>NC_044389.1:70737903-71054778 GCF_006542625.1 Nomascus leucogenys | reverse complement strand
GGATTACAGGTGTGAGCCACCATGCCTGGCCCCCAACTCTCTTAAAAACAAAAAAGAATTGTGAAATGAACATAAGTATAATAAAAAGAGAACATAAAAGAAGATAGTTAGAAATGCACTCACACACACAAAGGGCAAGTGGGAATGCATTTGTGCATTTGATACAAAGTACAAAACTGTTGCTAAGTCACCTTAGGTACTCGCCACTGTGGGATGAATAAGGGGGACAGTTTTGGAGGCTGGGAAGCCCAAGATCAAGGTACTGGCAGATTTGATGTCTAGTGAGAACCTGCTTCCTAGTTCCCAGTTTTCTCTCACGGCAGAAAGTTGATGAGAAAGCTCCCTGGGGTCTCTTTCATCAGGGCACTAATCCTGTTCATGGGAGCTCCACCCTCATGAACTAATCAGCTACAAAAGGCCCCCACCTGCTAATACCATCACATTGGGGGTTAGGATTTCAACATATGAATTTGGAGGGGACACAAAGATTTAGTCTATAGTACAGTGTAAACAATGACAACTAAGAATACTCACATAGGCCAAGCATGTCAGGTGGCTTATGTCTGATATCCCAGCACTTTGAGAGGCCGAAGTGGGAGGATTGCTTCAGCCCAGGAGTTCAAAACCAGTCTAGGCAACATAGCAAGACCTTAGCTCTAAAAAATAAATAAATAAATAAGAAAAATCAGCCAAATGTGGTGTTGTACACCTATAGTTCTAGCTACTTGGATAGCCAATGCAGGAGGATTGCTTGAACCCAGAAGTTCAAGACTGAAGTGAGCTATGATCTCACCCCTGCACTCCAGCCCAGGTGATACAGTGAGATCCTGTCTCAAAAAAAAAAAAAAAAAAAGAATACTCACACAGTAAAACTGAGCAAATTTTCTATACAGTAAGTCCTCACTTAATGTCACCAATATGTTATTGGGAGCTTCAACTGTAAGCAAAATAATATATAATGAAACCAATTTTACCATAGGCTAATTGATGTAAACAAGAGTTATGTGTCTATGGCATATTTCTGGTCATAGAAACATTACCAAACTTCTAAATAAAGACCTAAAACACTTCTAATATTAAACATTAAAATAAATAAATGTTTAAAGATAAGACAGGCAAATAAAAACAAGTAAGATACTTATTTATTTACCTGATTTTTGGTGAGTCAGTGAGTGACAGCAGTAGTAGTGGTGGTGGTTAAATCAAAAGTATTTTGCAAAGCAAAATTAGTAAGAGGCCCCTCTTACCACTACACAGTTAAAAAACAAACAATAACCAATACAGCAGGCTCACTGAGCACTTTCATACCACATCATTTATTGTTGTGCGTTTGTATGATTATCATATACTTTATGGATATTTATTTTATAATAACTTGTATTCACTTATTTTCCAACCCGCTTATTCCAGTTCAGGGTCTTGGGTAGCTGGAACCTATCTCAGCAGCTCAGGGCGAGAAGTGGGAATCAACGCTGGATAGGCAGGACACCATTCCATCACAGGGCACACTCACACACACACCCATACTCAGATTAGGACATTTAGACACATCCACTCACCTAATGTGTACATCTCTGGGATGTGGAAAGAAACCCAGTAGCCAGAGGAAACCCACACAGACATGGGGAGAGTGTGTAAACTCCACACAAACAGTGGCCCCAGCTGGGAATTGATTTTTTTTCCTTATCAATGTCATAACACAATGTCATTGAATAAAACAATGTTATTCAAGGACCTGCTGTACTTAGTTTCATAATTTCACTCTATGTAACTCTGAACACCATATCTTTCTTTAGAGTTCACTTAAGAGTCATCTTATTAGGTAGCTAAAATTGGTGTCATTTGCTGGATATTACTTATGAAAAAGTGATTGGGCTGTGAAGTGTTTGACCTTTAATATGAAATGCATGTCTTCTCCTGAGCCAGAGTCACCAGTTTGTTGACTGTTCAGGATCTCGTCAAACTAGTTCTTTGCTCAGATAAAAAAGAACTCAATGCCCAGATTGAAGCTTTAATTAGAAAGTTATGTTGAATCTTTTTGAAGCTATATCTTTGCCCACTTAGTTGATTCTCTCCTTAGGATAAATTTTCTCAAAAATAAACGCTGTGTTAACATTTAATTGCAAGTTTTTATTTTTCTTCGTCAACATTTTATTCTGTAAAAGTTTTTTTAAAACACAGAAGTAAAGCGAACATTATATTAATTCCAATGTACTCATCACCCAGATGCAACAAACATGAACTCATGGCCACACTTCTTTCATCTATACTCTTACCTATTTTCCCCTCACCTACCCACCAGTGTTTTTTGTTTTTTGAGACAGAATCTCACTCTGTCGTCCAGGCTGGAGTGCCAGGGCATGATCTTGGCTCACTGCAACCTCCGCCTCCCAGGTTCCAGTGATTCTTGTGCCTCTGCCTCCTGAGTAGCTGGGATTACAGGTGCACACCACCAAGCCCAGCTGATTTTTGTGTTTTTAGTAGAGATAGGGTTTTACCATGTGGGCCAGCCTGGTCTTGAACTCCTGACTTCAAATGATCCGCCTGCCTCAGCCTCTCAAAGTGCTGGGATTACAGGTGTGAGTCACTGCGCCTAGCCCTCACCAGCCTATGTTGAAGCAATCCAATTTATTATAAAATTTCATTCATAGTATTTCAATATCTATCTCTAAAAGATAAGAACTATTTAACATAACAATGCTATTACTGCAGGTATACGAAGTTAAACAATGCAGAAGGTCTGTGCATTTTAACAGTTGTTACATATTCCTACTGTCCCCTTAAAAGGGTACAGCAATTTGCCCTTACAGCCCTAGTTTATAGCAGCGCCATCACTGATATTATCAATCTTTTTCATATCTATCAGTCTATAGCTCTCAAAAATGATGTCTTGTTCCAACTCTCACTTCATTGATCATTAATGAGGTTGAGCAACTTCTCATTTTATATTGACCATTTATATTTCTTCTTCTACAATTACTTATTGACATTCTCTTCTATTGTTCTATGCATCAATCTTATTTTCGTATTGATTTATAAGTTTAAAAGGCAAGAATTTTAACACACATTACATTATCTATCTTGTATATAATAGAAAAAGTCTGAAGATGGATTTTCAAATGAAAGTATAAAGTACTCATGATAAATACATACCATATGTATTAGTCTATTTTGTATTGCTATAACAGAATCCCTGAGCCTGAGAAGTTTATAAAGAAGAGAGATACATTTAGCTCATGGTTCTGCAAGCTGGGAAGTTCAAGATTAGGCAGCAACATCTGGCAGCTTCCAACAAGGACCTCATGCTTGGTCAAAACATGGAGAAATGGAAGGCGAACCAGGTTTGTGTGAGAAAGGGCAAAACACTAGAGGCAACTTCATTTTATTTTTTGTATTTCAATGGCTACAAAGGCACCCTCACTTTATAACAACTGGCTCTCTCAGAAACTAATCCATTCCCATGAGAACTAACCCTGTCTTGTGAGAAGGACATTAATTCATCTTAATGACCTAATCATTTAGAGACACCATCTGCCCTGCCAACATTGCCACATTGGAGACCAGTCCACAACATGAGTTTTGGTGGGGACAAATGATATTGAGACCATAGTGAGAGGTGACAGCATGCTGGCAGCCCTCACAGCCCTCGCTCACTCTCGGCGCCTCCATGGCCTTGGCGTCCACTCTGGCCACGCTTGAGGAGCACTTCAGCCCGCCACTGCACTGTGGGAGCCCCTTTCTGGGCTGGCCAAGACTGGAGCCAGCTACCTCAGCTTGCTGGGAGGTGTGGAGGGAGAGGCGCAGGTGGGAACCAGGGCTGCATGCAGTGCTTGTGGGCCAGCACGAGTTCCGGGTGGGCATGGGCTCAGTGGCCCCACACTTGGAGCAGCCAGCTGGCCCCGCTGGCCCTGGGCAGTGAGGGGCTTAGCACCTGGGCCAGCAGCTGCTGTGCTCGACTTCTCGCCAGGCCTTAGCTGCCTCCCTGGGGGGCACGTCTCGGGACCTGCAGCCCACCATGCCTGAGCCTCCCCCCAGGCCCGTCGTGGGCTCCTGCACAGCCAGAGCCTCCCCGACGAGCACCGCTGCCTGCTCTAGGGTGCCCAGTCCCATCGACCACCCAAGAGCTGAGGAGTGCGGGCGCATGGCGTGGGACTGGCAGGCAGCGCCACCTGCAGCCCCTGGGTGAGATCCACTGGGTGAAGCCAGCTGGGCTCCTGAGTCTGGTGGGGACTTGGAGAATCTTTATGTCTAGCTAAGGGATTGTAAATACACCAATCAGCACTCTGTATCTAGCTCAAGGTTTGTAAACACACCAATCAGCACCTTGTGTCTAGCTCAGGGTTTGTGAATGCACCAATCGGCACTCTGTATCTAGTTACTCTGGTGGGGACTTGGAGAACCTTTATGTCTAGCTAAGGGATTGTAAATACACCAATCAGCACTCTGTATCCAGCTCAAGGTTTGTAAATGCACCAATCAGCCCTCTGTGTCTAGCTCAGGGTTTGTGAATGCACCAGTCGGCACTCTGTAACTAGTTACTTTGGTGGGGACTTGGAGAACCTTTATGTCTAGCTAAGTGATTGTAAATACACCAATCGGCACTCTGTATCTAGCTCAAGGTTTGTAAATGCACCAATCAGCACTCTATGTCTAGCTCAGGGTTTGTAAATGCACCAATCGACACTTTGTATCTAGCTAATCTAGTGGGGACGTGGAGAACTTTTGTGTCTAGCTCAGGGATTGTAAATGCACCAATCAGCACCCTGTCAAAACGGACCAATCAGCTCTCTGTAAAACAGACCAATCGGCTCTCTGTAAAATGGATCAATCAGCAGGATGTGGGTGGGGCCAGATAAGAGAATAAAAGCAGGCTACCCGAGCCAGCAGTGGCAACCTGCTTGGGTCCCCTTCCACACTGTGGAAGCTTTGTTCTTTCGCTCTTTGCAATAAATCTTGCTGCTGCTCACTCTTTGGGTCCACACTGCCTTTATGAGCTGTAACGCTCACTGCGAAGGTCTGCAGCTTCACTCCTGAAGCCAGTGAGACCACGAACCCACCGGGAGGAATGAACAAGTCCAGAAGCACCGCCTTAAGAGCTGTAACACTCATTGAGAAGGTCTGCAGCTTTGCTCCTGAGCCAGTGAGACCACCACCAGAAGGAAGAAACTCCGAACACATCCGAACATCAGAAGGAACAAACTCCGGACATGCTGCCTTTAAGAACTGTAACACTCACTGTGAGGGTCCGCGGCTTCATTCTTGAAGTCAGTGAGACCAAGAACCCACCAATTCCAGACACAATAGCACCACGGTGCACTATGCAGTCCTTAATAAGTATATGTTTATAAAAACCTATTGAATATACAACACCAAGAATGAACCTCAATGTAAATTATGAACTCTGGGTGATAATGATGTGTCAATGTAGACTCATTGATTGTAGCAAATATAACAACTCACCATTCCCAGCTGTGGTGGCTACAGTGGAAGACTCCTTCTGTTTGATTAAACTCTCCAATCAAAAGACATAGAGCGGCTGAATGGAAGAAAAAACAAGATCCCATGATCTGTTGCCTACAAGAAACACATTTCACTTATAAAGATACATATAAACTTAAAAAAAGAGATGAAAAAAGATATCCATGCCAATGTAAACCAAAAAGAGCAGGAGTAGCTATACTTATATCAGACAAAATAGATTTCAAGACAAAAACTCTAAAAAGAGACAAAGAATGTCATTATATAATGATAAAAGGGTCAATACAGCAACAAGATATAATGATTATAAATATATATGCACCTAACACTGGAGCACCCAGATATATAAAGCAAATATTATTGGAGCTAAAGAGAGAGATAGACCTCAATACAATAATATCTGGAGTCTTCAACACTCCCCTTTCAGCATTGGACAGATCTCCCAGACAGAAATTCAATAAGGGAATATTGAACTTAATCTGCACTGTAGATCAAATGAACCTAATAGATAGTTACAGAACATTTCATCCAATGTCTGTAGAATATACATTCTTTTCCTCAGCACATTGATCATTCTCAAGGATAGACCATGTGTTAGGTCACGAAACAAGTCTTAAAGCACTCAAAAAACTGAAATAATATCAAGCATCTTCTCTGACCACAAAGAAATACAATTAGAAATCAACAACAAGAGGAATTTTGGAAATCATACAGATGCATGGAAATTAAACAATATGTTCCTGGATGACTAGTGAATCAATGAAGAAATTAAGAAGGAAATTGAAAAATTTCTTACAACAAATGATAATGGAAACACAGCATAGCAAAACCTATGGAATACAGCAAAAGCAGTAGTAAAAGAGAAATTTGTAGTTATAAGTGCCTACATCAAAAAAGAAGAAAAACTTCAAATAAATAACCTAACAACACATCTTAAAGAACTACAGAAGCAAGAGCAAAACAACCTCAAACTTAGTAAAAGAAAGGTAATAATAAAGATCAGAGCAGTGATCAATGAATTTGAAATGAAGAAGACACACACAAAAATCAATGCAACAAAAAGTTGATTTTTTGAAAAGATAAACCAAGTTGACAAACTTTTAGCCAGACTAATGAAGAAAAAAAAAAAGAGAAACCCTAAATAAATAAAATCAGGGATGACAAAGGAGATATTACAACTGCTATCAAAGAAATTCAAAGAATAATTAGTGACTACCCTGAGCAAGTATATACCAATAAATTGGAAAATCTAGAAGAAATGGATAAATTCCTAGATATATACAACCTACCAAGATTGAACCATAAAGGAATCTAAAACCTGAATAGACCAATAACAAGTAATGAGATTAAAGCCATAGTAAAAAGCCTCCCTGTAAAGAAAAGCCCAGGACCCAGGTTTCAACATAAAAATCATAAAAAGAGACAAAGAAGACCATTATATAATGCTAATGGGATAATTTCAGTGAGAGGATGTAACAACTGTAAATTTATATGCACCTAACACTGGCACACCAAGATATAGAAAGCAAATATTATTAAAGCTAAAGAGAGAGATTGACCCCAGTGCAATAATAGCTGGAGACTTCAATATCCCCCTCTCAGCATTGGACAGATCTTCCAGACAGAAAATCAACAGAGAAATGTTGAACTTAATCTGCACTATAAACCAAATGAGCCCAATAGATATTTACAGAACATTTCATCCAATGGCTGCAGAATACACATTCTTCTGCTCAGCATGTGGATCATTTGCAAGGATAAGCCATATATTAGACTACAAAACAGTTTTTAAAAATTCAAAAAAATCGAAATTATATTAAGTATTTTCTCTAAGCATGGTGTAATAAAACTAGAAATCAATCACAAGAGGAATTTTAGAAACCATACAAATACTTGGAAATTAAAAATGTGTTCCTGAATGACCAGTAGGTCAATGAAGAAACTAAGGAAAAAAAATTAAAAATTTATTGGAATAAATGAAATAACAAATTAGCCAAGTGTGGTGGTGCATGACTGTGGTCCCAGCTACTCAGGAGGTTGAGATTGGAGGATTGCTTGAGCCCAAGAGGTCGAGACTGCAGTGAGCTGTGATCATCCCATTGAACTCCAGCCTGGGCAACAAAAGAAGATCCTGTCTCAAATATGTATATATTCTTCTACTAAGTTTGAGACAGGATCAAACTTAGTAGAAGAAAAGCAATAATAAAGACCAGAGCAGCAATCAATGAATTTGAAATGAAAAACAATATACAAAAAATCAATGAAACAAAAAGTTGTTTTTTTGAAAAGATAAACAAAATTGACAAACCTTTAGCTAGACTAATGAAGAAAAGAAATAATAAAGACTAGGTCAGAAATAAATACAATTGAAATCAAGAAAACAATAGAAAAGATCAATGAAACAAAATGTTGGGTTTTTTTTCAAAAGATACACAAAATTGCAAAGATTTAGCTACACTAAGAAGAGAGAAAACCCATATAAATAAAATCAGAGATGAAAAAGAGGACATTACAATCAACACCACAGAAATTCAAAGGATCACTGGAGGCTACTATGAGTAACTATATGCCGATAAATTGGAAAACCCAAAAGAAATGGATAAATTCCTAGGCACATACAACCTACTAAGAGTGAACCGTGAAGAAATCCAAAACCCAAACACGCAAATAACAAGTAATAAGATCTAAGTTGTAATGAAAAGCCCCACAGCAAAGAAAAGTCCAGGACCAGATGGCTTCACTGTTGAATTTTACCAAATGTTTAAAAAACAAATACCTAATCCTACTCAAACTATTCTAAAAAATAGAGGAGGAAGGAATACTTCCAAATTTATTCTACAAGGTTGGTATTACCCTGATACCAAAACCAGACAAAAACACATCAAGAAAACAACAGGTTAATATCTCTGATGAATGTAGGTGCAAAAATCCTCAACAAAATACAATTATAGCAAACTGAATTCAACAACACATTAAAAAGGTTATTCATCATGACCAAGTGGGATTTATCCCAGGGATGCAAGAAAGGTTCAACATATGCTATTCAATCAATGTGATACATCGTATCAAGAGAATGAAGGAAAATGCCTGGTGTGGTGGCTCATGTCTCTAATCCAAGCACACCCTTGGGGAGGCTGAGGCAGGAGGATCTCTTTGAGTTTGAGACCAGCCTTGGAAATATAGGGAGATCTTGTCTCTACAAAAAAATTAAAAAATTAGCCAAGTGTGGTGGCACATGCCAGTAGTCTCAGCTACTCAGGAGGCTGAGGTGGGAGGATTGCTTCAGCCCAGGAGGCAGAGATTGCTATGAGCCAAGATCGCACCACTGCACTTAAGCCTGGGCAACAGAGTGAGACCCTGTCCCCAAAACAACAATAACAACAATGAGAATGAAGGACAAAAACAATATGATCATTTCAATTGATATTTAAAAAGAATTTGAAAAAATTCAGCATCTCTTCATGATAAAAACCATCAAAAAACTGGGTATGGAAGGAACATACCTCAACACAATAAAAGCCATATATGACAGACTCATGGCTAGCATCATACTGAATGGAGAAACACTGAAAGCCTTTCCTGTAAAATCTGGAATATGACAAGGATGCCCACTTTCACCACTGTCATTCAACATAGTACTGCAAGTTCTAGTTAGAGCAATTAGACAAGACAAAGAAATGAAGGAGATCCAAATTGGAAAGGAAGAAGTCAAATTATCCTTGTTTGCAGATCATATGCTCTTATATTTACAAAAACCTAAAGACTCCACCAAAAAATTGTTAGAATTGATTAGGAAATTCAGTAAAGTTGCAGGATACAAAACCAACATACAAAAATCAGTAGCATTTCTATACATAAACAGTGAATTGTTTTTTCTATTTTTGTGAATAACAATTCTAAAGTTTATGTATTTATGTATGTATGTATGTCTTTATTTTGAGAGAGGGTGTCACTGTCTTGTCCAGGCTGGAGTGAAGTGGCTGGCACAATCTTGGGCTTACTGCACCCTCTGCCTCCTGGGCCCAAGAGATCCTCCCACCTGTCTCCTGAGTTGGCCTTTGTGCAAGGTTGCAGTTTTTGCTTTCACTTGACAGGATAATGGTCATTTGATTTATTTAATTGGGTGCCTTTAAGCCTAGGTTTATGGCTCAAAACCATTATGCAAACTGGGATTGTCATATTACTATTAATTTTACTTCATATGTTCCCTTTTTAAACTTTGTATTTGTTACTTGTTAAACTTTTGCAGAAGTATGATTTCTTTTTTTTTTTTTTTTTTTTTTTTGAGACAGAGTCTCACTCTGTCGCCAGCTGGAGTGCAGTGGCACCATCTTGGCTAACTGCAACCTCCATCTCCTGGGTTCAAGCGATTCCCCTGCCTCAGCCTCCCAAGTAGCTGGGACTACAGGTGTGCACCACCATGCCTGGCTAATTTTTTGTATTTTAGTAGAGATGGGGTTTCATCATGTTCGCCAGGATGGTCTCAATCTCCTGACCTTGTGATCCACCTGCCTTGGCCTCTCAAAGTGCTGGGATTATAGGCGTGAGTCACTGTGCCCCACGCCCGGCAAGAAGTATGACTTCCAACAGAATAATGCCAGCCTAGCACTTTGAGTTATAACAGACAAAATAAAACTTAATTATGGACTCCAGGTATACTTAGCCTGAGAGCCACTCCTTTTAAACCTCCCTTATTGCTCAAATGTGGCTTAAAGGGTTTTGACACTGACTCTAGCTGCCATTTACTCTCTTCAACGTGGAATCAGATCACCAAACCAGAATGGGTCCATCCTGGCACCGAGGAACAATCAAATCCTTAGTATGGTAAGGACATACTCAGAGCGGATAACGGAAAAAAACCGTCTAACTACAGGATGATTGATCAATCATGTTTTCAGAGAAAGATCTTAATCAAAAAGGGGAAATTTGAAAGTTGTCAGAATCAAAATGGAGTAATTGGCGCTAACAAAAATCGTGACAAATAGATCTGTAGAAGGCTATGAAGACAGGGTTCTTGCGCATAAATATTTGATAACAAAAACTATCACAAAAGACTCTGCCAAAACTGCAACCTTGCACAAAGGCCACTGCAACCTTACAAAAAAAAATACTTCTGTGAGGACGTCTGTCCAGCAACTGCTTGACCAATGTCAGACTGGAGTCACTCTTGTTATTGATGCTGGTAGCCAAAGATCATTATCTTAAAACAACGATGTCTTTTTTAAAAAAAAAAACTTGTTTTCCGTTACCTCCCTGAATATGCATGTTAGTTTACTATGTCACATATATTCCCACTGCATTGCCCTGTATCTGAATAAATATCATTTTCCTTTAGAGATCTTCTCTCCGTTTATTATGTAAGTTGACAATGCTCAGCTATAAATGGCGACACCAAGAGATGAAACCAAGTCCATCTGCTGTGGAACCTGGCTTAGTCCATTTTAACATTAGGCAGGAAGGTCTGTGAAGAAATGCTAGGAGCAGAATGATGCAAAAAGTGCAGTTGTGAAGTGAACAAGGGGTACATCTGTTTTAAGGAAACCAGCCTATGGTATATAGCTGGGCTGATAGAAAAACTGAAGGGGCACACCAAGGGCCATTGTAGAGTCAATGGTTCAGCTCCTTAGATCAGCACAAAACCAACCATTTTCAATTTCAGGAAACCAAGGTTCAAATGTTGTTTTGGAGAAACAAACCCTCACTATTGACCCTTGAAAGAGTTAAGAAACATTAGGCCATCTCAAAATGTTGCCAAAATCTTGCAACATCTATTCTTATTGATTGTTTCGGCTTATGTAACTGTAGGTGAAGTCATACACCCTCTTATCCAAGGCACCGATCTCTCCTGTAGTCTTACTGACGGATGCTTTTTGATGTTTTCTAGCTCCATATATTCTGACCTTTTATGATGCATAGGAAAAGAGATCCAAGCACAGGACTAATTGCCACTTCTATCTGAGTGAGCTATCTTTTTATTTCAATGTATTATTACAAAATATTTTGATTTACATGTATGCATTTTCCTTTTTTTTTTTTTTTTTTGGAGACAGGGTCTCACTCTTTTACTCAGGCTGGAGTGCAGTGGTATGAACATGGCAACACAGCTCACTGCAGCCTTGATCTACTGGGCTGACATGATCCTCCTGCCTCAGCCTCCCATTTAGCTAGGACCACAGGCGTGTACACTGCACTTGGCTAAGTTAAAAAAAAATTTTTTTTTTGTAAAGATGGGGTCTCACTTTGTTTGCCCAGACTAGTCTTGCACTCCTGAGCTCAAGCAGTCCTCCTACCTCAGCCTCTCAAAGTGCTGGAATTATAGGCATGAACCACTGTGCTCAGCCTACATGCATTTTTAACTTAGGAAGTGGTATTGTATTATATATCTCCTCCTGGGTTTTACATTTTTCCACTCAATGCTTATGTATTTAAAACTCATCTATGCCACTTAGCCTACATTTAAGCCAATGCTGCTCACCGAGGTATTAGACTCCAACATAGACACCCACCACATTTTACCTGTCCACTCTCCCAAGGATGAGCACCCAGATAGATAGCCTCCAGCTCTTTGTCACCCAGAGCTGTACAGAGCTGTGATACAGCAAGCATCTATGCACATGTTCCCGTATAGCCCTGTGTGAAAATTTCTTTGGGCTATATACCTGGAGCAGAATTGTTGCATCATAGAATATATATTTTCTTTTCCTCTTTTTTTGAGAGAGGGTCTCTCTGTGTCACCCAAGCTGGAGTGCAGTGGTGCAGTCATGATCAAGTGATCCTCCTACCTCAACCTCCAAAGTAGCTGGGACCATAGGCATGTGCAACCATAGCTGGTTAATTTTTTAAAAAACTTGTTGTAGAGACAGTGATATGGTTTGGCTGTATCCCCACCAAAAATCTCATCTTGAATTGTAATCCTCATAATCCCCATGTGTCAAGGGCGGGACCAAGTATGGAGATAATTAGATTATGGGAGTGGTTTCCCCCATGCTGTTCTCCTGATAGTGAGTGAGTCTCATGAGAGCTGATGGTTTTATAAGTGTCTGGAATTTCCCCTGCTTGCACTCATTCCATCCTGCTGCCATGTGAAGAAGGTGCCTTCTTCTCCTTTGCCTTCTGCCATGATTTTAAGTTTCCTGAGGCCTCCCCAGCCATGGGAAACTGTGAGTCAATTAAACGTCTTTCCTTTACAACTTACCCAGTCTCGGGTATTTCTTCATAGCAGTGTGAGAATGAACTAATACAGACGAGGTCTCACTATGTTGTCCAGGCTGGTCTCAAACTCCTGGGCTCAAGTGATCCTCTTGCTTTGGCCTCCCAAGGTGCTATGATTATAGGAGTGATGCTCAGCCTCCTATCTCACTTTTTAATAGCTTTTATGAAGTATAATTCATCTACCATATAATTCACTCATTTAAAGTGGATAATTCAATAGTTTAAAATATATTCACAGGGTTGTGCAACTGTCACCACAATCAATTTTAGAACATTTTCATCACTCCCCCCAAATCCAGTATCCATGAATATTTACTCCCTATTTCTCCCCAAACTCCCAGACTCCTCAGCCTAAACAACCGTGAATCTACTTCCTGTGTCTACAGATTTTCCTATTCTGAGCATTTCATATAAATGGAAGCGCACAACATGTGGCCTTTTGAAACCGGTTTCTTTTACTTAGCATAATGTTTCAAGGTTCTTCCATGTCATAGCATGCATCAGTACCTTATTTCTTTTTTTTTTTTTTCTTTTGTTGAGATGGAGTTTCACCCTGTCACCCAGGCTGGAGTGCAATGTTGCAATCTTGGCTCACTGCAACCTCCACCTCCTGGGTTCAAGCCATTCTCCTGCCTCAGCCTCGCAAATAGGCATATGCCACTACACCCAGCTAATTTTTCTATTTTTAGTAGAGATAGGGTTTCACATGTTGGCCAGGCTGGTCTCGAACTCCTGACTTCAAGTGACCTGCCTGCCTCAGCCTCCCAAAGTGCTGAGATTACAGGCGTGAGCCACTGCACCCCACCTTTTATTCCTTTTTATTGCTGAATAATGTTCCATCCTATGACCGTATCACATTTTCTTTATCCATTCATTGGTTGACAGACATTTGGGTTGTTTGCACTTTTTGGCTTTATGGATAATCTGCTATGTAGATTCATGTCCAGTTGTCTCTTGGTATCTGTGGGGAACTGGTTCTAGGACCACCACAGATACTAAAATCCAAGGATACTCATGTCCCTTAGTATTTGCATTTAAACTACACACATCCTTTGGTCTACTGTAAATCATCTCTAGATTACTTATAATACCTCATACAATGTAAATGCTATGTAAATACTTGCATATTCTATTTTTAATTTTTATTACTGTTTATTGTATCATTTTTAATGACCCATCAGCTTTCAGGATATGGTTATTTTTTATCTTTTTCCCCTAAATATTTTTGATCCATGGTTGAATGCAAGGATGTGGACTTCATGGATGTAGAGGGCCAAGTGTACATGGTTTTACAGAGATGTGTATTTGTTTTAATTTCTCTTGGGTATATATCTAGGAACAGATGGGTCAAATAGTAACTCTATGTTTAATGTTTTGTATATTGCCAAACTGTTTTCCACAGTGGCTGTACCATTTTGTATTCTCACCAGCAGTATATGAGAATTTCTCCACATCCTTGCCTACACTCATGTGAAGAGGAAAAGCAAACAGTTTTTTCTCTTTACTCACACACTCAACGTAGAATACTTCTGTGACCAGATATGTAAAGGTATTTCCTGACACACCAACTTCTCTAGTGGACACCAACTGGGTGTCCACTAGAGAATTCAATTCAATTCAATTCTGACACTATCTAACTTTAGATAGTATCAGATCCCACAGGCTGTTTCCCACAAGACTGCCACCAACTTCCGACACCAATCCAAGTAGGTTGTCACCTACACTTCTGACCAATGGGCTATAAAATCCCCCAACACCTTTTCCAGAGTTTGGTGGGTAGAGCTGAAAGTTTCAACCCTCTAATCACTTGGTCTTTCTAGTGACCAGTCCCATCCTGAGGCTATCTCAGAGCTCCACCCTAGATAAAAAATATCAAAGGTTTTAGGTACTCTGTGACAGGAACTGGAGACAAAGACCAAAAATATTTCGTATTATACTACAATTTGTTAATGTCCATTTTTAAAAATTACAGCCATCCTTTTAGGTGTGAAGTGGTGTCTCACTGTAATTTTTATTTGCATTTCCCTAATGACTAATGATGTTGCATCTTTTTGTTAGGTTATTGGCAATTTGTATGTATTCTTTGGAGAACTATCTATTCAGATTCTTCCCCATTAAAAAAATTTTTTTGGCTGGGCGCAGTGGCTCACGCCTGTAATCCCAGCACTTTGGGAGGCCAAGGTGGGTGGATCACGAGGTCAGGAGATCGAGACCATCCTGGCTAACACGGTGAAACCCCATCTCTACTAAAAATACAAAAAAACTTGCCAGGTGTGGTGGCGGGCACCTGTAGTCCCAGCTACTCAGGAGGCTGAGGCAGGAGAATGGCATGAACCTGGGAGGTGGAGCTTGCCGTGAGCTGAGATGGTGCCACTGCACTCCAGTCTGGGTGACAGAGCAAGACTCCATCTCAAAAAAAAAAATTTTTTTTTTAGAAACAGTGTCTCACTGTCACCCTGTTTTTTTTAGAAACAGGGTCTCACTGTCACCCTGGCTGGAGTGCAATGGCGTTATCACAGCTCACTGCAGCCTCAACCTCCCAGGCTCAAGCCGTCCAAGTAGCTAGGACAACAGGCATGCGACACTATACCCGGCTTTTTTTTTTTTTCTGGTAGAGATTGGGGTCGGGGGATAGGGAGTCTCACTGTGTTGCCCAGGCTGGTCTCGAACTCCCGGGCTCAAGTGATCTTGATGCCTTGGCCTCCCAAAGTGTTGGGATTACAGGCGTGAGCCACAGAGTACAGCCACCAGTACAGCCATTTTTTCATTGAGCTATTTGTCTTTTCATTACTGAGTTGCAAAAGTTCTTTATATGTTCTGAATACAAGCCCCTTATCAGATATATGATTTACAAATATTTTCTTGGGCTAATTGCCTCTTAGCTTCAATATAAAAAATGGAACAGTATGTGAAGGCCAAAACAACTTCATCTTAGATGGGAGGTCAGAGTAACTCCATCTTGGATGGTAATCCGCCATGTTGACTTCAGATTAACCTCAGTTCTGGGAATGCCTCTGAGATGTCCAGTTCATCTATTGACCCTTGTGTGAGAGCACGTACTTACCATCAATCCTGGCCTCAGGGAAAATTCCTACCTATTCCCTCTGAAGCCAGCATGCCCCTCACCTCTGGTATATAAACCCTGGGTCTGGGAGGTAATAGTGTGGGGATCTGCCATCTTTTTTCACTGCCTCTGGTGACATAGACATGGCTTCTGTTCATAAGTCTCTATTAAATGTTTCCTTCTAAGAAACTGGATTTGTCCACCTCTTTCTTTGACTTCTCAGCTTCCTCGGATTTTGTGGTAGGTTTAAATAGACTGCCCACCACAAAAAAACCTGCCACCACTACTTACAGGATACTCCTGGATAGATGTAGATTGGATTGACAAGGAGTGGAAGAATTTTGAAAGCAGATTCTAGATTGGTTGTGAATTCAGTTCAACTAATTTCCCACACTAATGAACACTACCTATGTACAAGCTATTTTAAGCCCATAGAGAAGTTGCAATCACAGCATAAAGGAGTAAAGTGGAGACTGCTAACATTGCAAAATACTGTAAGTAGAAATTATTTTAAAATGTCAGTATCTCTAAGGCCTAGCAAATGGTCGGCACAACACCTAGTCCACAAACGTTTGCTCAATATAACTAAGCTGAGATAAGAAATAACTATATGGGCCAGGCGTGATGGATCATGCCTGTAATCCCAGCACTTTGGGAGGCTGAGGTGGGCAGATCTCTTGAGGTCAGGAGTTTAAGACCAGCCTGACCAACATGGTGAAACTCCATCTCTACTAAAAATACAAAAGTAGCCGGGCATGATGGCACATGCCTCTAACCCCAGCTACTCGGGAGGCTGAGGCAGGAGAATCGCTTGAACCCAGGAGGCAGAGGTTGCAGTGAGCCAAGATCGCGCCATTGCACTCCAGCCTGGGCAACAAGAGTGAGACTCCATCTCAAAAAACAAACAAACAAACAAACAAAAAACTACATGGCAGAAAATTGAAAGTAACAGAAATATAGACATCTGCTAGTATTGTAGCTGTCTAAATCAACCCTTGAATTGGAATAGGGGCAGAAGATGAGAAAAGTGGGGGCAAATGACAAAGAAAGAAAGAGAGATGAAAGGAAGGACTTTAAGAACATATCAAGGAGACCTGTGGTAAGATAAAGAAAACGTGGTGAGCAAAGCCAGGTTGACATGTGCTTCCAGGGATTAAGAATTTTTAAAGGCCAGGTGCCATAGCTCACACTTGTAATCCCAGAACTTTGGGAAGCCCAGGCAGGCAGATTGCTTGAGCCTAGGAGACCAGCCTGGGCAACATGGCGAACCACATCTCCATAAAATATGAAATTTTGCTAGGCATGGTGGTGCTCACCCATGGTCCCAGATACTTGGGAAGCTAAGGTGGGAGGATCACTTGACCTTGGGAGGTTGAGGCCGCAGTGAGCTGAGATCACACCGCTGCACTCCAGCCAGAGTGAGACCCTGTCTCAAAAAATTTATGTATTTTTAAAAACACTCACATAGATAAAGTCAGGTGAGCTCTTTTTGGACCAACAATTAAGGCTTCAGTGGATCCGAGGCTTCTTACTTGCCCCACTGTTCTCTGCCACACAATGTTTAATGTAGACAACAGAAAACATTGAAGGATATAAAAGGCCTAATTTTTCCCTAAGTAGCTAAAGAGGAAAGCAACAGAAACCATGCCATGAAGTGAGAACAGAAGTAGTGAGATTAATTTTAAATTCTATTTTCTTTTCTGCTTTCATGACTCAGCTAGGCCCACAAATGACCCTTGGAATTTTCTGATAGTGGCCAACTTTGCATGGTGTTTGCTTGATATAATTTCCCACTGGACAGTCCTCAATGTAGTAGAGGACTCAAGGAAACCAAAGATTCTTGATTCATTCATTCACTCACTCACTAATTTATCTAACCAATATATATTGAGTACTTGGGCTCTGCTCTAGGTGCTATGGATGCAATAATTTATAAAATGAAGATCCACCCCTCCCGCTAGTCTGAGGAAAGGCAGACATAAATAAATAAATAAATGAGTAAATATCTGAGGCTAAGTGCTCTGAAGATGGGGATTGGCAAGGGAATAGATGGTAAGGGGAGCTGTTTTAGGCAATGATCAGGGAAGATCCCTCTAATACAATTATCAGTGACCAGAGATCTGAATGAAGCAAGAGAATGGTCCCTGTAGCTGTCTCTTTTTTTTTTTTTTTTTTGAGACGGAATCTTGCTCTGTCGCCAGGCTGGAGTGCAGTGGGGTGATCTCGTCTCACTACAACCCCTGACTCCCTGGTTCAAGCGATTCTCCTGCCTTAGCCTCCCAAGTAGCTGGGATTACAGGCGCAGGCCACCACGCCCAGGTAACTTTTGTATTTTTAGTAGAGACGGGGTTTTACCATATTGACCAGGCAGGTCTTGAACTCCTGACCTCGTGATCCCCCCGCCTCGGCCTCCCAAAGTGCTGGGATTACAGGCATGAGCCACTGTGCCTGGCCTGTAGCTGTCTCTTGTAGAGGCAAAGGGACTCAGAGCAGAACCGCCCTGGGGAGAGTAGAAGACAAAGTCAGAATAGGAGCCAGGAATAAATATACAACATTGTTTGCATTAACACCGAACATTTTCTCTTTATATCCTTGGCCGAGTGTGGTAGCTCATGCCTATAATTTCAGCACTTTGGGAGGCCAAGGTGAGAGGATCGCTTGAGCCCAGGCATTCAAGACCAGCCTCGGCCAAATGGCAAGACTCCATTTCTACGAAAAATTAAAAAAAAAAAAACAAAAAAAACCAGTTTATCCTTTTAGGAAAGGGGATGCAAAGATGTGTAGTAGCTACCATCTGGCCTAGCAATTCCATTTGTAGATAAATATCCAAAATCATGAAATCGTGTGTCCAGGCCAACACCTATATAAGAATGTTTATAGCAGCATTATTCATAATAGCTAAGAAGTGGAAACAACCCAAATGTCCATCAACTGATGAACAGATAAACAAAATGTAATATATACCATTTAAAAAAATGAAAATGCAGAATAGAACTTCACTAAACATAATGTCGTGGGTGAGCAACGGCTATCTGGACCAGTGGTGTGTGTGTAAAATAATTTACCAAGGCAATTGTAGATAAAGAAAGGCAGATTTATTAGTGAAAGTATAAAAATATGTTGCCAGGGAGCAACTGGTAGAATCAGCCGAGGAAGAGCTGACTGTCAGGAAACAAAGGCTTGCTGGAGATTTTATAGACAGTGTTTATGCTGTATGCTCAAGAGGGCTTTGTGCAGTACTGATAATGCCAAGGTTACGGTGAGCTAACTTGAAGGTGTCTGCTGATAGCTGGGTGCGGGATGATGGTGAGTTATTGGTGTAGAAGGGCTATGTGTCCTGGACCATGAAGAAAGGCAGACTTATAGCTTATCCACTTTCTCTTTTTGCTTTCCCTCGGTCCCACCAACCTAACTCCTTTTCTCTAATGAGGACTCCACACATATGAATAAGCGATCATTTGTCTTTAATAAGGTACCAAAAACTTGCTTTCTCATAGCAGAGTAGTCAGGATAGTTGTTCTTCTTACATGGTGCCAGACTTCCGAGAGGCAGGGAGTGGAAGTTGCTAGTCCTCTAAAAGGTTAGGGATTACTTCACTGTATTTTATTTGTCAGAGCAGTCACAGTCAGCTCAGATTCAAGAGTACAGAAATAGAATTCACCTCTTGATGGAGGAATAGTATGTGAGCACAAGAAGGAAAGAACTGGAGATAAGCTATCACAAAGATAGAATGGGTTGGGGAGCTAGAAAACAGATTTAATATGTCAGGAGCCGCTAACAACTGAAGATCGATCTAGAATTAAAGTAATTAAAATTCAGATATGCATGATAGTGGATGGAATTGTTGGTCTCAAACCTTCACCCTCCATGCATCCACACACTTGTCATATGGAGAGTATACTTCCCTGCCTCTTGATTTTGGGCTTAGCCATATTGTATTCTTTATCTATTGCTGCATCCCAAACCATCCCCAAATTTAGTGGCTTAAAACAACTACGCAACAATTCTGCAGGTTGGATAGGGGTTCTTTTGCTCCTCTCACCTGGGTTCCCTCATGAAGTTACATCCAGCTATTGGGTCAGCTGAGAGCTGAGCTAGGAAATTGGGATGCTTGGGCCTCTCTCCGTGTGGGCTTTCATCCACAAAGAGGTTAATCTGAGCTGGGCTTCCTAATCCTCCTGTCTTGGCTGTAGCATTCCAAGAGGGTGTGAATGGGACTGCAAGGGTCTTATTAGACTATGGCTTACAAGCCATAAATTTCACTTCTGCTACATTCTATTGGTCAAAGCAAGTCACAAGCTCATATTCAAGGGGCAAGGAATACCTGCAGGGGGAGAAAACTGTACCTCTTGATGGGAGGAACTGAAATTGATTTATAGTCATGTTGAATCTACTATATATTGATGGCAGCAGTGTGCCATCTGGAGCAGTGGCTGCAGCAAGGAGGCACAGCTGGGGCTGCATGCTCCATAAAGCTGGTGGGAGCTGAGGACAAATGGGAGACCCAATCCTTCCAAGTTGGGGCAGGAGCTTCCTGTGTGCGACTGTCACCACCCAAGCCACAGCTATGGACCCAGGCATCCCTGTGCTCTTGGGGCCTGGGAACTAGGCAGGAGCCCCACCCTCCTGGGCACAGCTGCATCTCTCCCAACTGTGGCTGCAGACCCAGGCCTCCTGTTCCAAGGAGCAGGAAGGGGCCCCACTCTCCCAGTGCAGCTGCAGCCACCCAAACGGGCTGTGGACCCAGGCATCCCTGCACTCTTGGGGGTCCTGGAAGGCCACCCTTGCCCTCACAGGCTCAGAAATGCCTGCTCCCACTGCCTGGTTTCTCCCTGCTGTCGGTGCCTGTTCTGATCTCAGAACAAAGTCAGGGCCAAACCCGGGTGCTGTCACAGCCAGGCTGGGTGTCCACACGCTTGGGGCAATGTTGACACACCAGCCCCCTGCTGCCTTGGCCCCCTCCAGATTTTGGGTGCTGACAAGCATAGGAGGGAAGCTGAAGTAGGGGGATGCTGAAAGCAGGTTGGCAATGGCCTGAATGCACCCCTTGGCACCTACAGCCTGGGTGCCATGAACAGCAGCAGGACACAAACATCAGGACAACTAGCTGCAGAGAGGAGCTACCCACTCCACGGTCTCCTCTGAGCTATTGTCACTCACCTCTTCATCTTGCTCACCCTCTACTTGTCTGCATACCTCATTCTTCCTGAGTGCAGGACAAGAACTTGGGACCCATCAAATGAGGCTAAGAGTTGTAATGCAAACAGGACTGAGACATGCCCCTTGCTCACAATGCTGTGGGCAAAGAGACGGAAAGAAGAGGTGCAGCTCTTTGGGGAGCCCAGATTTGGGAGCCCTCCGATCCAGGACTGTGATTCCCTCTTTGGGGCCCTGAAATTCCTGGCATCTTCAAGCTTCTGAGTGCCACCATGTTCCTAGTGCCAGCTGTGGAAGCTGCTTGTGGTGTACCTGGTCCAGCCACAGCCTTGCAGGGTGCCAGCACCCGTGCTGCCCCTGCCCGCTGTAGCAGGGGCACGTCTGACTGTGCAGTGGTCGGACACTATGCTTGCCCACACACCCTTCACCGCTCCATGCAGTATCCCTTGGCAGGCATGGGATTCAGGCCAGTAGCATGAGCCAAGAGCAGCCTACCAGGCCAAGTGAGTGGAATGAACCTAGCGGGCCTGAGCAAACTCAGGCAAAGGCACAACTGGCCAGATAGGTTTCTGCTGAAAAAAGTGACACCCCAAAGATCCCATAACGATATGTGACTCCTTTTGGCCAATGGCATGCAGACATCATGACAATGTGCCCAGTTCCAGGTTTAGGTGTTAAAATCCCTTGAGTGCTTCCTCTCAATCTCTTATGTTCTGCCATCATCACAAGAACAGGCCTCGGGTATCGTACTTGTTCAAGAAGCATGAGACATGGAGGGCAAAGTTGATTCAGCCAATCTGCAGCCCTGCAGTGAGATGCAGAGTTGCCCAGCTAAGTTAAACCCAGATCAGCTAAACCCCAGCTCAGCTGTAGAAGAACATAATAAATGGTGTTGTTTTAAGCTAAATGGATGAAAAAAAAAATCCTCTTTTGTTTTTTTTTTTCTTTTTTCCTGAGACAAGGTCTTGCTCTGTCACCCTGGCTGGAGTACAGTGTCATGATTATGTCTTACTGCAGCCTTGAACTCCTGGCTCAAACAACGTCCCCTCCTTACCCCTGACTACAGGTATGTGCCACTTGTAGTGGCCACCTCGATTTTTTTTGGTAAAGACAGGGTCTTACTATGTTGCCCAGGTTGGTCTCGAACTCCTGACCTCAAGTGATTCTCCCACCTTGGCCTCATCAAGTGCTAGGATTATCAGCATGAGCCACCACACCCGGCCTGCAACTGGACAAATTATAATGCTAACCCTCAAATGGCTCAAAGATTGGGCATAAAACCCAAATCAGCCCCATTAGAATTTTTTTCTTTTTTTCTTTTTTTTTTTTTTTGAGACAGAGTCTCTCTCTGTCGCCCAGGCTCGAGTGCAGTGGCGCAATCTCCGCCTCCCAGGTTCACACCATTCTTCTGCCTCAGCCTGCCTAGTAGCTGGGACTACAGGCGTCTGCCATCATGCCTGGCTAATTTTTTGTATTTTTAGTAGAGACGGGGTTTCACCCTGTTAGCCAGGGTGGTCTTGATCTCCTGACCTCGTGATCTGCCCACCTTGGCCTCCCAAAATGCTGGGATTACAGGCGTGAGCCACGGCGCCTGGCCCAGAATTTTTTTTCTAAGAATCCCTCTCCTCCAAAGCCAGCCATAAAATGTAGAAACACTATTCTAACTTTCCCTTGCCTTTCTGTGTGGGAGCTGGCCATAAAAATATTCTCTGACCTATCTTGTCTGATAGCAGGTCATACAACCCTCATTCCAGAAGGGTGCTGTCCTATACCCAAGAGAAAGGAATGCCATGCAGAGACCCAGAAGAATCTGAACAAATAGGCCTTGCTGGGTTTCCCTACTCAATCTATCACCATTAGATCATTCTCTTTTTGTCCAATCACATTTCTACATGGCAGTCCATTTTTCATCAAACCTAAACATAAAAATAAACAGTTTTCTTTGGGTCTTTGGCTTTCATTTCTGAAGCCTTCCATGTCACAAAAAACTTTGATTAGATAAATTTTTTGCACCTTTCTCTTGTTTGTCTTTTGTTATAGGAGTGTCAGCCACAAACCTTATGATGAATGAGAAAAGTTTATATGTTTACAGGAAGAACATATAAACTGTCAATCAGTTCAGCTTTCATTTTCTATTTTTGAGAGGTAAATAGCACAGTAGTTAGGAATATAAACTGTGGAGCCAAACTGCAAGGATTCATATCCCAGCTCCATCATTTACAAGCTGTGTGACCTCAGGCAAGTTACTTAATCTCTCTCTCTGTGCCTCATCTGTAAAATGGGGATGACAATAATAACACTGGCCCTTCCCTTAGGGCTAATGTAAGGATTAAGTGAGTTGATACATGTAGAACATTTAGAACAGTGCCTAGACAGAGGAAGCATTTGTAAGGGTTTGTGTCGTGGTTAATTTTATTTGCCAATTTGGCTAGGCCAAGGTTATCTAATATTTTGTCCAACGCCAGTCTAGCTGTGAAGGTATTTTTAGATGGGACTAATATTTAAATCAGTAGACCGCATCTGGAAGATTATCCACCATATGGGGGTAGCCCTCAACCAATCAGTTGAAGTCTTTAAGAGAAAAAGACTTAAGTCACCCAAAGAAGCAGGAATTCTACCTGCTCCATGGCAGGAACAGCCCATGGAAGAGTTTGAATACCAGCCTCAGAAGTTTAGGAATTTTTTTTCCCCTACTGGAAATGGGGAGCTAGTGAAACTTTGTGAAATAACGTCGTAAGATGAAAAGAGTATCAAAAGGTGTTGGATTCGTTAGGAGGAGGGAGAAACTAGGGCAAGAGAGAACAGGTAGAAAATAGTACAGCCTTGCATTATACAGGGGTATCCAGTTTGTTACTGGAAGAGCAATGAGCATCTTTTCCCTTACTCTTTACATTGAAACATATTTCAGGCCATACAGAGGTCCCTCATGTGGGCAGCCTGCTGTCCCTCTCTTGGTCCCCTTCCCATTTTTCCTTTGCTGTAATTCTCCTTCCTCCCGGATTCCAGCTTCCTATCACTTTGTATGGTCTATGAGAAGACAGGGTGGGGTTAGGGAACCTCATTTTTGCTGTCATTTGCAACCTGGGTAAGGTCTTTCCTGGTTTCACTGTGGGAGAATGACTGTGGATTCTTATTTCCTTGTATTAAAGTATATTCAAGAAAACAGATCTCTCTTGCACATTTCTCATAGCACAAAATTTGAATTTTTAAACCTTTTCTGGAGTATTTTTGCATATAAAATCTAGATTGCCCAAAGCCACAGTAACTTATAAAACTGGCCCTGGTTTAAGGTCTGTATCTAACACTGCTAGGGAAAGAAACATAGTTGGTTCCTTTCCCAGAGTATGTCAATTAGCTGGAAAAATAATACTTTCTTTTCTGCCATTGGAAGAGAAACTGACCAATAGAAAAGCAGTTCAGCACCTACACCCACTCTGTACAAAATAAGGCGGTGTGTTTGTACGTGCATTTGGTTGCTTGACAACCAGTGACAAACAGGCTTTTCATCATCTCTTACAATGTTACCTTGATATTCCAAACTCTAATATAAAGGAGACTCAGAAGACAGCAATGAGTTTAGAAAACTGGACTTCATTTCCAATAGGATATAAGCATACACACTTCCAGCATTACAGATTTCAAAGACAAAGGCAGTTTCTCTTAATACTGAGTGCATTATTCTGTTGTTCAGCTTGGATAAAACTAGTTATTTATACATTCACTTCATTGCACTGACAAGAAAAATATTTATTGAATATTCTTTATAGGGATTACAAGGGAATTTTTGGCCTGTTTCAGCCATATCCTAATAGCAGTGCATTAGCAGATATTACTTGGCAATAAACATTGACTTTTAGATTATCCAAGGTATAATTTTCACTGTGTTATTATGCACCGTTTCCCACAGCTAGAAGGATACAACATTAATTTAAATGTGTTTGTATGTTGCTTTATAGGGTTTTCAATTTTTTAAACTGCATATTTATAGGTTTCTTCAATGCACTGTAAAAGCTTCAAAGAATAATAACACTGCTTATTTTTATGGGACACTTATGTTCTCTACCTAATTGATTTCTGGCAGTGATTATGTAGGTTAGCCAGGGCAGGTTATATTTAGTGCTATTTTACAGATAACGATACAGAGGCACAGGAAATTGGGTATTTGCCTGAGGACCCACATGGGTCAAAAGCAATGTTAGCCCTGAAGGGCTTCAGATTCAAATATAAGGAATGTTTTCTATGTTTTCAAGATACTTCTTGAATTAGAAACTTGTTTTCTCTTTCTCCATTGTTTCTTGGTAGCTTTGTATAATATTCAACCACACTAAATAACACTATACTTTTTCACTTGTAGCATTCATCATACATAGTTGCCTACCTTCAAATTTTCCTTCCAATTTTCATGAAAGCAGAGACCATGTTTATATTGTTCATTTATTGCCATGAATTCACAGCCTAACATAGTTTCTGATAGATAGTATGATCTTCATGAATATTTATTGAATAAATGTATGAAAATTTGCCTTAGGCTAAAATTACCCCAAGAACAATTCAAGTAAACAATTTTAAGTTAATTTTAAGTTAGGGTTAATATTTGTATCAGTTGAGATAGGATACATGAAGTTAGGTTAAGATCCAGTAACAAACTACATCAAAGGTTTGTTTCTTGCTCATGTTCCATGGCTATCATAGGCTGGCAGTGGAATTCTCTTCCTTGGAGTCATTCAGGGAGCAGCCATTCTCTGGAACGTTGCTGGTTGCAATGGCAGAGGTGAGTGAACCTTGGAGGGTCTTGCACAGGGACATGAAATGCTCACGCTCAAAAATTACCAAATCACCTCCACTCACAATTCATTGACCAGGACAAGTCACAGGTGCCTGCCTTCCCCTGGCACTACTGGCTTGGGTGATGAAGAACAGTAAATATTTAGCAAACAATGTTAATAATGACTATCATATTTCGCTTCCTTGATTTTGAGCATTTGTGATTTAAATAAAACACAATTTTGTATAACCTTTCTTACAAAATACATTTACAAAATATGATTGTTCTCACAACAGCTCTGATGGGAAACATGCAATTAAAGGCTTGAATAAGGTCAAACAGAATGAATAATAGTCAAATAATCGGAGGTGGAAATGGAAAGACACTTCAAATCTCTGTAGCATTGGTACTGGTTGAAGCTTTTTGTGTGTGTGTGTGTGACAGAATCTTGCTCTTTTGCTCAGGCTGGAGCGCAGTGGCACAATCTTGGCTCGCTGCAACCTCTGCCTCCCAGCTTCAAGGTTCTCCTGCCTCATCCTCCAGAGTAGCTGGGATTACAGGGGCACACCACCACACCCAGCTAATTTTTGTATTTTTAGTAGAGACGGCATTTTGCCATGTTGGCCAGGCTGGTCTCAAACTCCTGACCTCAAATGATCCACCCTTCTCGGCCTCCCAGCGTGCTGGGATTACAGACATGAGCCACTGCGCCTGGCCTGAAGCTTATTTATTCCAAATTTTTAGAGGTAAATTATACAGGGTGGGGGAAGCAACAATCATATTTCAAAATAAAATCATTGCTGCAAGTTTAATTGCACCCAAGGACAAGATTTCAAATTCTCTCTCTCTCTCTCTCTTTTTTTTTTTTTAAAAAGAGACAAGGTCTTGCTTTGTTGCCCAGGCTGGAGTGCAGTGGCATGGTCATAGCTCACTGCAACCCCAAACTCCTGGGATCAAGTAATCCTCCCACCTCAGCCTCTCAAGTAGTTGGGACTACAGGCATACACCACCATGTCTGGCTAATCTTTTTTTTTTTTGTAGAACAGGAGTCTCACTATCTTGCCCAGGCTGATCTCGAATTCCTGGCCTCAAGCTATCTTCCTGCCTTGGCCTCCAAAAATGGTGGGATTACAGGGATGAGCTAATGCAACAGACCTAAAAATTCTCTATGTCAGTGTTTTGGCAATTATCCTGGTAACACAGAGAAGGGACATCTGGGCTAGCAATTCAGGAGAGAGCAGCCTGAACTGTGGAAAAAATACATCCTAGTATCCCAGGCCCATGTTTTAGGCATGAGGCCAAAAGTAGCATACAGATACTTTTCTAGAAAATTGCTGATTCTGAGTATACAAAAACGTCCATATCTAATTTTAACAACAAATGATTCATTAGTGAATATTAATAATTCTGCAATTATACATACCACCCACCCATCCAAAGCCCTATGAATTGTTTTGGGTATAATTTTCTGATAGCCAGTGGTTTTCAGCAGATGGTCCAGTTCTTTAAAATATAAACTGAGCTGGGCACAATGGTGCATGCCTGTAGTCCTAGCTACTCCAGTGAGGCGGGAGACTCATTTGAGCCCAGGAGTTCAAGGGTATAGTGCACTATTATCACATTTGTGAATAGTCTCTGCAATCCAGCCTGGGAAACACAGGAAGACCCTGTCTCTAAAAAAAAATAAGTAAATAAAATAAAATATAAACTGAATAAAGAAGTAGCTCAACTTAATGAATGTATGGAGTGCTGTATCCCCTTGATTATTTTGTACATTGTGCAGTGATCTGTCATGCCATGTCAGCCTCTGTGGTGAATTCTTTTCCATTTTTTAATTTTTTGTCAAATACCAAATAATGATTTCCTTTACACATTATTCACATTTTTAAAAGCTTTTATTTTAGGTTCTGGGGTACATGAACAGGTTTCTTATACAGATAAACTGCATTTCATGGGGGTTTGGTGTACAAATAATTGTGCATTTTATTTTATTTTTTTGAGATGGAGTCTTGCTCTGTCACCCAGGCTGGAGTGCAGTGGCGCGATCTCAGCTCACTGCAAGCTCCGCCTCCTGGGTTCACGCCATTCTCCTGCCTCAGCCTCCCAAGTAGCTGGGACTACAGGTGCCTTCCACCTTACCTGGCTAATTTTTTGTGTTTTTAGTGGAGACGGGGTTTCACCATGTTAGCCAGGATGGTCTTGATCATCTAACCTTGTGATCCACCCGCCTCGGCCTCCCAAAGTGCTGGGATTACAGGCGTCAGCCACTGTGCCCAGCCTTTTTTTTTTTTTTTTTTTTTTGAGACAGGGTCTCACTCTGTCACCTAGGCTAGAGCACAGTAGTGAGATCATGGTTCACTGCAGCCTGGACCTCCTGGGCTCAGGTGATCCTCCCACCTCAGCCTCCCGAGTAGCTGGGATCACAGGTATGTGCCACCATGCCTGGCTCATTTTTGTATTTCTTTGTAGAGACCAAGGTTTTGACATGTTGCCCAGGCTAGTCTCGAACTCCCAGCTCAAGTGATCAGCAGCCTTGGCCTCTCAAAGTGCTGGGATTACAAGCATGAGCCACTGTGCTGGCCATGAATTCTTTTTGTAGTGTATTTAGCTATGCTTCAGAGATTCAAAACCCAGAAGCATATAATTCAAAAGAAGTAAACTGCTGGCTTTAATTTTAATGAGCTGTGGTAGTGTGAAATGGTGTGATTTTCAAAGGCAATTTCAAGGACTGTTTTAGTATCAAAGATATTCTTCAGAACAGCCTAAGTGGCTTTGCTTATCATGTGACTGTGGATTCCAGTCAGTTATGGTACAAGGATTTAGCAAAGTCATGATGTTCTCCGATGCTGGGCATGCAAGTGGTTATAAAAAAGGTCAAAACTCGAGGACAATTCAAAATATTTTACACTTCCAAGCTTAAAATTTCCCACATCTTTCTTCTTTCTTGTTACCAAAATTTTTCACATTTGTGAAAGCAAAGTCCTTTATTATCTGCATCAAATTTTGATCCAAATGATTGAGATATTGCAACACATGATACTACATTATTGATGAGCAGATTTTTAAAAACTTAATAGTAACTTAGCTACCAAAATACTCCATCAAATGAAAAGGTCATCACCAAGAGATATGTACTAGAATGCTCATAGTAGCACTATCTATAATGGCTCTAAATGGCAAACTGCCCTAATGTCCATCGGAAGAATGAATTCATAAATTGCAGTATATCCACAGAATGGAAAACAAAATGAATGATCTACAACTGCATACAACAATATGGAAGAATCTCACAAGTGTAATGTTGAGTCCAAGTAGCCAAAAACAAAAGAACACATACTTTATGGCTTTATATATAGCAAGTGTAAAGATAGGCAAAACTACCTATGCTGTTGAAAGTCAGCATAGAAACTCCCCTTGGAAGAAGGCAGTGCCTGGAAGGCAGGTTGATGGGGTTCCCAGGTATTAATAATGTTTTGTTCCTTGATCTGGGTGCTGGATACAAAGGTGTTTGCAGACTGTGAAAATTCATTGAGCTGTCTACACTTAGGATATGTGCACTTTTTAAGACACATATTTCAATAAAATTATTATTATTTTTTAAATTCCAGGCCAGGTACAGTGGCTCATGCCTGTAATCCCAGCACTTTGGGAGGCTGAGGTGGGTGGATTGCTTGAGTTCAGGAGTTCAAGATCAGCCTGGGCAACATGGGGAAGCCCCATCTCTACAAAAAATACAAACATTAGCTGTGTATGGTTGAGCGTGCCTGTAGTCCCAGCTACTTTGGAGGTTGAAGTGGGAGGATCACTTGAGCCTGGGAAGCAGAGGTTTCAGTGAGCTGAGATAGCGCCACTGCACTCCAGCCGGGGCAGGAGTAAAACTTGTCTCAAAAAAAAAAAAAAAAAAAAAAAGAAAGAAAAAAGAAAAAAAATCCAGGAAGTCTATGAAAAGACGTCAATTCAACATAATATTACTCAAGGTTATTACTATAATTCGTGAGCCGTCAATGTGAGAGTCACTCTCTAACCGGGTTATTAAATGCACTGGATTCAAAACAGTTGTCCCTGGCCTAGAATAACTAAAATGCCAAATCAAGTTAATTATTTATCTTTAAAATCTCTAATCTCTCTGCTTTTCTCTCCCTTCAGTGATATTGTCGTAGTTTAATCAAAGTCATCTTCCACCTTAAAGTTCATCTGTCATAATCTCCTAATCAGTTTCCCAATAGCTTATTTTAACTGTTCTTTGCACACTAACCAAAGTGATGTAAAGTCTAAACCCAGATCCTTTCACTTCTTTTTTTCGAATGACTCAATAGAAGCCCATTAAATTTAAAATGTAATGCCAACTCCAAGCCCCCGTCTGCCTCATCTCCCTCACATCATGCTGCTCTTTCCCTCCCTCAATATGCTGGAAACACTTTGGCTTTCTTTCTCTTCTTCCAAAACGCCAGGCTGTCCCACCGAGAGACCTTTGTCTGTTGTCCCCTCTGCCCAAAACATTTCATCATTTTATTGGTTCCATGGCTGAATGACTGATGGTTTAAATGCCATCTTATAAGGTTCTCATATAACAACCGTATCTGAAGTTATCCCCGTGTCCACACCATGTCTATTTCTTTCCTTGACATGATTAGTTACTATTCTATGTGCTTGTTTACTTGTTGGTTTTCTCCCTCTTCTTTGTTAGCCTGAAAATTCTATGAGGGCAGCTCTCGTGTCTAGCTGTGTTAGGGGCGTATCCCCAGTGCCTAGCAAATGTCTAGCATACAAGACGTCCTTCATTAAACACAGAAATACTTGTTTAATGAATGAATAGACATTCCCGAAAGATCACAAGATACCTGTTCAGCCACGAAGAAGACTGCACTGTGCACTGCTTTTCAAAGACATGGCAGTGAAATCAGATGCCTTTCAAATTCTAAGCCTAAGCAGTATTGGCATTCCGTTCTCGGTTTCCTGGCGGTCACAACCACACTCCCTTTGCCCGAAGCGAAACCCCCTCCGCGCTCCGCCCGCTGGCGAGGTACCAAGTCTCGCGGCCCCACCCACCGCGCAAGCGCGCCCCCTCTTTGGCTGGGGCGCTAACCTCGGGTGGGCGGGGCGCCGCCGCGAGCCACCACTGGCACAGGGTGACGTCGCTCCGCTGCGCAGCTGGAAGCCTGCGAAGTCAAACAGCAGCCGCGGGGAGGCTCGTTCCCATCGGCATCTGTGATTGGCTGCGATCGAGGGCCCGGGCGGCCGGCCAGCCGTCTCGCCGAGCGCCGACTGGCCGGATCTGCTGTCAGTCAGCGGGAACAGACTTCTCCCTCTCCATCTGGTCAACTGCGGGAGAAAAATTTTCGAGAATTTCCAGCAGGCAAGGCAGTGGCCGCTTTGACTGCTTGCTTCGGAGATCCGAGACAACGGAGAAGGCACTCTTATTTACCGACCAAGAAAGCTCCTCCCCCGCCCTCCGTTAGCGAATTAAAACATTTTTCAGGGACGTAGCCATCCAGAGGTAAGAGCCTAGAGAGTGCAATTCATTTATTTCTGCTAACCATGTATGCTGTTCTTTATTGGCGGTCGCGGAATGGAGAGTAAGCGGAGAAGGGTTTCCCGGGAGGGCGAAGGGGAGACGTCGGTTTCCGTTCCCCAGCCCCACGAGTCGGCGCTTGGCCGGCGGTCTCTCTGGGTTCTTAGAGCGCCGCTTTCTTCCCTTCGGAGGTCGTGAGCAGCTCGTCGGGGTGGGGCGGGGCCCAGCTGGGCTGCCTGCGCCCCGGGCGGCGGGTTTCTAGCCCAGACTGCGCTCGGCCTTGAATGTAGTTGCAGGCTGGAGGGCCAGCGCGGCGCGAGGGGGGCAGGGTGAGTGGGCCGAGACTGGAGACCCTTGCCCGAGGCCCCGGAAGCGAGGATGCTGCGGGGTGGGTGCCGCATTGCCGCCCGGGCGAGGGAAACGTGGCGACAACGGGCTCGGTACGCCCAGAGGGAGGTTGGGAGGCGGAGACCTGGCGGCAGAAGGTGCCCAGGGAGCCCAGCTATTTGCGAGGCTTCGCAGGCAGGCGGGCGTGTGTTCTTCCCACCGTGTGTCACCCTGGCCACTCGCCTGTCAGGGCCAGCGAGCCGAGCCCAGGATCCTGAGCTGTACCCAGGTGAGATTTTCAGGAGGTCCGGCATCGGGAAGGATGCACAGCCCCGGCTGGTTTTGATCCGAAGACTTGGGTTTTAGTTTGCGCAGGGAGCGCTGTAATACTCAAGGCCTTGTAGCTGGTGATGTCTTTTTCAGCAGCCGCTTTCTGTAGATGAGAGAATTCATCGGATGTGACAAAGAGGCTCTAGGTGGAAATAGCCAGGGAATTTGCAGTCTCTAAAGCTCCACGGGCTTTTCTGAGCCTCCCACTGTTAAAGTGCAGCAAGGCGTCATCGGTTCTTTCCGTCAGGGCGGAGGAATCTCGAGGTTGTCCTTCGGCTTCAGAATGAGCGACTACAGTGACAGATTACAATGACCATGAAAAAGAGCAATGAGACCGGGAGCAATGGCTCACGCCTGTGATCACAGCACTTTGGGAGGCCAAAGCGGGTTTGAGCCCAGGAGTTCGAGACCAGCCTGGGCAACATAGCGAAACCTCGGCTCTACAAAAAATACAAAAATTACCCGGGCGTGGTGGCATGTGCCTGTGGTCCCAACCTGGGAGGCTGAGGTGGGAGGATCTCTCGAGCCTGGGTGGTCGAGGCTGCAGTGAGCCGAGATCGCACCACTGCACTCCAGCCTGGGCGACAGAGCAAGACCCTGTCTCAGAAAGAAAAAGAAAAAACAGCCATGGTTCGTGGTATTCTGGTTAGGCAGCCGTGGCAGGAAGAAGAGCAGCACGTGCGTGTGTGTGTGTCTGATAAAATACCTTAGTTACAATATTTGAGTAGTGAGTTCTCGCTAATGATTTTTTCTTTCAACCTTAGTCATTACTATTGATCACCCAGGCAACTTCCTTGACTGGAATCCTTAGAGACGAGGAAAGAAGAGAGGAAAGTGGCTGGTGACATAATAGACTGTGAAGGAAAGTTCTTAAAGGCATTATAAAGTTAACAGGTTTAGGATATAGTCTGTGGCTTGTATGCATATTTACTAACGTCTTAAAAGATATCTATGGGAATAGAATACTGAGTACTTTTCACTGCTCACATTTCACACTTTTCTCCAGTCACACATCTGAATATAGACATATTCACATTAAACCTAAGGGGAGTCCTTTGGAGTTTTTATTGTTGTTTTCTTTTTTCCCCTCAGGTAAAGCAGTAAATTTTCTTTCCCTTCCTCCTAGCAGGATATTGATAAAGAAGGTACTGGGGTCCAAATTAGCTGAAATACATTCTGGAAATTTCCATACTATTTGAATTTACTGAGATGCCTTAATTGATTTTCTAAAAAGGTCGATAGGTAAATATTTGATTTAAGAATATTTAAAAGGGCTGTGTTCTCATTGTGGAAGTTGTAGATACCTAAATGCCACTTCATAATGGGCAGATAGGAATGCTTTCTTAAAATATTTTTTCTAGAGGGATAAAATCTAAGCAGGTTTCGGAACTTTAGAACTCCTGAATAATTTTGGCATGTGCTTAAACTGCCCTTTTGACCTGCTTTTAACATACAAGAACAGTTTAACTCAAATCCAGTGCACCTTCCTGCCAGTGACAGTGCTTTTCTTTTGGAAGACTTGACTTCCAAAGATTGAATATAATGTTAAAATGGTTTATAAAAATAAACTGGCCATGTTTTCCGATCAAAAGATTGAGCTAAATCTCCCCTGCTTACTTAAAAAGATTCCTTCTGTCTCTTAGTTTGCGGAATAATGAACTCATCCCAATTTTTAATTGCTGAACTGACAAAAGACAATCCTTAGGTGTTTGCTAATTTGTTCTCCACTCTTTTTGTTGTAGAGAACACTGATTGCTTTTTTTTTTTTTCCTTAAGGTTTTTGTTTTTCACATCACAAGTTCTACTCCCCTTGCCTTGCTGGTCAAAGCATAGTCATTCCCATGGGCATCGGCAGAGCTGTGGGGTCTCTGATGGCAGATCCCGATTGTGGAGCTCTGGAGGAGGAAACTTTTCTTAATGTGCAGGTTTAATTCAAAGTTGTTATTTACTTTGGGAACTCCAGCTGCTTTTGAATTGTTTCTTAGGGAATATGGAGGGGATTGATATGATTTAATTACATTGCAGATGGAAAAGGACATGGAGCCACTTCGTAATATCTCTTGTTTACCTAAGCGATGCCGACCTGGTTTTTTGTTTATTTGTTTTTTATAAACTAGCTATATATCTGGGTCACATTTCATCTCTGCCAATAATATGCCTTAAAGTAGGTGTTTTCCTATGACTGCCTGCTTTCTGAGATGATTGTAGAAACAATACACGAGGAAGGATGCCAGGTTGATGATTGATTTTAAAATACGCAGGTTTTTAGCCTTATAGAAACTGCTCAATTTGCATTTTATCTCATTTCTTAAAAATGTTTCCAGTGGATATTTGTTCTCTGTGAGAATGCAGTTCTATTTTATTGTTTAAAAAAAAAAATTGGGGGGAGGATAAAGAGGAGATAAAATGGCAAGAATATACTAGAAGAGCTGCAGAAACTTTAATATTTATTTATTTGTAATTCCAGAACTCTGGTTTAAAGTAGGTGTATGACTGCAAAGTAGCTCAAGGCTGAATATGGCATATATACTTTCAGACCGAAACCAAAAGAATAGTATTTTGCTAATCTCAAGTTAACTCTTCAAATATAAATATTTTCTAATAAATGTATTTCTTTAAAGTTCTTTTTTTTTCTATATTATATAAAGCTGCTTTGGGAATTATCTCCAAATAATTAGTACTTCTATTACCTGGTAGATTGTATTATAGTTTGAAGTCTCAATTCATCACCTATAGTTAACATAATTGGTTTTTAAAATTTTTTTTAACACACCATTGCTGGCTTGAATCCATAATTGTTGCTGAATAAAATCTAACTCTCAATTAGAAGCAAAAGAACAAACATCTCTTGCAATGGAATGTGTTATTTCTCTCTCTTGCTTTTTTTTTTTTTTTTTAAATAGACAGTGTCTTGCTCCATTGCTCAGGCTGGAGTGCAGTGATGTGATCTTGGCTCACTGCAGCCTCTGCCTCCCAGGCTCATGCAATCTGTCCACCTCATTTTTGTACTTTTTGTAGAGACAGGGTTTCACCATGTTGCCCAGGGTAGTCTCAAACTCCTGGGATCAAGCACTCCTCCCACCTCAGCCCCGTGAGTAGCTGGGACTACAGGCATGCGGAACCACGCCTGACTAATTTTTGTATTTTTAGTGGAGACGGGGTTTTGCAAAGTTGCCCACTGGTCTCCAACTCTTGGCCTCAAGTGATTTGCCTGCCTTGGCCTCTCAAAGTGCTGGGATTACAGGTGTGAGCCACCGGGTCTGGCCATGTTACTTCTCTTTGATAACCAGAGATGCTGTGTCTCTGCCACTCTCCAACCCCCCAACAATGTTGTCTTACAAAGAAATGAATTTCAGCCTTCTATGCAGAATCTTGGCCAAAAGGCCAAGAAGGGATGACTTCCTAAGTCTTTGATGATACATTACTTGTTTTGGTGGCCATCTTTGTTCTAAATTCTGTGACGGCAGAGCTCATATTTTTTTTATTGCTTAAATATCTAAAGATTGAGGCCAGTCTCTGTGGCGCATGCCTATAATTCCAATACTTTGGGAGGCTGAGGTGGGAAGATCACTTGAAGTCAGGAGTTCAAGAGCAGACTGGGCAACAAAGTGAGAACCCATCTCTACAAGAAATTAAAACAAATAAACATCTAAGGATGTTCTTTGGAACCTCGTTCTTTCTTTTGCCTGTTTTACCCACCGAAAGAAGTAATGGCCTTCCCTATACATAGCTAGACTGATTTCCAAAAATTCTCCTGAAAGTAATTGTTTGAAATCTGTAGTGCATTTTCTCATAACTGCACTCAAGCTGGGTTTCATTTGTGTATGTTTATACCTTTTGGAAAGATACATCTTTTCAAGTTCATTTTTTATTGTGAAATAATTTAAACATACGATTGAGAATAATATAATATCTGTAGACCATCCACCAGCATCATCAAACCTTAGTATTCTGCCATCTTTTCAAGTTGATTTTAAAAGAATAAAGTAATAGAACAAAATCCTATGGAGACAAATTTTTTATTTGTATGGAAAATTCCCAGAAACAGCTCTACCTGCAGTGGGGTAGGAATTCCCCCGGTAACACCGTGTAATGCCAAGAGAGGCTTTAGGATTGAGTTTCGGGGTGGAGTCCAGAAATGGGGGTGTAAAGTAATCGTTTCAAATAAGTGTAGTCTCAAGTGTCGTTGGGTTGCTAGGGTTGGGGAAAGGAGAGCTGCAGTTGTGAATGTAAATACGTAGATCACTCGTTCAGAAATCAGGGCTGCTTGTCACAAATGCAGTGCTGCCAGGTTCCTGATATCATACCCACATACCCTCCTAGTGAGAGAGTCTACCAGGATGGGGAGCATCAAAACTGGCTTATCTTTGTGCCTCTGGGGTGTTTGCACAGCAATTTATATTTACCATAGTAATATAGTATGTAAAGCTTAGTAGGTTGAGAAATGTTAAAATAAAACTTAGATTTATCCTAGATTATGTTTTTGCTAAAACTTGGCCATTCTTTGGAAACAGAACTATTTTAAGTATTCTATTAGCCTGTTACTTTTTCCTGAACAGACTTTGTTGCTATTGTTAATATTTACCCCTACCTTTTCTTGAAAGTAATAGAGTTAATGAAGGGAAGTATATTTATTTATACATGTATTCTGTGTTTTTGCTACTAGAAGTGTAACTTGGGGACCAGCAGCTTCTGTATCACCAGGGTGTTGGTTAGAAATGCAGAATGACTCCACCCCATAGCCACTGGGTCAGAACCTGCATTTTAACAAGTGATTGCAGGTTCAAGTTTAAGAGATACATGTTCTGTATATGTGCACACCGTCAAATTTTTATAGAATGTAAACGCTGTGAATGCGGTAGGAAAATCATTTTTGATCCACTGTTCTTAGAGGTAGGCTATTGGATGCCTACCCAATATATAACAGAAATATATGTATTTTCTGTCAAATCCTTTATGAGCTTCATTTTTGGTAATATTTGATGACATATCAGTTATATTCAAAATTTCTGATGGTCTCTCTCTCTCTCTCTGTCTCTCTCCCTCTCCTCCTCTACCCCTCTCTCCCTCTGTCCCCTGTGACTTGCATCATTTTTCTTGAAGACATTCCATTATTGTTCCATTGACCTTTCCCTCATCACTGAGTCCTTTGGAGCTGAGTTATGTCAACAGCTGCCTTAATTACTTTGGTCAGAAGTGGTGGGAACCAGGTGAGAAGGAGAGTGCTGCTAAGCTCCCGCCTGCTGCAGGACGACAGGCGGGTGACACCCACATGCCACAGCTCCACTTCAGAGCCTAGGTGTTCTCGGTTTGACCCAGACGGTAGTGGGAGTCCAGCTACCTGGGACAATTTTGGGATCTGGGATAACCGCATCGATGAGCCAATTCTGCTGCCACCCAGCATTAAGTATGGCAAGCCAATTCCCAAAATCAGCTTGGAAAATGTGGGGTGCGCCTCACAGATTGGCAAACGGAAAGAGAATGAAGATCGGTTTGACTTCGCTCAGCTGACAGATGAGGTCCTGTACTTTGCAGTGTATGATGGACACGGTGGACCTGCAGCAGCTGATTTCTGTCATACCCACATGGAGAAATGTATTATGTATGTACAATGACTTTCACTCCTGACTTTGCAGTCCCCCTATACTTCCTACTTAAACTTTCACCCTTTGGCTGAGGCTTCCAGGGTAAACATAGTTACTTGAGTGGTCACATGCTTCACAAATGAGCAGTAGTTTAAGTGTGCCATTTATTACTTATGGTTATCACAATTTCAGAAATGCATGTTTTAACAACTCCCCTGGGGAAAGCATTAACTAAAATCTATAGCACTTAATTTGTGATAATTTTAAGTGAAGTGGCATAATGTACATGAGATAAGCTATGAGAAGCATTTACTCCCATCAGTGTAGGACAGATAAGTGCTTCAGGAAATGGTAATTACTCTTTCAAGTGGTGTGAATAATTTTGAATACTTGACTTGTTGAAAATAGCTTTGGATGATTGGCATTAGTGTGGAAAAATGCATTTAATGCAGGCGTTTTGGAGCTCTTCAGTTTATTTACTTCAACTACTATTAATGCATTTTTGAGGATCACATTACTGCTAAAATCGAAAGAGGGAGAACATGTGATGGAGTTACGACCATGTGACTAGTTTTGACTTCCCAGTGACCATTTCTTGACTTCCTGTGTATACCTCATTCCACGAAAGAACTCACAATAGGAAGGAACTCTTGACCTCTCAGGGTTGTGGTAGTGAGGATCAATTCTTCAAGGACAAGGACTTGGACTTTCATTGTTGTGCCCTTAAAAGCTTATCACAGTGCCTGATACTTAGTGGATTCTCCATAAGTATTCCTTAGCCAGTAAGTCTTCAGCATTTGACAGGAAAATCATGAGGCCCATTGTATGGAATGACTGCTAGCTAGAGTAACAGTGAGGAGAAAAACCTATTATAAAATGATTGTTTGAGGCTCTTTTTTTCCTCCCCACAAAGGGATTTGCTTCCTAAGGAGAAGAACTTGGAAACTCTGTTGACCTTGGCTTTTCTAGAAATAGATAAAGCCTTTTCGAGTCATGCCCGCCTGTCTGCTGATGGTATGTAAAACTATCACATTCCTTGGGTCCTAGGGAGTACATGGGGTGAGGGAGGAGTAAAAAGGAAACAATTTAAGTCCTTTGAGGGAGGGGATTTTAATGGACAATTGTTTGTAAGGATTTATATAGAAATGAGTTTATATGAAGAATCACATTAAATGCTGTTGGGAACTCAAATTAATGTTAATTCCTCACTTTTAAATGCAATATATTGGAGAATTTTTCAGAAAGAGAAGCCCTGGAACAGTTCTGATGTTGTACTTTAGTTTTTAAAAGATTTTAAAAATGTTTAATCTGTTTGTTCATTTTATGGACAAAATGTCCATACTATGAGTTTTGTTTTGGGTTTTTGGTTTTTTTTTAGATGGATCTGGTGACCAAGTGCTGAAATACACTACAGGGTAATCACATCTAGTGAGGACAGTCATTGTCCAACAAGAAAAAATTGCAAATAGGTCCTAAATAGAAAAAGACAATGGTTAATATGCACTAATTTGTATAATTAGAAGGAAAATATTTTTCTGTCACTTCTTAAAAAGCTCAATCTTGCAGCTTTTCTCTGGTAGCTAGTGATATTTTCAGCATAAGGGCATGCTAGCTGAATTTAAAATTTTGTGTACTGTATGTCCTTAAATTTTGAAAGTGAAATGTTTCTGGTTTTGACTAAATTTATCAAAACCATTTCAGGAAAATTCAGCAAACGTTTTCTAGTTAGCTAGTCCCGAATATTTTGCTGTTAAAGTTAACCCTGAAAATTTCTGTACCAGCCAAATGAATGTATGCATGTAACCTTGTAGATGATTTGAAAATGAATCATGCAATAATCTTGATCTGTATTTGGTTCATCCTTTTCTTAAAAAAAAGAAAGAAATCAAATGCACCACAGAAATGTCAGTTGAACAGTCTTCAGTTGGAGTACATAAGGATAGAGATTGTTTGCATTTCAGAGTGAAGGAACTGAAGATTAGAGTGGTAAAGGTCAGTTCAGAGTTAGGGCTGGGATTTTCCTGACCACCAGCATTCTCTCTATCCTCTCATGATGAGAGGAGAAGGTAACTCTGGGATGGTTCTATTTACCATCTTGAGATTTTTTCCTGAGCTTTTTTTGAGAACCTTACTATCCCACTCCTCAGGAAAGCATTACAGTCCACTCTGTTCAGGGATATGTTTTCCAGTTTGTAGATTATTTAGGCCCATTTTCTTTTCTCTCATTCCTTTGGAATTTTTCTTTTTCCTTTCAACTGGACCCTTACCTTTAAGAAGACAGAAGTTGAAAGAGGTAAACTTTATGCATAAGATTTAGCTCTTGTTCCAAATAGTTAAAACACCTGAAGGAAAAGAGGAAATCAAATGTTTTCTTATGGTTTTATTTTTATTACTTCCTGAATTTTGGTATGCTCTTATTTCATAATAACTGAGTTAGCTGTGAGTCTGGCTATGTCTCACACCACAATGTTTGTTGACTGTAGTGCCGGTGGTGTGCCCCAGCTGTTCTGTAAATAGCTGCAGCTTACTGGGCAAGGTTTTTGGATGAGAATGTCCATATTTATCCCAGGCATGTGACCACCAACCAAAAACATTGACCTTCTCAATGCCATCAGCCTCTTTTAAAAGTATCTAGTCAATGTAGATGCTTAAACCAATCAGTGATTGACTTGATGTAAAATATGACACGACTCCTTTTATTATTGAATAAAGTATAACTCAACAGAATTTTGAACTTAAAGAATTTAATTAACTTGCCTATCTTAAAAGAAACTTTCTAAAGATACCTTTGTCACAAAAACAAAGAGTTGTATAAAGAAATTAATCACAAAAATGTAATTCATATGCTTACTTCAGCAGCACATACACTAAAATTGGGATGATACAGAGATCAGCATGGTCCTTGTGCAAGGATGGCACACAAATACATAAAGTGTTCCATATTTTTTATTCTTAATAAAATTAATTCATTTGTAATAAAGAAATTAAAATGCATTATTTAATTTAATTCCTCTATCATATGCTTTGATCATTCTTAAGAATGATCCCAGAACATTCTTAAGATATTTTAAAATGTATTTTTCATATAATGGTAATTTGTTTGAAAGTATAATGGAGCAAGACAGGATGATGCTCTTAGTGTGTACTAAAAGAAAAAGTCTATTATAATATTGTTATTAAATCTTATTTTGTTATTAAATTTGTTATTTGTTATTAAATTCTTATTTTGTATATATTCTTATCGGTCTGTGTTTTTTAAAAATTAGTGTTTTGAGAACATTTAAAAATTTTATTCTTAATAAGTTGCCAAAGGCTTCAAAGATGGCAAAAATTGTCTTTTGATATTTAGGGCCTATTTTATCAAATACATTAAAGCCACTAAAGATAGAATGCCATATGTTGTGTAACTGTTCAATTTGTGGATTTTTTAAAATGTCATTTTACATTTCAAAGTTATTATTTAAGTTTAAAACTTTAGTTTTTAGCAAGAACTGAAGCAGTATCAGTATTATAAGAGTGGATAATATTCTTTTCGGCCTATGTATATAGATAGGACCAGTGCCAGTGAAACAAAATTTTGTACTAAGTGCAGTTTACCCTCTCCAGTTTCTTTCATCTTTTCTCTTTTAGTATTAACCCCTTTCCCCTCTCCTTGAACCCTTCCTGTGAGGTGAAGGACTGTGGCTTATTCATTTTTGAATCTCCAATGTGCAGCACCCTGCATAGAACCTGGCAGGTACTCAATAATTATTTGGATTGAACTGAGATCTCCACTGCCTACTCTTTCCCACTGAAGTTACTGTAATTTTTTCTTTTATTATCATATAGCTGATTTAATCAAATTATTAATAAAACATATGCATTTTAATGAGCTGTCACTCCTGGATGGATTTGAATTTTAGTTAGCAGACACCTGAAAAAGGCTTAAACCATAGAAGTGAGTTTCTTAATCCTGAGTTCTAGTTTGATTGCACTGTGGTCTGAGTGACAGTTTGTTAGAATTTCTGTTCTTTTACATTTGCTGAGGAGAGCTTTACTTCCAACTATGTGGTCAATTTTGGAATAGGTGTGGTGTGGTGCTGAAAAAAATGTATATTCTGTTGATTTGGGGTGGAGAGTTCTGTAGATGTCTATTAGGTCCACTTTATGTAGAGCTGAATTCAATTCCTGGATATCCTTGTTAACTTTCTGTCTCGTTGATCTGTCTAATGTTGACAGTGGGGTGTTAAAATCTCCCATTATTATTGTGTGGGAGTTTAAGTCCCTTTGTAGGTCACTGAGGACTTGCTTTATGAATCTGGGTGCTCCTGTGTTGGGTGCATATATATTTAGGATAGTTAGCTCTTCTTGTTGAATCGATCCCTTTATCATTATGTAATGGCCTTCTTTGTCTCTTTTGATCTTTGTTGGTTTAAAGTCTATTTTATCAGAGACTAGGATTGCAACCCCTGCCTTTTTTTGTTTTCCATTTGCTTGATAGATCTTCCTCCATCCCTTTATTTTGAGTCTATGTGTGTCTCTGCACATGAGATGGGTTTCCTGAATACAGCACACTGATGGGTCCTGACTCCTTATCCAGTTTGCCAGTCTGTGTCTTTTAATTGGAGCATTTAGCCCATTTACATTTAACGTTAATATTGTTATGTGTGAATCTGATCCTGTCATTATGATGTTAGTTGGTTATTTTGCTCGTTAGTTGCTGCAGTTTCTTCCTAGCCTCGATGGTCTTTACAATTTGGCATGTTTTTGCAGTGGCTGGTACCGGTTGTTCCTTTCCATGTGTAGTGCTTCCTTCAGGAGCTCTTTTAGGGCAGGCCTGGTGGTGACAAAATCACTCAGCATTTGCTTGTCTGTAAAGTATTTTATTTCTCCTTCACTTATGAAGCTTAGTTTGGCTGGATATGAAATTCTGGGCTGAAAATTCTTTTCTTTAACAATGTTGAATATCGGCCCCCACTCTCTTCTGGCTTGTAGAGTTTCTGCCGAGAGATCAGCTGTTAGTCTGATGGGCTTCCCTTTGTGGGTAACCCGACCTTTCTCTCTGGCTGCCCTTAACATTTTTTCCTTCATTTCAACTTTGTTGAATCTGACACTTATGTGTCTTGGGGTTGCTCTTCTCGAGGAGTATCTTTGTGGCGTTCTCTGTATTTCCTGAATCTGAATGTTGGCCTGCCTTGCTAGATTGGGGAAGTTCTCCTGGATAATATCTTGCAGAGTGTTTTCCAACTTGGTTCCATTCTCCCCATCATTTTCAGGTACACCAATCAGACGTAGGTTTGGTCTTTTCACATAGTCCCAAATTTCTTGGAGGCTTTGTTCATTTCTTTTTATTCTTACACCATGGAATACTATGCAGCCATAAAAAATGATGAGTTCGTGTCCTTTGTAGGGACATGGATGAAACTGGAAAACATCATTCTCAGTAAACTATCGCAAGGACAAAAAACCAAACACCGCATGTTCTCACTCATAGGTGGGAATTGAACAATGAGAACTCATGGACACAGGAAGGGGAACATCACACTCCGGGGACTGTTGTGGGGTGGGGGGAGGGGGGAGGGACAGCATTAGGAGATATACCTAATGCTAAATGACGAGTTAATGGGTGCAGGAAATCAACATGGCACATGGATACATATGTAACAAACCTGCACATTGTGCACATGTACCCTAAAACCTAAAGTATAATTAAAAAAAAAAAAAAAACCATAGAAGTGAATTACTAATGGTGAGATTTTAGGTATAAAAGAGAGGCGTGCCCCTCAGTCCTACTGAAGCAGCATTGTTCGTCTGGCGTAATACTCGAGTTTCATTGTCTCATGCCAAGGAAATCAAGGACGAGGACCCACAAGGAGTGAGGTTAAGGGTGGAGACTTAATAGGTGAAAGAAAGAGAAAAGCTCTCTCCTGCAAAAAGAGGGGTCCCAAACAGGTTTCTAGTCCATGCTGAAGTGCAGGAGGCTTTATGGATGAGCTTGAGGAGGCAGTGTCTGATTTCCATAGGGCACAAAGGATTGGTTGGACCAGATGTGCCATTTGCATAGCACACGAAAAACTGATTAGGCCTAGGTGTGCAATTTGCAGAGCATTCAAGAATCTGGCCACCCCCACCCTAATCTTTTATTATGCAGATGGGTTCTCTACCTGGCCAGCACCATGTTGCCCATTTCTTTACACATGGTGACAAAGAAAAGGGAAGATGGAAACATATTGAACATGCTTGGCCCCAGGTAGCCCTTTTCTTTTCTTTTCTTTTTCTTTTTTTTTTTTTTTTTGAGACAGAGTTGCCCCATGTAGCCCTTTTCTTTTCTTTTCTTTTCTTTTTTTTTATGAGACAGAGTTTCACTGTAGTCTCCCAGGCTAGAGTGCAATGGCGCAATTTCGGCTCACTGCAACCTCCACCTCCCAGATTCAAGTGATTCCCCTGCCTCAGCCTCCCGAGTACCTGGGATTACAGGCGCCTGCCACCATGCCTGCCTAATTTTTGTATTTTTAGTAGAGATGGGGTTTCGCCATGTTGGTCAGGCTGGTTTCTAACTCCCGATCTCAGGTGATCCATCCGCCCTGGCCTCCCAAAGTGCTGGGATTACAGGCATGAGCCGTCGTGCCCAGCCCAGGTAGTCCTTTTCTATTAGCACAGCTGCTGGCATTCACCTGTGCAAGCTTCCAGCTTGCTTATTTATGTTTGCAGCTCAATTTTTCAGGCTGCTCTTTGTTAGAAAAGAAATGGTTTGGAGGCTGCTTTTTGTTAAAAGGGAAGCCTTGCCAAGGACTCCTTTACCCTCACTATCTGCCTAAATAATTTATTTCTAGCTCCTGTATCAATACCATATTAACTTTCTTAAGTGCAATTAAAACAGTCTTATCTCCTCTCAACTTCAGTTCCAAAGCTGTTACAGCTATGTAAAGAGCTTCAAATTATCTTACTAACATTTAAAATATTAACTGTTGAATGGCACTGCTGTTGCCCGGGCAAGATCACATTCAAGTTACACTTAGTGAGAGCTCTTCTCTGCCAGGCATGTGCGAGTTCAGCGTGGGCAAGAGACTTTTATGTGCATTCAGTCCTTTCAAAAATGAGATGATGCCAACCACAGACGCAGCTTGTCCTGGATGACTGATCTGTAAAATATAATAAAAGGTTATCGTTTGAGTAGAATAAAATAAAATAATTTACTGTTGTAGCTGGGGATATTTTGAAAAGAATAAAATCAAAATGCCACTTATCAAGAAATGGCAAGAACAAGATTCCCTTGCCCTTAAGAAATTGTCAGCTATTTTTATTGCTTTTTTGTTAATGCATTTTCAACCTGTCCTTAGTTATCAGTAGCAAATTTCATCACCATCTTTTAATTTTTTTATTCAATTTATACCAGTAATGTCTACTTTTACAATTAATAAAAGCAGCCAGTAAATCCAGATGATATCCCACCAGTCTGTTGTTTATAAACAGATAGCCACTTAGAACAAACTAGATGGTAGAAAATTAGGTTATAATTCTGTATTTCCTATAAGCTCTTCAGAGTGTTTCCAGATTGCTTAAACTTTGAAAGCAACAAAGCTCTGAAAGGGACAAATGGAACAAAAAGAGAAGCCTTGCTCTGACATTCAGAGTGGGGGACGTTGATGGCGTTATGAGTCTCACCAGAAACTTTTATGTTCTTCATATCCTGTGACCTCTTTGTGGAAGAATTAAACTACAAAAGAACCAGGGCTGTAAACACAGCATTTTTGAATCCCCTATGCCGGGACAGCCAAAAGAAAAAAAAGTAGGGAGAACATTGATGAGATGTTCTTACTGTGCTGCTACTGCTTCAGCTCATTACTTTGATTTTGGTGTTCATGAATCATGAGTCTAGAACACCCATTTTTAATAAATATTGAAACTGTATTGGCTTATACATAGTATTATTTACACAACTGAGTAATTACTAGGGGTCATTATACTTTGAAAATTATTATACTTTGAAAAGTATAGCTTTTGCTCTTTATGTTGGCATTCACAATCTTGATCATTTTTCTTTTGATGTGTCGACCTGCAACACTGGGGGAAAGAGAGAGCTGCAGAAATAACCATTTTGTGAATTATATAAAATTATAAACATGAGTGTCGCTAGCCTTTATTTAAGCAATGGATTTAAATTAATCATTCTACTCAAAAATGCCTTCTAGGTACTAAGTCTCTGCATTAAGCACCATTAACAAATGCACTACTCCATGTATCTTGTATAATGGGTGCTTTGATTCCTTCTTGATATATATATTTAAGTCCCAGTAATTTGGTGGTATACTGTAGTTTACATCCTGCTTGTCAGATACAAATTCTTCCATGCTGTAACTGTAGATTTACCTTTCTATTATTGAGACAATTCTGATATTGCTACCAAACAAATTTACAGTGCATTTTTTCTAACTCAGTAAAGGTAGTGATTTACTGTGTTTAAGACCAACTATTTCAGTGAATGTGTGTATGTGTGAGTGTTTTTGTGAGTGTGTTAAATGTAGGTCTGTGTCACCATTTATGTGTCTTGGTACAGATACTTTTTTGTATAGTTTTTTCAACCTTAGAAACCACAAAATTAAGAAAGAAGTGTTACCCTGTGATGAAAAAATAGACTCAACTACAAAATACCATCAACTGGAACAAACTGAGTTTTGGAATAATTGATTTGGCATCTCCTGGAATATTATATAATTTGCTAGTTAAATTTTCACCAAAATAAAAAACCCTTCCCTTATTTTGCAGCTCTTTCTCTGCTCTCCCCTGTGTTGCAGGTTTGTAATGTTTGAGCACAATTCCTGGGTGAAATTCCTATTTGCCTCTGTGCGTGTTATTTGTGGCAGAGAACTGTGCCTGGTCAGCAGCTCTAGACCTGGAGCCCGTGGACACTATATGCTGGGCTTCAGTGGAAAGAGAGATCTGCTTAATTTTGTCCCAGGTGAAGGAGTCCAGCGGTTCCTAGCCTGGACTACGGGAAGGTTCCCACATCTCTGTCCCATTAGTTGAGATGACTTGCAGTAGAAATTGTCCAGTGAGTGTTAAGAACTTATTGAAAGATGTCTTAGTTTTCTAGTTTTGTTGTTAGAGCAAAAAGTGAGAATTTTTACTTCCATGTTAAACGTTAAATGAAAATGAATGCTGATTTAATATTTATATTCTTAAATGCTTAGCAAATCAGAATTGACAGTTAGTTTTGAAGCCTTTCCTATAAATCCTGGGATTTTGGAACTGTGAAGTTGGGTTGGTAAAAAGTCAAACTCTTAAAATTCCTAGGTGACCGAGCCATGAATTACAAGCCTAAATAACTAAACTTTTACTTATGAAATTTTAACTCTTTTACTGTGGCCAATAATAAACCATTTTTAAGAAAACTATTGTAGATGGTTTAAACAAACGGAAGGAATATTAAATTCCTGGGACAGGTAGCATCTGAATAAATGCCGTGTTCCCTTACCTGGCTCTTTAAATCATTTGAAATATCATAGTTAGTCAAACTGTAAAGATTCCACTGCTTTATAGTCGTTTGGGTAATTTAAAGTTACGAGTTAACATTTGTAATATAAATATCACTGATACTTATGCTAAAACATTTATGTTATATGGTGGACAAATATATCTTTCAGCATTGCAGAAATATTACATTGGCACGACAGTTCCAAAATCAAGAGAAAAATGGAAAGATAGTGCAACTATAAATGTTATTTCTCAAGAAAGTTCAGCATGACTATAAAAGATTAAGTAGAGTTTATTCATGCTTTTCCATCTTACTTTTCTGATTAAAGCAGGCATTTTAATACACTGATTGGAAAAATCTATTTATGTATATATCTCCCTCCAATGCATTACTGATGAAGTTTTCAAAATTATCTTTTTGGGGAAAAAAAAAACTTAGATTGAGTCTTAATCAGTCAAATCAGTAGCACTTCGTTTTTCCCAAATCTACCTTTAAAATCAAAGTCATCTTTGGAATGTTTTAAAGACTTAAGAGTGTTACTAAAGACAATACCTGCTTTAAATAAGTTATCTTTTCCAATTTCTTCCACTTTGTTTTATTTTTTAGCCCATAATTTCACAATATTCTCACTTTTGACAAGGCTCAATGCAAATTAACAATTTTTAACAAGTGGTAAAGAACTTAGGGCAGACACTGTTAGAAGAAATCAAAGGAAGATGCAGAAATGCAGTCTGAGTTGGATGGAGGAAATGGTGACCTCAAGCCCAGTAACAATGAATTTTATTTGTTATTAGAGAAAATTCATATTCGTGGGATGCTCTGGGCCCAAGCAGGACCCCAGGAGTTGCAGCTGGCAGTACTGCCCTGCGTTTGGAGACCACCTCTTTGTATTATAACCTTCTGGAGTTAGGAGTGTTAACTACACCAAGTTTATGAGAAGCTAGAATGAACTTCATTCCCCACCTCCCCTCCCCCAGATTCTCTGCTCCTGTAATGATGGTTGTAACTTTGTTTCATGTCTAGGGAGGACAAAGATAAACAGAAAAGAATGTGAGCCTGTAACCATTTTAGGATTTTTTTGATGAACATTTATAAAATTGAAACAGTTTTAGAAGCATACAGAGGTAGAATATGCAAATGGTATGCCCTTGGCATATGTCACTTAGCCTACTAACTGATAGTATGTTCACAGGATAGGAGTAAAAAGTGGAAGAGAAAACCTTCTAAATCCGTAGACTATAGAAAAATCAGCTTGCCTCTGTGGGCTCAAGTAGACCTAAGTCATCCCACCATCATAGCCAACCTAATTAAATTTTAATACTTTCAGTCCAGACACCAGATATCCATGAAGGTGTTGTTACAAGTTCAAGTCAGCTCTACTTGATATGAATAGAGGCCATTTGTAGATAGTGATGCAGTGTTTGCCAAATTAGGTTAGCAACCTTTCCGTTTGCATGGAGCCTTGTTACTGAATTAAATACTTGTTTCTCTGCATGCTGTTACTTACATAGTTCATTTGCATTTTATTTGCTTAGCTCTAGTTAAATTAGAATGATATATTCCAGCAGTAGTTTATCATGCTTGTGTTTTATTTTGTAATAAAAATTCCATATCCAATCATTTGACTGTCACTAACTTGTACTCTTTTTTTCATAATACTTGTAGCAACTCTTCTGACCTCTGGGACTACTGCAACAGTAGCCCTATTGCGAGATGGTATTGAACTGGTTGTAGCCAGTGTTGGGGACAGCCGGGCTATTTTGTGTAGAAAAGGAAAACCCATGAAGCTGACCACTGACCATACTCCAGAAAGAAAAGATGAAAAAGAAAGGTACTACCACCACTGATCCATCATATCATTCTATGTGGATGATGTTTTTAGTTCATAATAGTTTTTAAACTGATGTCATGGTTAAGTTTAACAGTGACTTGGTTTTCTTTTTGTTTTTTTGAGACAGAGTCTCACTCTGTCACCCAGGCTGGAGTGCAGTGGCGCAATCTTGGCTCACTGCAAGCTCCACCTCCCGGGTTCACGCCATTCTTCTGCCTCAGCCTCCCGAGTAGCTGGGACTACAGGCGCCCGCCAACACGCTCGGCTAATTTTTTGTTTTTTAGCAGAGATGGGGTTTCACCATGTTAGCCAGGATGGTCTCGATCTCCTGACCTCGTGATCTGCCCTCCTTGGCCTCCCAAAGGGTTTTCTACATATCACACCATTGTCATTTAACTTTTAACAGGATCAAGAAATGTGGTGGTTTTGTAGCTTGGAATAGTTTGGGGCAGCCTCACGTAAATGGCAGGCTTGCAATGACAAGAAGTATTGGAGATTTGGACCTTAAGACCAGTGGTGTCATAGCAGAACCTGAAACTAAGAGGATTAAGGTAAGAAAGGATCTGCCAACACTTGATAAATCTGCAGAGAGTGAATGTAGGATTGTCTCTGCTGCACCTTTCTTGGAGGCCAAAATGATTTTTAAAAGGGAGTAATTTATGGAAGGATAAAAAAACTTTTCAGGTAAAATAAGATGCCAGCATCACCTGCACCCAGTCAGCCAGCATCACCTGCACCCAGTCAGCATCAGCCATCACCTGCACCCAATCAGCCAGCATCACCTGCACCATCAGCCAGCATCACCTGCACCCAGCCAGCATCACCTGCACCCAGTCAGCATCACCTGCACCCAGTCAATCAGCATCACCTGCACCCATCAGCCAGCATCACCTGCACCCAATCAGCAAGCATCACCTGCACCCAGTCATTCAGCATCACCTGCACCCCAGCTCACCATCAGCCAGCATCACCTGCACCCAGTCAGCCAGCATCACCTGCACCCAATCAGCCAGCATCACCTGCACCCAGTCAATCAGCATCACCTGCACCCAATCAGCCAGCATCACCTGCACCCAATCAGCCAGCATAATCGCCTACCTCTACTTCTGTGGCATCCTTTGCATGTACTAATCAGTGTCCTCATTGTCCTGAACTGCCCCCCAACACACACCCAGTCCATGAGCTGAGAGTTCTCTAAAACTCCTGAGCCACTATAGTCCCTAGCACAGTATAGTGTAGGCTTCCAAAACTGGCAGCAAACACTTGTTAATTAATTGCATGAAGGGTTTCAAGTCTATAGATATCCCACTTCATGTTATAGATACCCCATTTCATTTTATCTAACAGATACTTAGGCAGAGTGTACTATGTGCTGGGCTCTGTTCAAAATAAGTACTACTATCTCCATTTTTCAAGGAAAATCTGAAGCATACAGATGTCAATGCACCTCTGCTCACCCAGCCAGATAATAGAGGCCGGATTCAAATCCTAGAAGCCTGGGCTTAGAGACAGCACTCATAACCATTACATTGAGCTACCTCTCAGCATTGGGCTATCTGGATTCTCCCTTTGTGATGTTAAATTATGGAATTAAATCAAGATATCTTGAAGGGTGTTTGCTAAATTATTAGGCGTGATTACCTCTGGTGATGGGATTTCAGAGGATTGCAACTTCTTTACTCTTTACTTTCTGCTTTTAACTACTATTTATATTTTACTAACTAAATATTAGCTTTATCCTTGTTGGTTAATTCTAAATGTTACTACTTTTGCCCAACATGTAGGCTTTACATTTTCATGGTTTGCCTATGTATTGGTCTGTTCTCACACTGCTAATAAAGATATACTCGAGACTGGGTAATTTATAAAGGAAAGAGGTTTAATGGGCTCACAGTTCCACATGGCTGGGGAGGCCACACAATCATGGTGGAAGGTGAAAGAGGAGCAAAGTCATGTCTTACATGGTGGCAGGCAAAGAGAGCATGTGTGGGGGAACTACCCTTTATAAAACCATCAGATCTTGTGAGACTTCTTCACTATTATGAAAACAGCATGGGAAAGACCCACCGCCATGATTCAGTTACCTCCCACCAGGTCCCTCCCACAACACATGGGAATTATGGTAGCTATAATTCAAGATGAGATTTGGGTGGGGACACAGCCAAACCATATCAGCATGCAAGCTGTTACACAGATGACCACTTAGCAAAACAGATAAAACCTTTGAATTAGCAAGATTGTGCTAAGGCAGAGACTAGCTTATAATCATAGGCATTTGGTTCTGATTGCAGTTACATCATGCTGATGACAGCTTCCTGGTCCTCACCACAGATGGAATTAACTTCATGGTGAATAGTCAAGAGATTTGTGATTTTGTCAATCAGTGCCATGATCCCAACAAAGCAGCCCATGCGGTGACTGAACAGGTGACCCAGAGCTTCTGCCTGAAAAGTCTCAAGGAGAAGGAAAGGACAGTCCAGGCATTGTGTTTTAGCTTTTGAGTGTTGTAGTGAATTTTACACCTGATTCCATAATATTTCCAATTATAAAATTTTTATTATTTCCCCAAGTTAAAATTTTAATATGCCAAGGAAATGTGCTTTGTTTATTCTTTGGCTTTGTATATACCTTGAAATGATAGTAATGGCAATAGTAAATTATAATAATAGTAAACTAATATATCACTTGCTATGTGTCAGACAATATTCATAGGTATTAACTCATTACTGTATGTATTGTACAGTATGTACAATTACATATATTGTAATCATCACAGTAACCCTATTAGGTTGGAGCTATTATTGTCGCTTTTCACAGATGAGGAAAACAGGTACAGAGGCTACAGAGTTAATCACTGAAGGTCATAAAACTATTAAATTGCAGAACTGGACTTTAAACCCAAACAACTAGGTTCCCGAGTCCAACCACTTCACCATTAAACTAGAGTGCTCCAAGCAAATATCCGATTTGAGGATATAGCACAGTCACCTTCTGGTTATTCAGAATGGGTGTGTGGAAAAGATAAACCAAAATACAAAAAGGCACAGGGATGAGGTTGTGTGTCAGCCAGAACTAAAGTTAAAAGAAAGCTGGATAATATCCAGTAAAGAAAACGTAAACTATGCTTTGTATTATTTAAAATATTAGAGGCATGTTTCAATTCAACAGCTATTTTTGCATTTCCCAAATTAAGATAATAGACCTTACTTTAAAAGTATTATTTGCTTAGATGGGCAAACATGATTATAATATATGAATTATTCATTTGGTTACTGCCTTCACCCGTGCTAAACAGGGTGTTCATGAAAGTGAGGAAATAGGCCCAATTTCGTGGATGAACACTTCTTTCCCAATTTCAACTGCCTGTCTTGTAGATATTTGCATTCTAATTCACAAAGGTAATGAAATTTGCAGTGAATGCATAGTGTTCCATTTTATTCTTATACATAATTCATTTAAAGTTCCTCTGGTCAAGAAATTTAGTTTATGCTTATTTTTTCCATACTACAGAGGAAGCACTGTAATAAACATTCTGATGTCTATTTGTGCATATCTGTTTCCTTCAGGAAATAGGTTTAATTCTTAGAAATAGTATCCAGGTGTGGTGGCATGCATGTATAGTCCCAGCTATGAGGGAGGATGAGGTGGGAGGATTGCTTGAGCCCTTAGAAATAAAATTTTTAGGCCAGGTATGGTGGCTTAGACCTATAATCCCAGCACTTTGGGAGGCTGAGATGGGAAGATTGCCTGAGTCCAGGAGTTCAAGACCAGCTTGGGCAACATGGCGAGACCCAGTCTCTACAAAAAAATATTTTTTTTACTTAGCTGGGCATGGTGGTACTGCCTGTGGTGTCAGCTACTTGGAAGGCTAAGGTGGGAAGATCACCTGAGTCTGGGAGGTCAAGGCTGCAGTGAGCCGATATCGTGCCACTGCACTCCAGCCTGGGTGACAGAACAAGACCCTGTCTCAATAAATAAATAAAATTTCTAGATGAAAGAATACACAATGTTCTAGAGCTTTTAATAAGTTTGCCAAATTATCCTCCAGAAATACTATACCAGTTTACACTAGCGTGTTCTACAGTTTGTTTCTCCAAATTCTTATCATATATTTTTTTGCCAATTCGATAGATGGAAAAATCAAATTAAGGTGTAGAAATTTTTATCTTTTTTCTTTGTTGGTGGAGTTAGCTATTTGCATAGGCTTATTATCCATTTGTATTTCTCTTATGATTATGGATAGTTTTTTTGTCTTTCAATTTCCAAGGTTTTTATTCTGTTATGGTGAATTTCCCTAAAGGGAATTGAATTCCTGTTAAGAGCTAACAATTATCAAGTCTGCACTGTGTGTTACTCCCTACACTAAATGCTTTACATGTATCTTCATTTTCAGGAGCTGCATACCAATGCCCCTTAGTCCACTGGTGTTTCTGTTGCCAAAATTGCTACAGCAGGATATAGCTAATATGGTTGTTTTGGGTCATCTGTTATTCCATGTGCAATTTAATAATCCTTGTGGGCATTAATACAGGGTGAAAATCACAAACCATTGTGAAATAAGTAGGTTAGTAACTGCACATAAGACCAGTTTGGCTTTCTAGGGGAAGGGTATTTCCAAGGGAAGGAAAGGCTGATTTCTCTTTGTATAGACTGTGATTTCCAATGTTTTTCTCTTTCTTCCTGCCACACCTTGCAGGCAATACAGTATGGTACTGAGGATAACAGTACTGCAGTAGTAGTGCCTTTTGGTGCCTGGGGAAAATATAAGAACTCTGAAATCAACTTCTCATTCAGCAGAAGCTTTGCCTCCAGTGGACGATGGGCCTGATTACCAGCTGGGACTTAGAGTTTCTGTGCACCAGTTTTTCACTGAGCATGTCAAGAAACTGATAAGATCAAAAAGGTCTCCTAACTCACTAGATCAGTGCACAAGTCAGTGTAAACCACTTAGATAGTAGTTTTTTCATAAATGCTCATCATATTTATGTTCAGCTGTACATGTTCAGTATAAATATATGTGTAGTGAAGCTACTGTGAGTCTTTAAATGGAAAGAGCAAATGAGAAGTGGTTTGGATACACTTGATGAGAGATGAGAGTGTCACATTAATAATTTTTAAGACTCTTAGGCAGCTATGGGTTTCTTTTGGTCATTTTTGTTCTTTATTCATTTGAACACATTTTTGAAGTTCTTCAAAACTAGTCAGTTTGAATTTTGACAGCTATTCAATATGTGATCTCCAAGTTTAAAAAAATTTTTTTTCCAGACTTCCCTAATCCTAAAATGCAAGTTTTTATTTTTAATAACTGTACCAAGGAATAAGTATAAAAACAGTTCTCTGTTACCATATTTTGTATTCTGGACCACTTACTGGTGAAAGTAACCATGCAAAAGATATTAATTTGGCCAGGCACAGTGGCTCATGCCTGTAATCCCAGCACTTTGGGAGGCTAAGGTGGGTAGATCACCTGAGGTCAGGAATTCAACACCAGCCTGGCCAACATGGTGAAACCCCATCTCTAGTAAAAATCTCAAAAAAAAAAATTAGCTGGGTGTGGTGGCAGACACCTGTAATCCCAGCTACTCGGGAGGCTGAGGAAGGAGGAATCACTTGAACCCGGGAGACGGGGGTTGCAGTGAGCTGAGATCATGCCATTGCACTCCAGCTTGGGCGGCAAGAGTGAAACTCCATCTCAAAAAAAAAAAAAGAAAAGAAATTAATTCAGATGATATGACATTACTGAATTGTATACATATTTATAAATATGTATTTCAACTGTCTCATCAGCCCTCCCCTCCATTCATTCTTATTTTTCTATAGTTAAGAATGCTATAAAAATGTGACTATTCCTTAATATCAGAAAAGAATGCACAGGCTGAGTCTTCTGGTCAAAAGTTAAATACTGATGGAATCAAGTATTTTGTATGAAGTTCTCATTTGTTATCTCTAACGCTATTTTGTGTTTTGTATATAGTATTATAGTATGTGTATATCACTTTTTGTATAGAGTAAGCAATTGAATAATTTGTTAGTAAAAATAATACCACATTGACTGATACTGCTATAGACATAGCTTGAGTTTTATGTCTCCTTTTTGCTCATTTTCTAAGACTTAGGAGAAAGAATCAATCTAAAATGAACATTAAAACATTCTCCATTTCAGCTTGCTATGAAACTTAGGAAGTATAAAACTATACTTCTCTTTATGTGCATGTAAGTTTGCTGTTAAAATGTGAATTTCTAAATGTATGTTTGGAATTATTTCTGTAGTTTATTTCTGCAAACTATGTAAATTTGTTATATGTGTGAGTATGTGTACATATGTATATTTTGGAGTAATACAAAATTAAAGGGAACAATCTTGCATAGCTCTTTCACCAGTTTTAAATTATTGATATATTATTTTTAAGGACCCTTGACAAACTAGGGGCAATTTCCTTATAGTGGAGAACCAGTGGTTATCAGTAGATGAGGAAATAGGTTAAAAACTGCTATATGGCAATTTGTATATAAAGTAATAGGATGTGAGAAAAATACTGAATCTTAAGAATGACATGGAATTTTGTGGCAGAAACAAAAGAAAAAGTTGATGTAGTATATACCTTCAACTGTTTTTTGAGTTGACTTTTTTTTTCTTTAAGCGCTAGGTAAAAGTGTATGAGGAGAGGAGGGCCCAATATAAATATTCACATCTTCTTACGTTTTTGGGAATGGAAGAAGATAAATCTTGAGTTTTTCTGCCTATATTAATCAGGAATTGCCCTTTGAAAAAAGTGCTAAATAAATATTTCGATTTTTTTTTCAAGGGAAGTTAGGTGAAAGAAGGAAAAACATCACAGGAAAGACTATTAACATTCTGTTTGTTGTCTGAGAGGTGAGGAACCAAAGGGAGGCAACTAAAGCAGGAAACCATCTTGTTTTTTCTGATCAGTTCTTGGAACAGAAATGTGGAAGCTACCTTTAGGAACACGGAGAATTTCCAAACCAACAGGCAAAGGAAAACTAACGCACAAAAATGACATTCTAAAGATGCAGGTTTAAGCCAGGCACGGTGGCTCAAGCCTGTAATCCTAGCACTTTGGGAGGCCAAGGCAGGTGGATCACCTGAGGTCAAGAGTTAGAGACCAGCCTGGCCAACATGGTGAAACCTCGTCTCGATCAAAAAATGCAAAAATTAGCCAGGTGTGGTGGTGGGCGCCTATAATCCCAGCTACTGGGGAGGCTGAGGAAGGAGAATTGCTTGAACCTAGGAGGCGGAGGTTGCAGTGAGTCAAGATCACACCATTGCACTCCAGCCTGGACAGCAGAGCAAAAACTCAATCTCAAATAAATAAATAAACAAATATGCAGATTTCATTTTTGTTTTGAATGCTTTACATTATTAATTCCTATCTTTTACTTTAAAAACTAAGATTAGGAGTGATGTTGTCAAGTTCAAAGGCGTGAGGGTGATTGATGGATTGAGGTAGATAGCCAAGTTTGTCTGTTTTTGTTTTTTATAGTTACAGAGTCTCATTTTGTTGTCCAGGCTGAAGTGCAGTGGTGCAATCATAGCTCACTGAGATTGCCAGGTTCGACAAAGAGGAATTTATAGGATGGGGATATAGGGTAGACTTGACTCTGCTTTATCTGGGAAAGCTTTTAAAACTCTGAGCCAGTTAACTTTGAGTAAGCATAAAACTTACTGTACCGGTGTTTGTATTTTTCATGCCACAATATTAAAATGGAATTTTAAATGTAGATTATCATAATCTATAAAAGAGAAGTATACATGTATTAGGATACTGGAAAATATGCAAATCGTAGTAAAAAAAAGGGACTGCTGTAGTTTTTCAGTTATAACTGAATTTGCCATGTGGGTATAGGTATAGTGTAAATTACATTAATGTAGTAAAACATCAATTGTGGTTGGGTTTGTCTTTCATTTATGTGTAGTATAGAAATCACCTTTCTAATATGTGTTGCCTAACTATTTGCCACCATCTGTTTGGTGAAATACTCATTGTCATTGTAATTTTCCACAAGTATAAGTTCTTAAGTACCTTATAGATTCAGAAGTAAATGCTGTCCTGTTCTCCATCAGCTGTTCATTTGTTACAGATTTTGTATTTCTTTTTTTTTTTTTTTTTTGAGATGGAGTCTCACTCTGTCACCCAGGCTGAAGTGCAGTGGTGTGGTCTCGGCTCCCTGCAACCTCTGTCTCCTGGGTTCAAACGATTCTTCTGCCTCAGCCTCCTGAGTAGCTGGGACTACAGGCGCATGCCACCACCCCTGGCTAATTTTTTTTTTTTTTTTTTTTTTGAGAAGGAGTCTTGCTCTGTCACCCAGGCTGGAGTGCAGTGGCACAATCTCAGCTCACTGCAAGCTCCACCTCCTGGGTTCACGCCATTCTCCTGCCTCAGCCTCCCGAGTAGCTGGGATTACAGGCGCCCGCCACCGCGCCTGGCTAATTTTTTTGTATTTTTAGTAGAGATGGAGTTTCGCCATATTGGCCAGGCTGGTCTCGAACTCCTGACCTCAAGTGATCCACCCACCTCGGCCTCCCAAAGTGCTGGGATTACAGGCATGAGCCACTGCACCTGGCCAGATCTTTGTATGTCTTAAGCGCTTCAAAGTCTTAAGCATTTTTCTGGGGGGATGTCCATTTTGGAGGGATCCATTTTGATCCTTTGTACTCTATAATGTGAACTTTCCCCTGTTCCAACACTTAAAAGAGAACTATTAGCACATAATCTAAAAGATGGAATTTTTTTTTTTCTTGAGACAGAGTCTCACTCTGTCGCCAGGCTGGAGTGCAGTGGCGCGATCTCGGCTCACTGCAACCTCTGCCTCCTGGGTTTAAGCGATTCTCTTGCCTCAGCCTCCGGAGTAGCTGGGACTACAGGTGCGTGCCACCACGCCCGGCTAATTTTGTATTTTTAGTAGAGACGGGGTTTCACCATATTGGCCAGGATGGTCTCGATCTCTTGACCTCGTGATCCACCTGCCTCGGCCTCCCAAAGTGCTGGGATTACAGCACTGTGCCCAGCCCGGAAATTATTTTTTAAATGAAATTTTATTTTATTTTTTTTTTAGGATTTTGGTAGAGAATGAGTAGGCCTACTTATCAAACAGGACATTTAGTTTCTTTCCTTAGAACAGACATAAATTTAATTTCATGGTAGTATGATAATAAGAAAATGCTTCTATTTTTCTTTAGCACCTCCATGGTTCTCATATACCCATGTCTGTAAAAAGTGACATGAGATTTTTGTTGGGTTACATTTTATTGTATTTATTAGATTCGCTTATATAGATGACTTAAGCAGAAATAAAGTCATGTCATTACAAGGTGAACACGCCAACTTGTGATGGCCTGTCTTTTGCTTTTAGTATTGGGATGAGAACAATGGACTCTCCCATTGGTTGTTAGATGGTTGAAATGGTGCATTGGTGGTCATACTTAGTGTTCTAGGCTGTGAAATCATGGAGTTCTTCCACTTCCGAGAATGACTCATTTGCTGTTGGATTCTAGTACAGAATTTAGCAGCCTGATGTGTCCCCAAACTGATTTAATTTCTACTGAAGTGCCCTTGTGTACATTTGTTTTGTAATTTACCAAAGTACTACCTGAGTGCATAATGACTCCTACAGTGAGTTAATGTCATTGCTGCTTTGACCATTGTTTTAAATCTGTGTACTAGAGGAACTGTGAGCAGAATAAAATCACATTATCTCAATGTTCAAAATATTCTAATAAAGTACATGCATCAAACAATGTTAAAAATCCAACTGTGTTTTTTTGGCATCCAGACTGCAACATTGTGTATGTGATCCTGTGAATGCCATAAAAGAGTGATATAAAAGAGCTAATGGGTCGGGTGCAGTGGCTCATGCCTGTAATCTCAGCACTTTGGGAGGCCAAGGCGGGCGGATCACTTGAGGCCAGGAGTTTGAGACCAGCCTGGCCAACATGGCAAAACCCCGTCTCTACTAAAAATACAAAAATTAGCCAAGTGTGGTGGCACGCACCTGTTATCCCAATTACTTGGGAGGCTGAGGCCTGAGAATCACTTGAACCTGGGAGGCAGAGGTTGCAGTGAGCCAAGATCATGCCATTGCACTTCAGCCTGGGTGACAGAGTGAGACTCTCTCTCAAAAAAAAAAAAAAAAAAAAAGACATAGTCCAGAAACTCTAACCTAATAGATGAATGAACATTAGAGATGGTAATTGAGAATATGTCACATAAATGTACAAGCCAAATGAATATAACTGGGGAGCAAGTATGAAGGAGTGAATAGAATGACTAAACAGTACAGGATTTAGAAATGACCATGTAGGGAAGCCTAATAAGTCAGTCTACCAGTGGTAAGTACTGAGAACCTATGGCCTATGTACATTTCTGTAAAAGACACCAGGGTGGATGTAGCAGGGCTTGGGGACAATGGTGGTTGATTATCTTCCCAGAGAGATTTTGTCAGGAGATGTAAAAGTGAGGAAAGTGAGTTATACCAGAAAGAGCAGTGCGTATCTGAACAAGTGAAGCAAATGTGGAGGCAACAGAGATCTAACCAGTGAAGTCACTGAGCCTTTGGTAACACACCAAGGGTAAGTTCTAGCCCAGACCGGGAGATCTAGCTCACATCTTAGGAGGCAGGGAGCCAAAAGCAAGACTAGTTACATGGCTTTTTTTTTTTTTTTTTTTTTTTGCGGAGCCTAGTGCAAAATGAAAATGCAGAGCCATTATTAAAAAATTATTAAGAATTTAATAAAGGGCCCAGGGTGGTGGCTTATGCCTGTAATCCCAGTACTTTGGTAGGCCAAGATGGGTGGATTGTTTGAGCCCAGGAGTTTGAGACCAGCCTGGACAACGTAGTGAAATCCTGTGTCTATAAAAAATAGAAAAATTAGCCAGATGTGTTGCATGCCTGTACTCTCAGCTATTAAGGAGGCTGAGATGGGAGGACTGCTGGACCCAGAAGGTTGAGGCTGCAGTGAGCTGTGATCTTGACACTGCACTCCAGCCTGGGCAACAGGGAGCAAGACTTTAGACTCCATCTCAAAAAAAAGGGAAAAGGAATTTCAAGATCACAACAATAGAGCATTAAATCAAGCGTGGGACCCTTCCAAGTGCTGGGCCCTGCGTAGCTACACAGGATTGACACTTATGAAATTGACCCTAGCCAAAGGGAAAATACTATGTGGGAGCAAATCTTAAGTTACTGCAGAGCACACAAAAAAGAAGGGAGCATAATGTAAAGACGCTAATAGTGCTCTACAACACACATACATAGAGGCTAGGAGAACAGAAGGCGTCAATAAAAGTAGTAGTAGAAGGCCAGGTGCCGTGGCTCATTCCGGTAATCCCAGCACTTTGGGAGGCTGAGGGGGGCAGATCTTTTGAGGCCAGGAGTTCGAGACCAGCCTGGCTAACATGGTGAAACCCCATCTTTAATAAAAATAAAAGAATTAGCCGGGTTTGGTAGTGCAGGCCTGTAGTCCCAGCTACTCTGCAGGCTGAGGCACGAGAATCGCTTGAGCCTGGGCGGTGGAGGTTGCAGTCAGCCAAGATCGCACCAACAGAGTGAGACTCTTTCTCAAAACAAAAAAGAAAAAGAAAAAGTTTAGTAGCAGAAAACTTCATGGTAAGAGCTCAGAGAAAGAGCTTTCAATTAAGGTGTCCCAGGAGTTGTTCTATTTCATTTATTTCTTCCCAAAATATTGTAAGCTGGAGGTACGGTATTGTCACAGATTGGGTTCCCCAGGAAGCAGACTCAGACTGAGATTAGTGTGCAGGAAGTTTATTAGGTAGTGCTCTTGGAAACAACACATATGACAGGGAAAGGACAGAAGCAGGAAGGGGCAGAGGGAGACTTTGGTCTGTCACATCATGACGGAGGCCCACTGTCCTCTGCAGGGAGCTCTGGAATTGCAATGTCCCTTAGAGTTGTGCCCACTTGATGGGGGTCTGGGGAACAGATTTTTATTACCCCAACATTGAGCATTAATTGGATGCAGACAGTCCTTGGAAAGAGCACGTGACTGAACAAGGAGACTGTCTTCTGCCATCTGCCATCAGGAAATACCTGGAGAGGATGACAGATGAGAGCTGTCCCCTGGCAGTGCTCCTAGCAGCTAGAGAAAGAGTTCTCGCACAACACAGCATCCACTAAAATTTTTATTTTTTTGTTTTTTTAGAGAAAGAGTTCTCGCACAACACAGCATCCACTAAAATTTTTATTTTTTTGTTTTTTTAGAGAAAGAGTTCTCGCACAACACAGCATCCACTAAAATTTTTATTTTTTTGTTTTCTTAGAGATACAGTCTTGCTCTGTCACCCAGGCTGGAGCGCAGTGGCGCTGTCACAGCTCACTGCAGCCTTGAACTCCTGGGCTCAAGGAAGCTTCCCACGTCAGCCTCCTGAGTAGCTAAAACTATATTATAGGTGTAATTTTTTTGTAGAGATGGGGTCTTGTTATGTTGTCCAGGCTGGTCTCAAATGCCTGGCCTCAAGGGATCCCGCTGCCTGAGTCTCCCAAAGTGCTGGGATTACAGATGTGGGCTACGGTGCCCTGGCCTGCATCCACTAAGTTTTAACTTCACTCTGCGTTTAAGACCAAAAAGATTGAGGGATTTGTCCAAAATCCCACACCAGTTTCTTTGCAGTTCAAACCTTCATTCCTGGGAACTGCCCCTTACTCATAGCTCTTACTTAAATGTTTGGTCTGGTAGACTTGTTTGTACCAACTGACACTGATTGCTCCTTTTTTTTTTTTTTTTTTGAGACAGAGTCTTGCTCTGTCGCCCAGGCTAAAGTGCAGTGGCACAATCTCGGCCCACTGCAACCTCCGCTTCCTAGGCTCAAGCGATTCTCCTGCCTCAGCCTCCCGAGTAGCTGGGATTACTGGTGCGTGCCACCACGCCTGGCTAATTTTTGTATTTTTAGTAGCGATGGGGTTTCACCATGTTGGCCAGGCTGATCTCAAACTCCTGACCTCAAGTTATCATCCGGCCTCCACCTCCCAAAGTGCTGGGATTACAGACATGAGCCACTGCGCCTGGCCACTTCTTGCTATTTGGACTACATGATCCTAAAGTCAATCCTTGGCTAGTCAACAACCATATTCTCTTAAAAATTCATGCTGAGAGAAGGTCAGACTCCTGAGCTGTGTAATGGAAGGAGCTAGGATTGACAGATATGTCAAACTGGCCTAGTGGTTTCCAGAAAACGTGCGCACTGTTAAGTGCAGAGAAAAGCAGAGATGAGAGCAGACATTTCCCAGAGAGAGACAGAAGTGGAGGAAAGAGCTGCCTCAGGCCCAGCAGTCTCAGCTCCCAGCCCCTGGCTGGTTTGAGAGGATTTCTGTATAGATTAAAACTCCTGTAGATAACAAAAAAAGCAGCCCCTGAGGACTCTAGCAAGGGATTCAAACCCAGCCCTATTTCATCCCAAAGTCAGTTATTTTCCACTGCAAAAGTCAGGTAAGGTTAATAAATACTTACACATTAATAAGTAAATGAAAAAATACCAGAAGGAACATGAGAATGCTGCAGCCATTCGCTGGAAACCAGGAGGAAGACAGTAAGTGGAAAATGTGTCAGGGCAAGAAGGAGAAAACACAGTGAAAGTAAACAAGACCAAGACTAAAGTTAACCAAACTCTTGGATTTTAGACTTCTCTGACCACATTTATGGCTTCACTTTCCCATTTCTCATTAACTTCTCAATTCCCTGCATTCTGCCCTCTGACTCCACCACACCAGTGAAACATTGGTCTCAAAGGTCCACACTGACCTCTTATTGGCTAGATACAGTGGTTCTTTTTAGTTTTAACTTACATGAGCTCTTTAGCATTTAACCCTCTTGGCCACTGCCCTCTCATTAAGCAGTCTTATCTTTCCCATCACTACTTTTCTGGTTTTCCTTCTAAATATCCAGCAGTTGCTTCTCAGTCCCCTGCCCTCTCATTGTCTACCATCAAGCATCTTCTCATGGTGTGCACTGTCCTTGTGAAAGGCAATACAGCGTTATGACTGCACCTGTCACCTGTATGCTGGTGACTTGCCACTTTACTCCCAGCCAAGATTTCTCTCCTAAGCTCCCAACTAAAATATCCAGACATGGACTGAAAATGGCCATTGAGGGCCTCTAGACACCTCAACATATCCAAAATGGAATTCCCACCCAAGCCTATTCCTTCTAATCTGCCTCTCATGGTTAATGGCAATGCCTCCCCCTCAGACTCCCAAGGCAAAACCCAGCAACCAGCCTTTGCTCCTTCATGTCTATAATTTGTCTCCTCTGCTCCATCCTCACTACAACACGGGAGTTTTCCAACTGGTTTCTTGTCTTCAGGGTCACCCTTTGTCCGTTCTTCACACACTGATCAAAGCATGCTTATGTTTACATTCTTCCAATTGCAACTTCTAGGTAAAATTAAAGCTCTTTAGCATTGCATGAAAGACCCTTTCTTTGTAATCTATTCCCTGCCACTGCTCCAGTGTCATTTCTTTCACTTACAACTTTCCTTCTTGATATGGTTTGGCTGTATCCCCACCCAAATCTCATCTTGAATTGTAGCTCCCACAATTCCCACGTGTTGTGGGAGGGACCCGTTGGGAGATAATTCAATCATGGGGGCAGCTTCCCCCATACTGTTCTCACGTAGTGAATAAGTCTCATGAGATCTGATAGTTTTATAAGGGGAAACCCCTTTCTCTTGGCTCTCATTCTGTCTTGCCTGTCGCCATGTAAAGACATGGCTTTCGCCTTCTGCGATGATTGTGAGGCCTCCTCAGCCACTTGGAATGGGGAGCTCATTCAACCTCTTTTTCTTTATAAATTATCCAGTCTCAGGTATGTCTTTTTTTTTTTTTTTTTTTTTTTTTTTTTGAGACAGAGTCTTGTTCTGTCGCCAGGCTGGAGTGCAGTGGCGCGATCTCAGCTCACTGCAACCTCTGCCTCCCAGGCTCAAGCGAATTCTCCTGCCTCAGCCTCCTGAGTAGCTGGGATTACAGGCACAGGTCACGCCTGGCTAATTTTTGCATTTTTAGTAGAGCCGGGGTTTCACCATGTTGGCCAGCATGGTCTTGATCTCTTGACCTCATGATCCACCCACCTCCGCCTCCCGAAGTGCTGGGATTACAGACGTGATCCACTGCGCCCGGCCTCAGGTATGTCTTTATCAACAGCATGAGAATGGACTAATACACTTCTTAAGCTTGATCCCATTCGGTGCACTTTTTTCTCTCTTCCTTTAACTCATCTCCCTGCTTCTTTCCTTGGCAAACTTCAAAATTCAGATGTCATTTCCTCCAAGATGTTTGTTCTAAGACTCCCAGTCTAAGTTCCCCTTTTGTGTATTCCTACATCCAATGCTTACTTCTATTCGAACACTCACTACCCTGCATTATGATGTTTTGTTTCCTTCCCTTGCTTCCCCTTTAGACTGTGAATTCCTTAAGGGCAGGGACTAGGTCTTATTTCTTTTCTTTTTTTTTTTTTTTTTTGGGGGTGGAGTCTTGCTCTGTCACCCAGAGCTGGAGTGCAATGGTCCAGTCTCAGCTCACTGCAACCTCTGCCTCCCAGGTTAAAACAATTTTCCAGCCTCAGCCTCCCGAGTAGCTGGGATTACAGGTGCACACCACCACGCCCAGCTAATTTTTGTATTTTTGGTAGAGACGAGTCTTTACCATGTTAGCCAGGCTGGTCTCAAACTCCTGACCTCGTGATCCACCTGCCTCAGCCTCCTAAATTGCTGGGATTACAGGCGTGATCCACTGCGCCCAGCCTGGGTCTTCTTTCCATATAATCCTAACAATTACCACAGGGTCTGACACATAGTGGGCATTCAATGGATCTGAATGACAAACTTAGAATAGAGAAGAGTTATGTAATTCCTGAGCCTTTTTTGAAACTTGAGAAGGCAGCCTTCCAAAAACATGAATCACGGAAAAAGTGAAAATCACTGTGTTACTAAGAAGAATGAGGTCCTCAGATTTCTCCAATTAGAACAAAATGGAGTAGGTGGGCCTAGCATTGTTTGAAGCTCTTGTTCAATCAGTTCTAGAAAATTTTGCAGCACAGCTGACAAAATATGACATTGATGCTTGAAGTAAGAAATGATGATAACGTAAGAAGATACAAATCTAAGAGTCTTCCTAGGTCCTGCCAAGGAGATCTTCACACTGTGATATTTCCCTGAGACCATGCCTGCTCTTAAGGACCAAAGAAATGTGAGCAGCCTGTCTAAACCCAAGCTCATTAGGGAGAATCCCTGTCCCAACATCTACATTTTGAAAATCAGATAATATTAATGTTGGGTTTTCTAATCTAACCCCTTGTTTTCAAAATTACAGTTTATTAGATGCTAAATCAGTGAACATCTTCCAAATTATCCCCTAAAATTCACTGTGTAAGTTCTTGGAGAATGGGAGCCAGGTGTCCAGGTGTGTTTTATTCTGTCATATACACACAGCACCGATCACAGTTCTGCACATAGGCACGCAATTTATGAATGAAGAAATGAACGAATATGCTCTACCATATTCCTTGGTGTAGGTGAAAGAGCACACTGCCATTTTTCCAAAGATGAAAACCTTTAGAATTTCCTTGGGGAAAAATAATTACTTAAAAGTTAAAGTCTAGGCTAGGTGTGGTGGCTCATGCCTATAATCCCAGCACTCTGGGAGGCTGAGGCAGGTGCATCATTTGAGGCCAGGAGTTTCAGACTAGTTTGGCCAACATAATGAAACCCTGTCTTTACTAAAAATATAAGGCTGAGTGCAGTGGCTCATGCCTTGTAATCCCAGCACTTTGGGAGGCTGAGGTGGGTGGATCACGAGGCCAAGAGATTGAGACAATCCTGGCTAACATGGTGAAACCCCGTCTCTACGAAAAATACAAAAATTAGCCAGGCATGGTGGCACATACCTGTAGTCCCAGCTACTTGGGGGGCTGAGGCAGGAGAATTGCTTGAACCTGGGAGGCAGAGGTTGCAGTGAGCCGAGATTGCTCCACTACACTCCAGCGTGGGTGACAGAGCGAGACTCCATCTCAAAAAAAAAAAAAAAAAAAATTAGCTGGGCACGATGGCACATGCCTATAATCTTAGCTACTTGGGAGGCTGAGGCATAAAAATCACTTGAATCTGAGAGTGGAGGTTGCTGTGAGCTGAGACTCTGCCACTGCACTTCAGCCTGGGCAATGACACAGCAGGACTCTGTCTCAAAAATAAACAAATAAATGAAAATTTTAAAAAAATTAAAGTATATTAGAACGAAGGCAAATAGATTTATGTTAAATTGCTGAATCAGTTGTCACTATTTGAAAGGATGATGGAAACTTTCTTTTGGAATGTTTACTTGTTTGCATAAGAGGTGGTGAAAAAAATGCTTTAGAGCATGAAATTAGGCCAGGCATGGTGGCTTATATCTGTAATCCCAGTGCTTTGGGAGGCCAAGATGGGAGGGTCATTTGAGTCCACTAGATTGAGGGTGCAGTGAGCTATGATGGAGCCACTGATTCCAGTCTGGGCAACAAAGCAAGACCCTGTCTCTAAGAACCCAATAACAACAACAACAACAACAACAAATTGCCTCAATCTCATCTCCCTCCACTGTCCCCTAGAATAACAGAGCAAGTTATTTAATCCATGCTGTCACTTGGTTTTGTCATTTAAAAATGAGGATGATTATAATGCCATGTAGGGTTGTTGTGAGGCATTTGTGATTCATTCGAGTTAATATACTACCTACACAGTAACATATACCTCTTTCTGCCACTGGTTCCTGTCTCTCTACGTTTTGCTTTTTTAGCAAATGTTTCTATGCTTTTCCCTCTTCTCTTATGTGCTTTTTTCCTCTTGTATCTTTCTACCGTTTTCCTTTTTTAAACTATCTCTTTCCCTGACTGATTGAATTTCTTCTAATGTTCTTTTGCCTCTTTCTCACTCAAAAAATACTGACAGTGATGAAATTTAGTTAAACCGATAGAGGAAGAAACAGTAATAACTATCAAAATCGTATTTCTGGCCAGGTGAGGTGGCTCACACCTGTAATCCCAGCATTTTGGGAGGCCGAGGCAGGCTGATCACTTGAGGTCAGGAGTTCGAGACCAGCCTGGCCAACACTGTGAAACCCGTCTCTACTAAAGATACAAAAATTAGCTGAGCATGGTGGTGCATGCTTGCTCAGCTACTCAGCTACTCAGGAGGCTGAGGCAGGAGAATCGCTTGAACCAGGAGGCAGAGTTTGCAGTGAGCATAGCTCACGCCACTGCACTCCAGCCTGGGGCACAGAGTAAGACACTATCTTGAAAACAAAAAAAAACAACAAAAGAAAACACTATTTCTGAGCCAGGCGTGCTGGCATGTGCCTGCTGTCCCAGCCACTCAGAGGCTTTTGCAGGAGGATCCCTTGAGCCCAGGAGTTGGAGGCCAACCTGGGCAACACAGTAAGACCCTGTCTTAAAAAAAAAAAAGCAGCCTGGCTGGGCGCGGTGGCACATGTCTGTAATCTTAGCACTTTGGGAGGCCGAGGCAGGCGGATCACCTGAGGTCAGGAGTTTGAGACCAGCCTTACCAACATGGAGAAACCCTGTCTCTACTAAAAATACAAAATTAGCAGGGTGTGGTGGTGCATGCCTGTAATCCCAGCTACTTCAGAGGCTGAGGCAGGAGAATCGCTTGAACTCGGGGGGCAGAGGTTGCAGTGAGCTGAGATCGTGCCATTGCACGCCAGCCTGGGCAACAAGAGTGAAACTCCATCTCAAAAAAAAAAAAAAAGCACCCTATTTTCTTTCTCTCAAGTTAATTTCCGATAGCTGCCAGTTCATGCATATTTTTTCTTACATTTCAAAATCAGCGAATGTGTTCATATTAAATTATGATTTTCTTTGTTTTCTTTTTTTTTTTTTTGAGATGGAGTCTCGCTCTGTCACCCAGGCTGGAGTGCAGTGGTGCGATCACGGCTCGCTGCAAGCTCTGCCTCCCGGGTTCACGCCATTCTCCTGCCTCAGCCTCCCAAGTAGCTGGGACCACAGCCGGACCACGCCCGGCTAACTTTTTATATTTTTAGTAGGGACGGGGTTTCACCGTGTTAGCCATGATGATCTCGATCTCCTGACCTTGTGATCCGCCCGCCTCAGCCTCCCAAAGTGCTGGGATTACAGGCGTGAGCCACCGCGCCTGGCCTAAGTTCTGATTTTCTTCACCTAAGATAACCTTATATGTATGCTATGTGTCAAATCCTTGTTAATATTTATGATTATGATATTGTATGCCAGTTTATGTCACATTCTCTAATAGTGGGGCACAATGATTGTTCATAATTTTTACTATTTAAAAATCTCTCCTGGGCCGGGCTCGGTGGCTCAAGCCTGTAATCCCAGCACTTTGGGAGGCCCAGATGGGCAGATCATGAGGTCAAGAGATCGAGAGCATCCCAGCCAAAATGTTGAAACTCCGTCTTTACTAAAAATACAAAAATTAGCTGGGCATGGTAGCACGTGCCTGTAGTCCCAGCTACTCGGGAGGCTGAGGCAGGAGAATCGCTTGAACCCAGGAGGCGGAGGTTGCAGTGAGCCAAGATCGTGCCACTGCACTCCAGCCTGGTGACAGAGCAAGACTCCGTCTCAAAAAACAAACAAACAAACAAACAAACAAAAAACCCTCTCCTTATTTTATGCCATTTTCCTTGGTCTTCTCTGCCACAAAAGGTATATACAAACATACAAGTGCTTCATTATGTAAATACATAAAGTTTGCTGTATTTGTTGTGTAGATCTTCAGCCTTTTGAAAACGAACCAACCAACCAGGCAGCGCTGTGCTCTTGGAAGTCTTTATTCTCTGTCAAGCTGATCTAGGTACCGATCATTAACTTTCTTATACCTAGATTTTCAGATCCCAAACATTTATGAACAGCCACACGCATATGCCAGGTAATAACAGGTGGGGTTGGTCTGTCTAGTAAAATTATTAGCTTTGATTTGAGCTTCCCTAGATGTTTGTGCCACCTTTCAGTACACAAATCTCAAGAGTTAACAGGGAAAACTTGTCAGTTGCCAATGTTCTGTTCTGGTGCTTTGCTTTTAAAATTCAGAAAAAAATCATTGAAACAGATTTAGTATTTCAAAGTTCAAAGTTCTGTGTGATTTGGGGTAATGTTTATAGGCTCATTTACATTCTCACTTGGTTTACAATGCTGATTACAAAGCCTTGATTAAATAATTACTATGTGAACAGAATCACACTATTGGACTATAGAAGCATAAGATCTGGCCAGTAACTCTGAGAAATTTATAATATAATTGGCAAAACAAGAAGTCAAAACTACAAGTGCTGAGGAGCTTGTAAATAATAATTATGAATCTTGGTAATAAATAAAGAGATAGGTGGGAGGATCGCTTGAGCCCAGGAGTTTGAGACCAGCCTGATCAACACTGGGAGACTCTGCCTCTACAAAAGAGAGAGAGAGAGAAATAGATGAGAGGCTGGGTGTGGTGGTTCACAGCAGTAATCCCAGTGCTTTGGGAGGCTGAGGCAGGAGGATTGCTTGAGGCCAGGTGTTCGAGACCAACCTGGGAAACTCCATCTCTATAAATTTTTTTTAAAAAATTAGCTGGGTATGGTGACATGTGCCCATAGTCCTAACTACCCAAGGGGCTGAGGTGGAAGGATTGCTTGAGCTCAGGAGTTCAAGGCTGCAGTGAACTACGATTGCACCACTGCACTACAGCCTGGTGAACAGAGCAAGACCGGGTCTCAAACAAAAACAAAACAAAAAGCAATCCCTGGGGATTTCACAGAGACTCCTAGGAATGGTTGGTTTATTCCCAGTGTTTTGAAAAAATAGATGTTCCAGGGTAAAATAGTTTGCATTGCAAGTGGTGTGCCTATATCAACGTGAGCTCTGTCTGATTTTGCTTCAAGCCAGAGGTCTTCAAACTTTGTTCCACAGAACCCAGGAGCTCCTCAAACATTTTATTCTAACTTTTTGTTTGTATATTTGGTGATTATATTTGATTCATAGTCTTTGATTTTTAAAAACATGCAAAACACATGAATATATTCTTATGAAGATTTGTAAGTTAGCATATGTTATCAAGCACTGACTGGTATACTGGGCACAATTCTAAGAACTAAGGATACATTGATGAACAAAAGAAGTAAAAAGTTCATGCCCTCATAGAGCTTACATTCTAGTGAAAGGAGAAAAACAAACATAGTAAGTAACAAATTATATAATATGTTAGAAGGTGAGTAATGCTATAAACAAGAATAAGATGAGGCAGACCGGGAATGCTAGTAGGGGGAATTATAATTAAGTCAGGGTAGGCCTCACAGAGAAGTTACCACTTGATAAACTTGAAGGAAGTGAATTAATGAGCAATACAGGTAAACAGAGGCAGAGCATTCTTCGCAAAGGGAGCTGCCTTTTCAAAAGCCCTAAGGTGCATCAATGCATGTATATTTGAGGTTTAGCAAGGAGATTACAATTAGTAAAAAGAAAAATGAGATCAGAGAAGTATGGGTAGGGAATCGGTAAAAGGGAAAATAAAATCAATCAGTAAAAGGGAAAATGAGATCAGAGAAGTTCGGGGTAGGGAATACAGATTGTGAAGATCTTTGATTCTTTTTTTTTGAGAACGGTCTGTCAGGCTTGAGTATGGTGGCGTGAACATGGCTTACTGCAGCCTCCACTCCTGGCTCGAGCAATCCTCCTGCCTCAGCCTCCTGAGTAGCTGGGAATACAGGCAACATCTGGCTAATTTTTGTATTTTTGGTAGAGACTGGGTTTTGCCATGTTGTCTCAGGATCCTTAGGGTGTGGCTGGTGCTACCAGCCTGGATCCCATGCATGCCAAGAGCGAGCCAGGCATGGAGTGGCAAGGGGTGTGGGTTGGGTCAGCGAGCGAGCGTGGGGTCTGGCCACTGTGCATAGCCAGGCAGGCTGGCTGCTGTGGCAGGGCAGGAAGCTCCAGGCATCAACACAAGCACTAGCTGTGTGCAGGGATGTGGCTGGACCGGATGTATTGCAATGGGCTTCCACTGCAGGCACCATTGTCTGGACGAGGGGAACAGGTGGCGCCCGAAAGCTCAGAGATGCCAGGAACCGCAGAATCCCAAAGAGAGTATTACAGCATGTCGAACTCTGACTCAGGGAGCCCCGAGGTCTGGGCTCCCAGAAGGAGAGCCCTCTCTTCTCTCCTCTTCGTCCCAGTACGGTGAGGTGGGGTGACGGGGGTGGGGTGTGTGTGGGGGGAAGGTGGGGAGCATGTTTCAGCCCGTTTGTGTTGCGGCTCTTTCAGTCCCACTGCCCTGCTTCAGCCTGGGGCTCCTGGGCTGGCCCCACCCACCACTGCTTCCTGTCACATGGGACAGCTGCCTGGTGTCCATGGAGGGCAGAAGGGCTATAGTGTTACAGCCCCTTTAGCTCCTGCCACAGCTCGAGAGCCAGCTAGGAAAGTGTTACAGCTCCTTTTGCTCCCGCCATTCAGCGGGTCCTGGGTTCTTGTCCTGCTTCCAGGAAAAATGAAGTTATGCAGACAGCTGGAGGGTGAGCAAAGTGGAGAGGAGCTTTATTGGGCAGCAGTACAGCTCTCAGCAGAGAGGAGACCAAAAGTGGGTAGCTCCTATTCACAGGCAGGTCGTCCTGAGTGTCTTGAGTCTGGCTGACTCCAGGGATTTTATAGGCTCAGAATGGAGGAAGTGTGTGCTGATTGGTCCATGGGCATGCCTGGAAAAAGCACCACTTGATTTGCCAAAAGGTATCAAGGAAGTTCTCACTGTGGGTGGGAGACTTTGTCCAGAACTGGCAGCCCAGCCCCCAGGCTTCAGGGGACCCGCCCCTTCCCACGAAGGAACCTGTCTATCTCCCACCACCACCAACATGCTATCCATGGTACCCAGGCTGTCTGCGCAAGGGGCGTCCGCAGGCCGGCCCCAAGCCGCCCTCAGGCCCCCAGGGTCTCCCTCCCGTACTCGTTGGCACCCAAAGTTTCAGCCTCAGAAGCAGTTTCTGGAGGGGGCTGAGGTGGCGGTGGCAGGGGGGTGGTGTGTCAGTGCTGCCCCAAGTTTGTGCACACCCGGCCGGGTCACAACAGCACCTGGGTTCAGTTAACAGGATACGTCCGCAGCTTTGCTCTGCCATGGGGGCGGATGCTGAGAGCGGGAAGAGGACAGGGAGTAAGAGCCTGCAGGGCTTCCCAGGGCCCTTAGAGTACAGGCATGCCTGGGTCCAGAGCCATGGCTGGGCGGCTGCAGCTGCACCCGGGAGCATGGGCTCCTGCCCAACCAACTCAGTAGGGCATGGGGCTCTTGCTGGGATCACCTGTTCCCGGCCCCGCCGGTTCCGTGGTGCATGCAGCCCTGGCTGTACCTCCCTCACTGCAGCTGGTGTCCTCACAGCGGCTACTCCAGGCAGGCCACCGCCACCATCGGTGTTGCCCAGGCTGGTCTTGAACTCCTGAGCTCAAGTGATCTGCCCACCTTGGCCTCCCAAAGTGCTGGGATTAGTGGCATGAGCCACTGTACCCAGCCCTCTTTGATTTTGACCCTAAGAAAAACAGGGAAATACATGAATATCTATTGGGAAATCTTTTTTGTTATTTATTTGTTATTATTTTTACCTTGCAGCTCCAGCTCAAAGGATGGGAAGTCTTTAAATAATAGAGATGTATATTTGCATCCTGCCTCCCAATGCCATACTTCCCAGAGATTGTTGCCATTTGGGGGCATGTCTTTAAGAGTTTCTTCTAGGTGATTTTGTAAATAAATGAATACTAGGTACATATAGAAATATATACTTTTGTTTTGTGAGGTGTGTGTATGTGTGTCTGTCCGTGTGTGTCTTTTAATATTGATGAATTTATATGCCCTGTGTTAACTAGCAGCTTGCTGTTTTCAATTAATATGTATTGGAGGTCTTTGTCAATATAGCACATGTATTTCTATCTCAAACTGTTGCATAACATTCTATTGTATGCATTTGTTGCATTTTATTTACTCGTACCCTTGCAGGTAAGCATTAGGTTCTAGTTTTTCCTTCTTTCCTTTCTTTTCTACCTTTCTATATTGAATGACAATGGTTTTAATTGTATATTTAATAACATAAAATAACATGTTACATCTGTTGGGGAGGGAACACATTATCCTCTACCTTCTCAGGTTCTCTGGATGGGACAAAGAATTAAACAGACATAAGACAGATAAACAGGAGAAAAGTGACAAGTTTTATTAAATTTTTACACGTACATGGGCTTTCACAAGAAAATGAAGCTCTAAAGAATTCACCAGAGCAGAAATCTTTTTAAACATTTTTGACAAAGAAATTATACATTTATGAAGAAATAACAAGATAAACGGGTTTGGACTGGAGGTAATAAATTGTGGGGAAATGACTGGGAGATATATGAATGGGGGTAAAACTAGTAGGATATAAGGATTATTTATTAAGTTTATTTGTACAGATCCATTTCAATGCTGATTCCCAGTCTCTGGTGATGAGGATTTCTTGTCTTTCTGGTATAAGGAGGGCACCTTTCTCATGGGAAATTTTATGGCCTGTTCTTAAGTAGAAAAGGGGAGGTCAGAGAGCCCTTCCTGCGTCAGCTCTTTCTCAAGTGCCTTCAGCTCAAAATAATTAACATGCCAAAGCAGCATATTTTGGGTCAGCATGACCTTAACTCCTTCACATGAAACATGGGAGGAAATTTGAAAATTAAAGCTAGTGTTATCTTCTGTCAGAAAAAAAAAAGTATGTGTTTTCTAAATTGCAATCATTTAGATTTGCCCCAAAGGAAAAAGAGTCTTTGGTTACTTCTTAACGGAGGACTTATCTAACATTTATTATTCTGGCATAGATGGGAATCATGACAGCTGGAGCCCAGTTTCTCTCAGCTTTGCTGAGTTCACTTGGTCATCCTGGCCAAGTTGGCATGAAGTCTACATCAGTAGAAAGTGAAGATCTAATATCACAACTTGCCTCATCCCACACTGTGCTCCCTTCTCCAGTTACCTACAGCCTGAACCAATATTGCATTCAGCCAACACTTTTCAGGTCATGTGTGTTAGTCTTGTCAACTCAACCTTGACACCAACCCTGGAGGGCAGAAATCACCCCTTTTTCTCCCGACCAGTGTCTAGCTGATCCTTAGAAACATAGTTATTTACTTTCAATATGTGTTAATTATCTTTAAAACTGTATTTGCAGGTTAGCTTTATTTTGTTTAGAAAAAACCTTAGAATAAAAGTCCTACCACCTCTATAGCTATATCAGAACTTCTTTTAAGTGTATCATTAGGCCGGGTGCAGTGGCTCACGCCTGTAATCCCAGCACTTTGGGAGACCAAGGCAGGTGGATCACCTGAGGTCAGAAATTCGAGACTAGCCTGGCCAACATGGTGAAACCCCATCTCTACTAAAAATATAAAAATTAGCTGGGTGTGTTGGTGCATGTCTGTAATCCCAGCTATTTTGGAGGCTAAGGCAGGAGAATCGCTTGAACCCAGGAAGCGGAGGTTGCAGTGAGCCAAGATCATGCCACTACATTGTAGCCTGGGCAACAGAGCTAGACTATCTCTCAATAAATAAATAAATAAATAAATAAATAAATAATAATAAAAGAAGTTTAGATATGTCCACAGAAATGGCAGAAATTTCATACCAAGGTTTGTTCTAAACTTCATTTCTACCTGGAATAAAGAATAATCTGCCAGATGTAGTGGGGCATGCCTGTAATCCCAGCTACTAGGGAAGCTGAGGTGGGAGGATTGCTTGAGGCTAGGAGTTTGAGACCAGCCTGAGAAACATAGCAAAACCCCATTTCTGGGGGGGAAAAGAATAATCTCACACATATTTCAAATATATGTAGGTTTATGTTGTGTGATTAAAATATATTTATTTTAAAGAATTATCTATGTTGTTATTGGCATTTTGTACTTTCTCTTCCGGGATACTTAAAGTGCAAATACTACCATGAGAAAGGAGGGAGTCTTCCCAAATGAAAAAATGATCCTCATATTTACAAAACCCTGGCCAGGTGCAGTGGCTCATGCCTGTAATGTCAGCACTTTGAGAAGCTGAGGTGGAAAGATTGCTTGAGCCCAGGAGTTTGGGACCAGCCTGGCCAACATGAGACCCCATCTGTACAAAAAATGTCAAACATTTAAAAAACTAGCCAGGCATGGTGGTGCAAGCCTGTGGTCCCTGCTACTTGGGAGGCTGAGGTGTGCTTGAGCTCAGGAGGTTGAGGCTGCAGCGAGCTGTGATAATGCCACAGCACTTTAGCATGGGCAACAGAGTGAAACCCCATTTTTTAAAAAACAGAAAAAATCGAGAGAGAGGGCAGAGCAATATGGGTGAATAGAAGGCTCCACTGATTGTCCCCAGAGAGGAACACCAAATTTAATACCTACACATAAAAAGCATCTTCCTTCAGGCAAGGCAGTCATGTAAGAAATAATATAAAATAAAGCACCTTCCTAAGAATCAAAAATCAGGTGAGCACTCACAGTGCCTGGTTTTTACTTCCTATTGCTGACAGAGGCACTGAAGAGGGTAAGAAAGACAGTCTTGAATTGCTGATGACACCCCACCCCCTATCCTCTGGCAATGGCTGCAGGTGCAGAGAGAGAATCTGTGCACTTGAGAGAGAGACAGTGCAGTGATTGTGAGATGCATTGAACTCAAAGCTGCCCTGTCACAACAGAAAGCAAAACTGGGCTGAACTCACATGATGCCTGCCCATTGAGGGAGCACTGAGACTAGCCCTAGCCAGAGGGGAATGGCCGATCCCAACAGTCAGAACTTGAGTTCCAGCAAGTCTCATCATTATGGCCTAAAATGCTCTGGGGCCCTAAATAAACTTGAAAGGCAGTTTAGGCAATAAGGACTGCAACTCCTACACAAGTCTTAATGCTGAGCTGGGCGTGTAGCCAGTGGACATGAGGGACATGTGACCTACTGAGACACCAGCCAGGGCAACTACAGGAGTGCTTGCACTACCCCTCCCACAACACCAGGCAGCACAGCCCTCAGCTGCAAAGGAGCTTGAGGAGAGGAGAGGAAAGAGTAAAGAGGAATTTGTCTTGCAACTTGGATACCAACTCAGCCGCAGAAGGATAGGGCACTAGTCAGGGTCATTAGGCCCCCATTACAGGCCCTAGTTCCCAGACAATATTTCTAGACATACCTTAGGCCAGAAGGGAATCCACTGCCTTGAAAAGAAGGACCTATCCTGGGAGGAATCATCACTTGCTGATTAAAGAGACCTTGGGCCCTGAATAATCAGCAGCAGCACCCAGGCAGTACTTGCCATGGCCTTGGGTAAGACTCAGAGATATGCTGGCTTTAGATGTGACCCAGCACAGTCCCAGCTATGGTGGCTATGGTGAGAGACTCCTTTTGCTTGAAAAAAGCTGAGGGAAAAGTAAAGAGGACTTGATCTTTCACCTTAGGTACCAGCTCAGCAACAGTGGGGTAGAGTAACAGTGGGCTCTTGGGGCCCCTAATTAGAGGCCTTGGCCCTTGGATGGAATTTCTGGACCTTCCCTGGGCCAGAAGGTAGACCATTTCCCCAAAGAGTGAGTCCCAGACCTGGCAGCATTCAGCATAAGCTGACTGAAGAGCCCTTGGGCCTTAGTGAACCTCAGTGGTAGCCCGGCAGCACTCCCCTTGGGCCTGTGGAGGTGATGGCCATGGGTGAGGTTCCTCTGCCTGTGGAAAGGTGAGGAAAGAGTAGAAATAACTGTGTCACATAATTTGTTTGCTAGCTCAGCTGCGGTAGAATAGAGCACCAGGTAGATTACTAAGATCTTTGACTCTAGTCCCTGGTTCATGGATGGCATCTCTGGAAAAGAATGGGGTCTAGGGGAACTTGCCGCCCTGAAGAGAAGGACACCAATATGGCTGGCTTTACCACCTGCTGATTGCAGAGCCCTAGGGCTTTGAGTGAACATAAGCAGTAGCCAGGTACTGGTTACAGCTGGCCTTGGGTGAGACTCAGTGCTGTGCCAGCTTCAGGTCTGTCCCAACACAGTCCCAGTGGTGGTGGCCACAGGGGTGCTTGTGTCACCCCACCCCCAGCTCCAGACAGCTCATCACAGAGAGACAGACTCCATTTGCTTGGAAGAAAGTAAGGAAAGAAACAAGAATCTGCCTGGTAATCCGAAGAATTATTCCAAATATTATCCAAGATTATGAAGGCAGTACCTCTATGAGTCTGGAAGAACCATAGTGTTCCTGGGCTTGAGATGCCCCCTAACGTAGATATGTCTTAGATCTCAACACCCAAGTCCTTTTAAATGCCCGGAAAGAGTGCAGAGACTACCATAGATATCTGACTCTTCAATGCCCAAACGCCAACGAACATCCACAAGCATCAAGACCTTCCAGGGAAACATGACCTCACCAAATGAACTAAATAAGGGAACAGGGAACAATCCTGGAGAAGCAGAGATATATGACCTTTCAGACAGATAATTCAAAATAGCTGTTTGGGGGAATGCAAGGAAATTCAAGATAACACAGAAAAGGAATTTAGAATTCTGTCAGATAAGTTTAACAAAGAAATTGAAATAATTAAAAAGAATCTAGCAGAAATTCTGGAGTTCAAAAATGGAATTGACATGGTGAAGAATGCATCAGTCTTTCACCACCAGAATAAATGAAAACAGAAGAAAGCATTAGTGAGCTTGAAGACAGGCTACTTGAAAATATACAGTCAGAGAAGACAAAAGAATAAAAAAATATAAAGTATGCCTAGAAGATCTAAAAATTAGCCTCAAAGGGACAAATCTAAGAGTTATTTGCCTTAAAAAGGAGCTAGAGAAAGAGATAGGGATAGAAAGTTTATCCAAAGGAATAACACAGAACTTCCAAAACCCACAGAAAGTTATTGATAACCAAATATAAGATTATATAACACCAATCAGATTTAACCCAAAGAAGAACATCTCAAGGCATTTAATAATCAAACTCCCAAAGATCAAAAATGAAGGAAAGACTCAAAAAGCAGCAAGAGAAAAGAAACAAGTATCATACAACGGAGTGCCAATAAGTCTGGCAGCAGACTTTTCGGTGGAAACTGTACAGGCCAGGAGAGAGTGGCATAACACATTTGAAGTGCTTATGTAAAAAAACTCTTACTCTAGAATAGTATATCTGGCAAAAATGTCCTTCAAGTATGAAAGAGAAATACTTTTCCAGACAAACAAAAGCTGAGGGATTTCATTAACATTAGACCTGTGCTACAAGAAATGCTAAAGAGAGTACTTCAATCAGAAAGGAAAGAACAGTAATGAGCAAGAAGAAATCATCTGAAGGTACAAAACTTACTGGTAATATTATAGTAACACCACAGAAAAACACAGAATATTGTAACACTGTTAAGTGTAGACTTAACTACTCCAATCTTAAGTAGAAATACTAAAAAGATGAACCAATAAAAAAAAACTACAACAAGCTTTCATGACATAGATGGTACAATGAGATATAAACAGAGACAACAAAAAGTTTAAAAGTTGGCAGATGAAATTAAGGAGTAGACTATTGGTCTTTATTATTCTCTTTGCTTGTTTGTTTAAACAAACAGTGTTGTTATCTGCTTAAAATCGTGGGTTATAAGATAGTATTTGCAAGCTGCACAGTAACCTCAAATCAAAAAACACACAACAGATACATAAAAAATAAAAAGCAACAAATTAAATCATACCACCAGAGAAAATTATCTTGGTTGAAAGGAAGACAGGCAGGAAGGAAAGGAGGAAAAAGCAACCAGAAAGCAAATGACAAAATGGTGGTAGTTAGTCCTTACTCATCAATAATAACACTGAATATACATGAACTAAACCCTCTAATAAAAAAACATGGAGTGGCAGAATGGATGAAAACACAAGATCTCATGATCTGTTGCTTTACAAGAAACACACTTCACTTAAAAAGACACACATAGAATGAAAAGAAAGGGATGGAAAAAGATATTCCATGCCAATGGAAACCAAAAAAGAGTAGACAAAATAGATTTCAAGACAAAAACTCTAAGAAGAGACAAAGAAGTCATTATATAATGATATAGGGGTCAATTCAGCAAGAGTATATAACAATTGAAATATATCTGCACCAACATTAGAGCACCCAGATATATAAAGCAAATATTATTAGAACTAAAGAGATAGAATCCAATACAATAAGAGCTGGAGACTTCAACCCCCCACTTTCATCATTGAATGGATATTCCAGACGGAAAATCAACAAAGAAAGATCAGACTTAATCTCCACTATAGACCAAATGAACCTAATAGATATTTACAGAACATTTCATCCAATGGCCGCAGAATACACATTCTTCTCCTCAACACATGGATCGTTCTCAAGGATAGATTATGTTAGGCCACAAAACAAGTCTTAAAACATTCAAAAAAATGAAATAACATGGACCATCTTCTCTGACCACAATACAATAAAACTAGAAATCAGTAACAAGAGGAATTTTTAGAAACCATACAAAAAACAAGAAAATTTAAAAATATGCTCCTGAGTCAATGAAGAAATTAAAAGAAAATTTAAAACTTCCTTGAAACAAATGATAATGGAAACACAACATACCAAAACCTATGGGATACAGCTAAAGCAGTACTAAAAGGAAAGTTTACAGCAATAAGTGCCTACATCAAAAAAGAAGAAAAACTTCAAATAAACAACCTAAGGATTCATCTTAAAGAATTAGAAAAGCAAGAACAAACCAAACCCAAAATTAGTAGAAGAAAAGAAATAATAAAGATCAGAGCAGAAATAAATGAAATAAAGAAAACAATACAAAAGATCAAAATAAAAAGCCAATTTTTTGAAAATATAAACAAAATTGACAAACCTTTAGCCACATAAATGAAAAAAAAAGAGAGAAGACCCAAATAAACAAAATCAGAGATGAAAAAGGAGACATTTCAGCCAATCCTGCAGAAATTCAAAGGATCATTAATGGTTACTATGAACAGCTATATGCCAATAAATTGGAAAATCTAGAAGAAACGAAAAAATTCCTAGACACATATAACCTACCAAGAATGAACCGTGAAGAAATCCAAAACCTGAACAGACCAATAGCAAGTAATGAAATTAAAGCTGTAATGAAAAATCTCCCACCAAAAAAAACCCTGGGATTCAATGGCTATATTGCTAAATTCTACCAAATACTTGGTAGAAAAACAAATACTATCCTACTCAAACTATTCTGAAAAGGAAAGGAAAAGGAATTATTTCCAAACTCATTCTACAAGGCCAGCATTACATTGATACCAAAATATGTCAAAACATATCAAAAACACAAAGATACCAGCCTGGGAAACATGGTGAAACCCCATCTTTACAAAAAATACAAAAATAAGCCAAGCATGATGGTTCACGCCTATAGTCCCAGCTACTCAGGAGGCTGAGGTGGGAGTATCACTTGAGCCTGGGAAGTCAAGGCTGCAATGAGCTGTGATCATGCAACCACCCTCCAGCCTGGGCATCAAAGTGAGACCCTGTCTCAAAACAAAACAAAACAAAACAACACCAAAAAACAAAAAAACCCCACAAAGACAAGGACATATTTTTTTAAAAAGGGACAGGCTATTATCAGTGATGAATATTGATGCAAAAATCCTCACCAAAATACTAACAAATTGAATACAAAAACAAATTAAAATATCATTCATTATGACCAAGTGAGATTTATCCCAAGGATGCAAGAATGGTTCAACATATGCAAATTAATTAATGTGATAAGTCATATCAACAGAATGAAGGGCAAAAAACATACGATCATTTCAACTGATGCTGAAAGAGCATTTGATAAATGCTCTTAACATTCCTTCATGATAAACTCCCTCAAAAAAATGGGTATAGAAGAAACATATCTCAACATAATAAAGCCATATATGACAGACCCAGAGCTAGCATCATACTGAATGGGAAAAATACTGAAAGCTTTTCCTCTAAGATCTGAAACATGACAAGAGTGTTCAATTTCACCACTGTTATTCAATGAAGTACTGGAAGTCCTAGCTGGAACAATCAGAGAGAAAGAAAGAAAGGGCATCCATATTGGAAAGGAAGGAGTTAAATTATCCTTGTTTGCAGATGATATGATCTTACATTTGGAAAAACTAAAAACTCCAGCAAAAAACTATTAGAACTGATAAACAAATTCAGTAATGTTGCAGGATACAAAATCAACATACAAAAATCATTAGCATGTCTATATGCCAACAGCAAACAACCTAAAAATGAAATTTAAAAAGTATTCCCATTCACAGTAGCTACAGATACAATAAAATATCTAGGAATTAACCAAAGAAATGAAAGATCTCTACAATGAAAACCATAAAATATTGATGCAAGAAATTGAAAAGGATACAAAAAAGGGAAAGATATTCCATGTTCATGGATTCAAAGAATCAGTATTGTTAAAATGTCCAAACTACCCAAAGCAATCTACAGATTCAATGCAATCCCTATCAAAATACCAAGACATTCTTCATAGAAATAGAAAAAAAATGAATCCTAAAATTTATATAGACCCACAAAAGACCCAGAATAGCCAAAGCTATCTTATGCAAAAAGAACAAAACTGGAGGAATCACACTGACTTCAAATTATACTACAGAGCTATAGTAACCAAAACATCATGGTACTGGCATAAACACAGAAAAACAGACACACAGACCAGTGGAACAGAATAGAGAACCCAGAAACAAATCCATACACCTATGGTGTACTCATTTTTGATAAAGGTTCCAAGAAGATACAGAGGGTAAAGGACAGTCTCTTCAATAAATGGTGCGGGGAAAACTGGATATCTGTACGCAGAAGAAGGAAACTAGACCCCTATCTCTTACCATATACAAAAATCAAATCAAAATGGATTAAATACCTCAAACTATGAATCTATCAAAAGAAAACTTTGAGGAAACTCTCCAGGACATTGGACTGGGCAAAGATTTCTTGAATAATACCCCAGAAGCACAGGCAACCAAAGCAAAATGAGATCATATCAAATTTAAAAGCTTCTGTACAGCAAAGGAAACAATCCACAAAGTGAAGAGATAACCCACAGAATGGGCGAAAATATTTGTAAACTATCCATTTGGCATGGAATAAATAACCAGAATATACAAGGAGCTCAAATAACTCTATAGGAAAAAAATCTAATAGCCTAAGTATAAAATGGGTGAAAGATTTGAATAGACATTTCTCAAAAGAAGACATGCAAATGGCAAACAGGTATATGAAAAGGTGCTCAATATAACTGATCATCAGAGAAATGCAAATCAAAACTACAATGAGATATCATCTCACTCCAGTTAAACTGGCTTTTATCTAAAAGACAGTCAATAATAAATGCTGGTGAGGATGTGGAGAAAAGAAAGCCCTCATACACTGTTGGTGGGAACATAAATTAGTACATCCACTATGGACAACAGTTTGGAGGTTCCTCAAAAAACTAAAAGTAGAGATACCATATGATCTAGCAATCCCACTCCTAGGTATAAATCTAAAAGAAAAGAAATCCGTATATTGAAGTGATATCTGCATTGCTATGTTTGTTGCAGCTGTATTCACAATAGCCAATATTTGGAAGCAATCCGAGTATCCATCAATAGACAAATGGATAAAGAAAATGTGGTACATATACACAGTGGAATGCTATTCAGCCATGAAAAAGAATGGGATCTGGCCAGACGCAGTGGCTCATGCCTGTAATTCCAGCGCTTTGGGGGCCAAGGCGGGCGGATCACGAATTCAGGAGATTGAGACCATCCTGGCTAACAGAGTGAAACCCAGTATCTACTAAAAATACCCACGTGGTGGCGGGTGCCTGTAGTCCCAGCTACGTGGGAGGCTGAGGCAGGAGAATGGCATCAACCCGGAAGGCGGAGTTTGCAGTGAGCTGAGCTTGCACCACTGCACTCCAGCCTGGGTGACAGAGCGAGGCTGTCTCAAAAAAAAAAAAAAAAGAAGAAGAAGAAGAATGAGATCCTATCATTTGCAATAATACAGATGGAACTGAAGGTAATTATGTTAAGTGAAACAAGCCAAGCGCAGAGACACAAACGTAACATGTTCTTACTTATTTGTGGGAGCTAAAAATTAAAACAATTGAACTCACAGAGATAAGAGAGTGGAAGAATGGTTACCAGAGGCTGGGAAAAGTATTGGGGAGGTGGGGGGAAGTGGGATGGTTCATGGGTACAAAAAATAATTAGAAAAAATAACTAAGACCTAGTATTTTCTAGCACAACAATGTGACTATAGTCAAAAATAATTTAATTGTCCTTTTAAAAATAACAAAAACACAGTTACACGTGGTGGCACACACCTGTAATCCCAGCTACTTGGGAGGCTGAGGCAGGAAGATTGCTTGAATCCTGGAGGCAGAGGTTACAGTGAGCTGAGATCATACTGCTGCACTCCAGCCTGGGCATTAGAGTGAGATCTCATCTCAAAAAATAAAAATAAAAATAAAATGAAAAAAGTATAATTGGATTGTTTATAATCCAAAGGATAAATGTTTGAGGTGGTGGATACCCCATTTACCCTGATGAGATTACTACACATTGTATGCCTGTATGAAAATATCTCATGTACCCCATAAAATATACACCTACTATGTACCTACAAGAAATAAAAATTTAAAATTAAACAGAAAAAAAAAATCCCTGATGGAGTTATTGCTTAATGATTACAGAGTATCTGTTTGGGGTGACAAAAAAGTCTTGGAAATAGTGACGGAGACACAACATTGTGAATGTAATTAATGCTACTGACTTGAACTCTTAAAATGTTTCAAATGGCTAATTTTATGTTATACATATTTTACCTTATTAAAATAAATTTATAAAAATAGATAAATGGAATTTCTTAACAACTTCAAGATTTTTTAAACGTTCATTTCATTTCAATAAATATTTACAAAATGCCTAATTTGTCCTAGGTACTGCACAACACAGTGAATAATCAGGATAGTGACTTAAATATAAACAGAACTTAACAGCAAGGCAAATTCAGTAATTGGTATTTTGCGAATCTCATGAAGTTTATCATGACAACTCTGTAAGGAAGGTATTATTGTTACCACTATTTTATTGTTGGGGAAGGCTTGGATTAAGAAGCTTTTCAAGGCCAGTAAACAGTGGAATTAGAAGCACTTAGTAAATGTCATATTTTTTCTTTTGACATCTATCATGTTTTCAGAATATGAAATGCCTATTTAACTCCAGCCTGGGTGACAAAGTGAGATCCTGCCTCAGAAAAAAAAAAGCCAGGTTTGGTGGCTCATGCCTGTGATTCTAACACTTTGTGAGGCTGAGGTGGGAAGATTGCTGGAGGCCAGGAGTTTGAGACCACCCTGTCCAACATAACAAGACCCTGTCTCTATTTAAAATACACACACACACACACACACACACACACACACACACACACACACACAGAGAGAGAGAGAGAGAGAGAGAGAGAAATGCCTATTTAGCACAGTCTTGACTTCCTATTTTACTTTTGGTTTAGGAAAGAATAACATGAAAAGTATAGCATGTTCCAAGTATACAGCTTCTCCGTCCTCTTTAGCTCTCTGGTGGGCCTTTGCATTGAAACCTAACTCTGTTTTGGTTTAATTCGCTTCCTTTTCAAATTATGTCATAGTCCTGCTTGGTTGTTTTTTTGTGTGTGCTAGAAGGCAGGGCCTGTGAGAGGAGACCCTCAGTTACATCAGGGTTAAAAAGCACAGGAAGTTTACGTACAGAGGAAAGCCATTTGCTAGAATTGGTTTTTATCCTTCCGTTTCGAAAATAAAGTTGCTGTTTGTGTTGGAGATGCTGTCATCAGAATTCCGCGGCACAAAGAGAAAGATATAAAAATATCTCTCTGACATGTAACTTTCCCCCTTCTTCTAGCCCCTTGCTAGGAATGCCAGAAGAGGATCCCACGCTGACTGGAACCATTAGATCTTTTGTTTGAATCGCAGTGATCGAGAAAGAAATGTGGTTCATAATCAGCTAGTAGTGGAGAAAAAAGGAACCCAAGGAGATAGAGCTGTTAATTTCACTCGGGACGTTTCCTCGAGGCTACTTTACTCGGAAAGCCTCAATGTTCCCTGGTAGCTGCAGGATCTACTTTGGGGGCTGCCAAGTTTCCCCTCTCATTCTTTCTCCTGCCCCAAGAGCAGGCAGGAAGGAAAGTTCCTGGACTAATACTCGTCTGTTTGGTAGGCGTGGGTCCTGGTTGAAGTCTCTCTAGGAAAACTTGCAAGTGTAGAAATCTTCTCCGTATTACCACTGTCTCTGCACTGAGATTTGGGCTGCTTTGCTTCCAACGTCACACATCAAAATTGAGGTGAGTTGTTTGTTTTTGTTTCTTCCAATCTTCATACTTCATAGAAAATCTTGATTCTTTTTTAATATGTGCTTTAACAAATGTGTCACTTAAATCGGTACTTCTCATACATTAACGTGCATATGTATCGCCTGGAGATCTTGCTGAAACGCAGGCTCTGCGGAACTCAGGGGGCCTGGGGTGGGCCTCTGATTCTGCACATCTCAGCTGACCTCTATGGACCACACTTTGAGTAAAAAGGGCTCAAACTCTGTCGGTTTTTTGCATTTTTGGAAGGGGTTGGGCATTGTAGGCAGGATAAGGGTATTTGGCTGAACACATGATTTATGTTGAGCACCTGAGAAGACAATCAGACAACATCCCTTTCCTGGTTGTACCTACTTTGATGGCTACCTCTGTGCTTTGGGGTTTCTGTTAAGCAGATCCTAGGTATGGTAAGCCAGATTACCCCTAAGTGAGAGAGGATGTTGGGCTTCTCCTTAGATTATATAGGCCACTTGGAGCAGAGTCAGAAATCCTTTTGTAATTTTTGTATTAACTGCCTATATCATGCCTCATTTGGTGTGGCTAGTGGTCACTTTGAACATTTCAGCTTAAATTAAAAATACAGCCGGGTGCGGTGACAGTGCGAGACTCCGTCTCAAAAAAAAAAAAAAAAAAAAAAAAAAAAAATATATATATATATATATATATCCAGGTGTGGTGTAATCATGCCTGTAATCCCAGCATTTTGGGAGACTGAGGCGAGTGGATCATCTCAGGTCAGGAGTTCAAGACAAGCCTGGCTAACATGGTGACACCCTGTCTCTACTAAAAATACAACAATTAGCTGGGCGTGGTGTCACAGGCCTGTAATCCCAGCTACTTGGAAGGCTGAGGCAGGAGAATCACTTGAACCCAGGAGGCAGCATTTGCAGTGAGCCAAGACCGTGCCATTGTACTCCAGCCTGGGTGACAAGAGCGAAACTCTGTCTCTAATAATAATAATAATAATAATGCATGCTAGAAAAAATAGCTGATTTCTTTCTCCTATCATTTGGAATTGAAGACTATAAGGCATATGAATCTATTACATTGTTGAAAATCAGTTTGCGTAGAGAATAGAATGTATTTTATCCTCCTGTAACAGGCCTGGTAGTGTTCTTTAAATTCAGTATGTTCCCTGTCCTAAAGAATTTACAGTTATGTGAAAGTTGCCTTTAACCCAAAAGAAACAAGCCAAGAGGAAAAAAGAGAATGGAGAGGAAATATACCTATTGTTGAAGGGAGAAAAAAGCAATGGGAAAAAAGTGGGGAGAAAAGGAGAATGGTGGCCAGGAGTTGACAGGAGACACACCTTCACAAAATGAATAAAAGAAACCCTAGCCTGGAAATAGAATCTTTCCCACACATGCACGGGAGTTCTCCTAGAGTAGAAGCTTGTATCTTTCTTAGTTAGAAAAATGTGACGGAGACAGAGTAGGTAAGTTGTAAATTTTGTTGTTCTATTTTTTTATAGAAACGGGACCTCACTATGTTGCCCAGGCTGGTCTTGAATTTCTGGGCTCGTGCGATCCTCCCATCTCGGCCTCCTAAAGTGCTGGGATTACAGGTGTGAGCCACCATGTCCAGCCAATTTTGTTGTTCTAGTGAAGATGCTGAAGCCATTTGTCATAAATCAAGGAAGGGCTATACAAGTGACAGTCAGAGGAGTATGCAGCTCTGGTGATGCCTGGTATGAATCCATAGAACTATGTCCGGAGTTGGTTCCTTCCGGTGGGTTCTTGGTCTCGCTGACTTCAAGAATGAAGCTGTGAACCTTTGCAGCGAGTGTTATGGCTCATAAAGGTAGTGCAGACCCAAAGAGTGAGCAGCAGCAAGATTTATTATGAAGAGAGAAAGAACAAAGCTTCCACGGTGTGGAAGGGGACCCAAGCCGTTGCCACTGCTGGCTCGGGTGGCCAGCTTTTATTCTCTTATTTGGCCCCCCCATGTCCTGCTGATTGGTCCCTTTTACAGAGTGTTGATTGGTCCATTTTTACAGAATGCTGATTGGTGCGTTTACAATCCCTTAGCTAGACAGAGTGCTGAGTGGTGCAGTTTTACAGAGTGCTGATTTGTGCATTTACAATCCTTTAGCTAGAACAGAGCGCTGATTGGTGCATTTACAATCCTTTAGCTAGACACAGAGTGCTGATTGGTGTGTTTTTACAGAGTGCTGATTGGTGCATTTACAATCCTTTAGCTAGACACAGAGTGCTGATTGGTGTGTTTTTACAGAGTGCTGATTGGTGCATTTACAATCCTTTGGCTAGACACAGAGTGCTGATTGGTGCGTTTACAATCCTCTAGCTAGACAGAAAAGTTCTCCAAGTCCCCACTCGACCCAGTAAGTCCAGCTGGCTTCACCTCTCAGAACCATTTCCAGACAGATGGGAGTCGCTTCTGTTTGAACTAAGTTTCAAATAACATTCCCTTCTATTATGGTCTATAATCAGAGGTTATGAAAAACCGTAACCCTTGTAGCATAAGCACTGACTGATCAGAATACAAGATAGTTGTAATCAGCCCACCCAACAGCAGATGGCGGGTAGGCAGTAAGCATATGTGGGGCTGAGTATCAGCCTAAGCTATCCCAGGTCTGAATTAGACTTTTTGGGGGTAGATTGTAAGGCTGCAGATGACTTTAGAGACATACATTCTGGTTTCGACCATCATCTGCCAACTCTCTGGACCCATTTTCTTGGATGAGGCCATTTCCCTCTCTCTCAAGCCTGGAGTAATCCCTCAGTCCAGCTGTCTACTCCTGCAGCTGATACTGTAGAAAATAGAGTTCCCCTAGGGAACTACAAGACTGATAATCCCATCTGCTTCCTGAACAGGAGAAGGGAAAGTGCATATATTGTTTTGTGAAGTGTTACAGCAGAAAATGAAACCTGATTACCACATTATCCAACTGTACAAAGCACTGTCCCATACATTATCCCCTTGATTTTTCACAACCTTCCTGGAGTATATGGGTCAAGGAGATTGTTATTTCAACCTCTGAATGGAGAAACGAAGGTCCCAGTGAAGCAATTTGCCAAAGGCACACAGCTGGTCTGTGGGTATGCTGGGATTCAAACTCAACGCTGGTTTGCTCCGAGTTCAGGTGCATCCTGTGCTTTTCTGGCCTCGGCATCTTCTCAAGACCTCTGATGACCTCTTGGTTTGTACAAGGGTTTGTTATCCTTTATGTCATAATTTGCAATATTTGCATTAAAAATAATCCTATTTCTACTTTGTTTTGGTCAAAATTACTCATGTGTTTGTCTTAAGCTTTGTCTCCATTAAGGTCTTTACTCCCTAGGAAAAAAATGTTTGAGAGTAATACTTCTCAAACTTTCTCAGGCTTAGATGTCACCTGGGGAGCTTGCTGAAACTCGAATCCTTGGGCTCCAACTCCAGAGATTCTGCTTCCCTAGGTCAGGCCCCAGGCATGGGAACTGGCATTCTAATAAGCTCCCAGGTGATTTTAGTGCCACCACTCAGAGATCACACCTTCAAACAAAAGTCACAGCCCCAGTCAATATTTTAAAAGAATACATTTATGGTTTAGTGAGGGGGGATTAGTGTACTTTTGTATATGTATATTATTTATTTATTTTATTTATTTATTTTGAGACAAGAGTTTCGCTCTTGTTGGCCAGCTGGAGTACAATGGCTCACTGCAGCCTCCATCTGCTGGGTTCAAGCAATTCTCCTGCCTTAGCCTCCCGAGTAGCTGGAATTACAGGTGCCTGCCACGAGGCCTGGCTTATTTTTGTATTTTTAGTAGAGACAGGGTTTCACCATGTTGGCCAGGCTGGTCTCGAACTGCTGACCTCAGGTGATCCACCCGCCTCAGCCTCCCAAAATGCTTGGATTACAGGAGTGATATTTATTTATTTTTTTTAATTTTTTTTAGACAGGGTATTGCTGTGTCACCCAGGCTGGAGTGCAGTGGCATGAACAAGGCTCACTACAGCCTCTACCTCAAGGCTTCCATATCAACCTCCTGAGTAGCTGGGACCACAGGCACGCGCCACCACACACAGCGAATTTTTAAATTTTTTGTGGAGGCTGGGTCTTGGTATGTTGCCCAAGCTGGTCTCAAACTCCTGGGCTCAAATGATTCTCCCACCTCAGTCTCCCAGAGTGCTGGGATTACAGGCTTGAGCCATGGCTTTTCTTTTTAAATATAAAATACTTCAGGAATTTGTGTGTCATCCTTGCCCAGGGGCCAAGGTAATCTACTTTGTATCATTCCAATTTTAGTATATTCGCTGCTAAAAGGAACATGTTAGGGTGCTTAATAATAGATTATCATGTCAGAATTCCTGCGTTTGAATATTAATGCTATCACATGTGCAAGCTATGAGATCCTGGGAAAGTTAGTCTTCTTATGCCTCAGTTGCCTAATCTATAAAATGAGAATAATAATACTACCTACCTCATAGGGTAGTTGTGAGGATTAAATGAGTTAGCAGGGCAGGACACAAAGTATCTCTGTGAGTTTGCTATGATTATCACTAAGTCGTGCTCAATAATTATACTTTACAATAGAAACACCAACGACAAGGTTCACACCAATAGCAAATGTTCTTCTTGGTTGTAGGTGTTGCCCCAGGTTTAATCATGGTCAAACGTGTTCTTATGTGTGTGAATGTGAGGGACTAATTGTCCTGGGCTGTCAGCTAGCCTGGTTATGTAAGGCTTTCCACATCATTCTGACAGATTAGACTTGACTCTGACAGTGATGAAAAGCCATCAACACAGCTTCAGGTTGGGAAGTGCAATCAGAATTGCATTTTAGAAATGTCTCTTGCTGTAGCACAGATGCCAGGTAGGAAGAAGGTGAGGCTGGAGGCAGAAACCTGTTTGAATAGACTGTTGCAATAGTCCCAGAGAGAAATAATAAGACTTAAACTAAGTGATATGGTTTGGCTGTGCCCCCACCCAGATCTCTTCTTGAATTGTAGCTCCCATAATCCCATGTGTTGTGGGAGGGACCCGGTGGGAGATAATTGAATCACAGGGGCAGTTTCCCCCATACTGTTCTCCTGGTAGTGAATAAGTCTCACAAGATCTGATGGTTTTATAAGGGGAAACCCCTTTCACTTGGCTGTCATTTTCTCTCTTCCCTGTCACCATGTAAGATGTGCCTTTTGCCCTCAACCATCATTGTGAAAGGCATGTGGATTCCCTAGCCATGTGGAACTGTGAGTCCATTAAACCTCTTTTTCTTGATATATTACCCAGTCTTGGGTATGTCTTTATCAGCAGTGTGAGAACGGACTAATACACTAAGGCCAGGCACGGTGGCTCAAGCCTGTAATCCCAGCACTTTGGGAGGCCGAGGCAGGCGAATCAAGAGGTCAGGAGATCGAGACCATCCTGGCTAACACGGTGAAACCCCATCTGTACTAAAAACACACAAAAAAACAGGCGCGGTGGTGGGCGCCTGTAGTCCCAGCTGCTGGGGAGGCTGAGACAGGAGAATGGTGTGAACCCGGGAGGCGGAACTTGCAGTGAGTGGAAATCGCCCTCCAGCCTGGGTGACAGAGCAAGACTAGGTCTCAGAAAAAAAAAAAAAGATTTGAATGGTACATTTTTATATTATGAATATTTTACCACAGTAGAAGAAAATAAAACAACTCTACCCTCAGGTATTTGCATGTCTGCCTCCTACTTATTCTTCAGTTTTCTGCTTAAATAGCATGTCCTCAGGGAAGCCTCTCCTATTGCTCTATGTAATTTCCTCGTAGAACATATCACTATCTGAAATTACCTTTTTTATACATGCTATCATCTGTCTTCTCCATTAGAATATAAGCTTTTCGAGCATAAGATCTTCGCGTGATTCAAAGCTGTATCCTAACACTGCGTTTTTGTCACATAGCGGCTCTTCAGTGAATACTTGCGGAATAATGTACGGAGAAAAAAGAAAGGGCTCCACCTGGAGGTTGTATTAGTAAATGTACTCTGTGGGAATTTTAAATGTACAATACTTAAAAGTAAAAATCAAACTGAACATTTAACTTCAAAACAGTATTAGCTGTGATAGTGGAGTGAGAAGGCATGAAGAAAAGTGTGCAAGCATATCTGTGTAAAATATTTCCCTTCGTGCACTTTTCACATCAACTCCCTGCTCAGGTTCCCAATTCTCAGGACCTCAGCAATTCCCTTATTTGCTTTCTATGTATCGCCTGTTCATTTACCTACTGTCAATGACTGCTTTGGTGCTACAATGCCAATGTGGAGTGATTGGAAAAAGACTGCATGGCCCACAAGCCTAAAATATTCACTATCTGGCCTTTTACAGAAAAAGTTTACCAACCAACCCACGACATAGGTAAACATAATAGACTAGAAATATTGTCTACTCTTCTCTGAGAACTTTCATGATAGTCATTCAAGTCAATCAAGAAATGTTTATTGGGATTAGAGACTATTATTCTAAGTAACTCAGGAATGGAAAACCAAACATTGCATGTTCGTACGTTCTCACTCATAAGTAGGGGCTAAGCTGTCAGGATGCAAAGGCATAAGAAAGACAGTGGACTTTGGGGACTTGGGGGAAAGGGTGGGAAGGGGGCGAGGGATAAAAGACTGCAAATTGGGTTCAGTGTGTACTGCTCCGGTGATGGGTACACCAAAACTTCACAAATCACCACCAAAGAACTTACTCATGTAACCAAATACCACTGTTCCCCAAATCTTAGGGAAATAAAAAAATTAATTAAAAAACAAAAGAAATGTTTACTGAGTTCCTACTATGTTTCCAGAACTGCATTAGTCACTGGGGATAGAACAGTGAATGAAATAGAAATCCCTGCTGTTATGCAGCTCACTTTCTAGAGGGAGGAGGACAAATAATAAACAATAAACAAATAAATAATGTATGTTAGACGGGGAGAAGGGTTACAGACAGATGCACAGGAAGAAGTAATCAGGAAGGCAAAGAAAGGTTTTGCAATTTTAAACAGAGTGGTTGGGGTAGGCCTTGTTAAGAGGTTGACATTTGAGCAAATCTTTGAAGAAAGACTGAGAGGGAACGAAGAGACCATCTGGGAGGAAAGTATTTCAGGTAGAGGGAACAGAGGCAGGAACACGTCTAGAGTGCTAGAGAAACACCTGGGAGACCAGTGAGGATAGCAGAAACATTCTACCGGGGTTCTCACACTCATGTGTTCCTTTTTTTTTTTTTTTTTTAATTTTTAGAAACATAGTCTTACTCTGTCAGCCAGTCTGGAGTGCGGTGGCGTGATCATACCTCACTGCAGCCTCAAATACCTGGGCTCAAGCAATCCTTCCACTTCAGTCTCCTAAGTAGTTGGGACTACAGGAACATGCTACTGTGCATTGCTAATATTTTATTTTTAGAGTCTGGGTCTATGTTGCCCAGGGTGGCCTTGAACTCCTGGCTTCAAGAGACCCCACTGCTTCAGCTTCCCAGAGTGCTGGGATTACAGGCGTGAGCCACCATGCTTAGTCCCATGCATCCATGCATTCTTTTTTTTTTTTTTTTAAGGCAGGGTCTCACTCTGTTGCCCAGGCTGGAGTGCTGTGGCGTGATCTTGGCTCACTGCAACCTCCACCTACCGGGTTCAAGCAATTTTCCCACCTGAGCCTCCCGAGTAGCTGGGACTATAGGCATGCACCACCACACTTGGGTAATTTTTGTAATTTTTAGTAGAGACAGGGTTTCACCATGTTGGCCAGGCTGGTCTTGAACACCTGACCTCAAGTGATCTGCTCGCCTCGGCCTCACAAAGTACTGAGATTATAGACATGAGCCACCGTGCCTGGCCTCCATGCATTCTTGTTATGTGCAAATATTGACTGCTGGTTTAAGGTATCTTCCCCTTCCTGTAGGACAACATCCCAACCTTGCAGGGTATCCCCGCTCACACTATAATTAAGCCTTAGGCAGGCCAAGTCACTGTTCTATCAAGCCAGCTGCTCTGTAAGATCTAGGTATATACTGAATTTTGAGAATATGAGACCTCTTTTACCATAATATATGCCCATGATCACAGACGATATTATATGGAATACTAAGGCAACAGATAAGGCATTCTGTAACTTCATAATAGTGGTATTGGTAGAAGCATTGCAGGCAGGGAATAAAATGTAAACAAAAATTTTTTTTTTTTTTTTTTGAGACGGAGTCTTGTTCTGTCACCCAGGCTAGAGTGCAGTGGCATGATCTTGGCTCACTGCAACCTCCACCTCCCGGGTTCAAGTGATTCTCCTGCCTCAGCCGCCCGAGTAGCTGGGATTACAGGTGCGCACCGCCATGCCCAGCTAATTTTTGTATTTTTAGTAGAGAGGGGGGTTTTGTCATGTTGGTCAGGCTGGTCTTGAACTCCTGACCTCAGGTGATCTGCCCTCCTCGGCCTCCCAAAGTGCTGGAATTACAGGCGTGAACCACTGTGCTTGGCCACAGTGCAAAATTTTATCCAGAATATGTAGCTATTCCTGAGAAGATAAAAGGCTGTTCCTTTTATGTTGGGAAGAGTTCACACAATCAGCTACTATTAGGTGGCCATCTGGTCACCCCAGACAATAGTGCCTTATCAGCGGCTTAGTGATGACTTTGGCTGTTGGTCAATGAAAGGGACATTCAGCAGTAGGTATAGTCAGAGCAGCTTTGGTGAGGGAAAACCATGTTATTAGCTCACACGTAGCTTCCTTCCATGCTGGCGCCGTTTGCACACGGAGCCACTGAACAAGCACTGGGATACCTGGAGAAACAGGCTTACTGACATTCACAAAATAGATCATCTTGATCATCTGATTTTTGAGAACCTCCACCATAGTGATACAATCTACTGGATATACACGCGCCACAAAAATATTCCCACCCTCTGTGTCCATTCCAAAAGGTCCATGCATAGTCCATCTAATCACCAATTTTTCAATTAGTTTTTTTCAAGTCTCCAACCAGCCAGCCAATCCAGTAGCCACGGCTCCTAAGTCATTAGAGATCTTTGTGCCTTAAGCCACGAAGTAAATAGCCAGATATATCACTCAAGGTTCTGTCCACTGGGAGGATTTCCCTTCAGCACAATCTTGAACAGACACGCCTAAGTGGGTTTAACAGTCTCGCCTAAGTGTAGGCGTCCCCTTCTTGTCAGTGTCAGCATCATTTTCAGATCCATAATGTGCAAGCTAGCCCCCATAACAAAGAAATACCCTGCCCAAAATGTCAGTGGGGCCAAGGTTGAGAGAAACACTGGTTTGAAGGAAGATTCATGGTATTCATCGGTGGATGGAAGAGCTTTCAGTCTCCGAACTGACATGGGTCTGGGAATCAGGTACAACGCACAATTTGGCAACTTGAGTTAGGTTTCTGCCTAACGGACCTAGATTTTTTTCTGCCTAGATGTCAAGCAGCATCTTAGGAAGCAGTGAATTAATGATTTTTCAGGACCCCATCATCCATTAGCCCTTGCCAGGGGGCACAGCAGATCAAAGCAGTTTGATTACTATTCCATCTCTGCAGTTTACTGTGGTAGTTGCACCATGTTGTCCCTAACAGTGAAGCTACTACTACCTGGCCTTTGACATGCCAGGACCCCGTTATTCCCACTGAAATGAAAGCACACATTTTCACAGGGGCCTCGTCCAGCAATACCTCTGACCTACATGCTTCTTGAGGATGCTAGTCCCTGACTCATTAGTGAATTTCCTCGTGTCTTAGTGAAAGGAGAGTTTTTTTAACCTTCCCAGAAGAGTCAAGTTAGTAAATGGCTGAGAAGATTCAACATAATGGACCGAGTCCTATCTCCTTGAATTTTGTAACTCTTTGTCTATAATAGGGAATTTCTGGCATTTCAACCCCATTAACTCCAGACTATCATTGAGTCCAGGATTTCATTGGCTAACCTTTTCAGACTGTTAGGACCATCCCCAGTACTTCAGCCAACATACTATATTCTAAATTCTGGGGGAGTACACTCAGGTCAATTAATTTGGCTTGAATATTATACTTTATCCGCATTAGTCTAACACCTTATAATTTACACTCTCAGCTCTTCCCCAGTCCTCTTCTGATATCTGGCAAAGTCATGCAACTCTTTCTCTTTTTTTTTTTTTTCCAAATTTTTTTTAAGACTATTTCACTCTGTCACCCAGGCTGGAGTGCAGTGACATAATTATGGCTCACTGAAACCTCAATGTCCTGGGCTCAAGTGATCCTTCTGCCTCAGCCTCCCACATAGCTGGGAATACAGGTGTGCACCACCGTGCATGGCTAATAATTTTTTTAATTTTTGTAGGCCAGACATTGTGGCTCTCACCTGTAATTCCAACACTTTGGGAGGCCAAGGCAGGAGAATCACTTGAGCCCAAGGAGTTGAGACCAGCCTAGGCAACATAGCAAGACTTAATCTCTACAAAAACAAACAAACAAACAAACAAAAACAGATTTGAGTGCGGCGGGATGTACCTCTGGTCCCAGCTACTTGGGAGGCTGAGATGGGAGAATCGTTACAAAAAAACATTTTTTTGTAGAGATGGGATCTTTGTTGCCCAAGCTGGTCTTGAACTCCTGTGCTCAAGTGATCCTCCTGCTTCAGCCTCCCAAAGTGCTGGGATTACAGGCATGAGCCACCACACCTGGCCGAACTCTCTTAGTATATAGAATCTCTCTCCTCCTAGAGAAGACCTGTACTGCTGTCTCTGGCACATTGTTCCAGTTATCTGTCCCTACCTAACAAACCACTGTAAAACTGAAAGGCTTAAAACAATTTGTCATATGTCTCATCGTTCTGATTGGAGTGGATTTGAGAGAGAATGGGGGAAGGATTGGGGAAGTGAGTATCTTTTGAAGAGTTTTGTTGTAAAAGAGAACAAAACGATAGAGCAGTAGTTGGAAGAAGATGTGGAATCAAGAGGAATATTTTTGAGGATGGGGGAAATAGATAACAGTGGGCCAGTGGTGGTAATCCCAGCACTTTGGGAAGCTGAGGTGGGTAGATGGCTTGAGCCCAAGAGTTTGAGACCAGCCTGGGCAGCATAGCAAGACCTCGTCTCTACAAAAAATACAGAAATTAGCCAGGCATGGTGGTGTGCGCCTGTAGTCCCAGTTACTTAGGAGGCTGAGGTGGGAGGACCACTTGAGCCCAGGAGTTCAAGGCTTCAGTAAGCTATGATTGCACCACTGCACTCTAACCTAGGTGACAGAATGAGACTCTGTCTCAAAGAAAAAAAAAAAAAAAAGGAGGCCAGGTGTGGTGGCTCATGGCTGTAATCCCAGCACTTTGGGAGGCTGAGGTGGGCACAGATCACAAGGTCAGAAGATCAAGACCATCTTTGCCAACATGGTGAAACCCTTCTCTACTAAAATACAAAAAATTAGCCAGGCATGGTGGCATGCGCCTATAGTCCCGGCTACTCAGGAGGCTGAGGCAGGGGAATCGCTTGAACCCAGTAGGCAGAGGTTGTAGTGAGCCAAGATCGCACCACTGCACTCCAGCCTGGCGACAGAGCAAGACTCTGTCTCAATAACAAACAAACAAAAAAAAATATAGCATGTTTATACTGTGGGGAAACAAATCAGTGGAGAGGAATATATATATATATATATATATATATATATATATATATGCAACAATATAGAAGAGAAAGGGGAAAAGTGCTGTTATTGAGCTAGGAAAAAGGGGATGAGACTTCATGCAAAATAGAGACATTGCCTTAGGCCTTAATAACATGGACAGTTCCCCTAGGATAGGGTAATAGGAGAGAAGGCAGAGGATGCAGGTGGGTGGGCAGATACGGTGAACAGAATCTGAAGTTCTCTTTTGCTTACTTCAGTTTTCTCAGTCAAGTAGGACATAAGGTTATCATCTGAGAATGACTATGGGAGGGGAAAGATGAAAATGTTTCGGTGTTGAAATGGGAAACAGAAGAGTGAATGGGCTAGGGAAGTACAGTATGAGTTGTCAGGCATTATTGAGGGTCCTGGCATTGAGATTCTTGATCATGAATTTAAAATCAGATAATTACAGGTCTTGGTGGCTCAGGCCAGTAATCCCAACAGTTTGAAAGGCTAAAGCGGGAAGATTGCTTGAGCCCAGGAGTTTGAGACCAGCCTGGGCAATACAGTGAGTCCCCGTCCCTACAAAGAATTTTTAAAAATTAGCTGGGTGCAGTGGCATTCATCAGTAGTCCCAGCTACTCAGGAGGCTGAGGTGGGAAGATCATTTGGGCCCCAGAGTTCAAAGGCTGAAGTGGGCTAAGATCTCGCCACTGCGTTCTCCAGCCTGGGTAACAGGGCAAAACCCTGTCTCAAAAAAATTAAAAATTCAAACACAAAATCAAATAATTTATTATTACTATGTGTTTTTCTCCACCCACGTTCAGCTGCAGGGGTACAGGCACAGAGCAGGGGAGACAGGAATTTAACTAGGGTTTGTGGTTTTACCAAGTGAGTGACAAAGCAAAAGGGGAGCAGAGGAGCTGAGGGCGTTTGCAAGGATGTAATTATAATGATCATGGAATTTCGGCAGGTATGGTGACTAAAGAAAGCAGTGAGGGGTGAGGCACAGTGAAATACTGGCGTAATTAATGGACTGTAGGCCCTGGTGGAGCAAGGTCAAAGGTTTGCCGGAGTTGGGTTACTAGAGGGGTTTAGGTGGAAAGATAGACTATGCTTACAAATTCTATGGCATGACCTGCAAGTACATAGCTAACGCAGGGTGGAGAACAAGATCACTGGAGGAGAGAAGTTCAAGGTAGTCAGAGGCCAGAGTGCTGGGGAGATCGTTTTCGGAGATACTGAATTCACCAAGAATTAAGACAGAAGTAGTGTCACAGAGAATGACAGTACCAGGAGCTACAATTACTGATACATGCGGGAGATGGTTCTGAAATCTGAAGATGGCAGCAACCATGCAAGGGTAGTCAGTTTTAAAGTGTAATGACATGAAATTCAAAGCTGAGATCTTCTGGGGAAAGTTATTAGATGATCCACTTTGGGATGTTCATATTTTTTGGTAGTTTCTCATCTCAGAATAAGCAATATCAGAATGTGAAATTTTAATCCCAAGAGGGCGCCAGAGTCCAGCAAATGATTACTTTTGGTTTTCACCTAAAGCTAGGGCAATCATACTTTTGAGAGAGGAAGAGGCCACTACTAATAATTATTTGGGGGCGATATGTGTAAATTGGGACATCGGCTCACACCTTCTCCTACACTATATAAGCATGGGCAATTTAAGAATGAACTAGCTATGAACCAAAAGCTCTAATTCCCATAAATCACTTGAAATGCTTTTGACTTGCAATTAGCTAAGAGAAAAATGGCCAAATTTGATTTTATCTGGAAGAGAGGATTGAGAAAGACTTTCCCCTCTGGCCCACATCTCTTGTTATATTTATTGCTTATCCCATTTTCCTCTTTAGTGCAGTACCAGTTTGACTGTATCTTCAGGTTAAGAGGATTGCTGTATTCCCCAAAGTATCTTGGTCGTTTGAAAGTAAAGAGTTTTCGGCCGGGAACAGTGGCTTACGCCTGTAATCCCAGCACTATAGGAGGCAAAGGCGGGCGGATCACGTGGTCAGGAGAGCGAGCCCATCCTGGCTAACACAGTGAAACCCCGTCTCTACTTAAAATACAAAAAAATTACCCAGGCGTGGTGGTGTACTCCTGTAGTCCCAGTTACTCGGGTGTCTGAGGCAGAAGAATCGCTTGAACCTAGGAGGCGGAGGTTGCAGTGAGCCGAGATCGCGCCATTGCACTCCAGCCTGGACAACAGAGGGAGACTCCATTTCAAAAAGAAAATTAAAACGAAAACATGATGACGGTCATAAAGGTGGCAATAACAGACACTGGGGTCTCCAAAAGTGGGTGGGGGGCAGGTTGAACAATTACCTATCAGGTACAATGTTCACTATTTGGACATTGGGTACACTAGAAGTTCAATCCCCACCAGTATGTAATCTACTCATGTGACAAACAAGCACATGCAACCCCGAATCTAAAATAAAATAATTTTAAAAATACACAGTGAAAATGGCTTTTGTTAAGTCCCCTGTTTAGCACATTCTCTCCTTAATTAGCCAAACTACTCTCTCTTCTTCTTCTTTTATAATTTTTTTTTTTTTTTTTTTTTTTTTTAGGGACCAGGTCTCTCTGTGTTGCCCAGGCTAGAGTGCAGTAGAGTGCAGTAGCCAATCCCTGGTGCAGTCACAGGGCACTGCAGCTTCGAGCTCCTGGCCCCGAGAAATCCTTTCACCTCATTCTCCTGAGTAGCTGGGAATACAGGGGCAGAACATGGCATCTGCACCTCTTCTTAACAAATGCAAATAAAATCAACTCTGGCTTCTGTTATTCCTTGAAAAAAATGTATGTATGGGTCGGGTGTGGTGGCTTATGCCTGTCATTCCAGCATTTTGGGAAGAAGCTAGGAGTTTGAGACCAGTGTGGGCAACAAAGAAAGACTGTGTCTATAAAATATTAGCCAGTTAATGGTGGCAAGTGCCTATATTCCCAGGTACTCAGGGGCTGAGGTGGGAGAATTCCTTGCACCTAGGTGTTGGAGGCTGCAGTGAGCTATGATTGTACCACTACACTCCAGCCTGGGCAACAGAGCAAGATCCCATCTCTAAAAAAAAAAAAAAAAGAAAGAAAGAAAGAAAGAAAAAAGAAAAAGTATGTATTTATAGCTACCAGCACACTTTTAACCATATGGGGCTTATTTCTACCATTCTTTTTGCTTTAGAACAACATCCTTCATACTCACTGAATGGGATTAATGTAAATAGCACCTCAAGAAAATAAGGGGAAGGTAAGGCTGCTAGGGAGAGCATTTCAAAATAAACTACAAATAGATTTTACAATTTATTTTGCTCCCCTTCAACAAACACAAAAATCTTGCATTACTAGCCAGGCACAGTGGTGCCTGCCTGCAGTCCCAGCCACTGGAGGCTGAGGCAGGAAGGTTGCTTGAGCTCAGGAGTTCCAGTCCAGCTTAGGCAACATAGACAGGCACTGTTTTAAACATATATATGTATACGTGTGTGTTTGTGTGTGTGTGTGTAGGATTACTTACATTACTTACACCTTTAACCGAATTATATCTAATTCAATCAAAACATACTTTATTACCAACTTATATGTGCATTAGCATTCTACACCTGTAGGAATACCCACAAGGTAATAGTCTTATACAGGATGCTTAGGGTGTTTTGTTTTGTTTTATAAGACGCATCTTTAAGGTGCATTCAAAGAGTGATCTACCACTAGGGTACAAAAGCAAAAAACATATTCAGTCAAAAATAACTGACAACTGGGGAAAATGGTGAATAGCAGAGAGGATTCTGTTTATTAGTTTTATCTTTAGGTTATCTTTGGCAAAGGAAAAGCACAGTATATCGCTACTACCATGTAGCTTGAATCTAAAATTTATCATTACTTATTATTTTATATAACATCGCCACCACCAACACAACCCCTGCTAATCAAACTGAAAAAAAATTTTCTTTCGCTTAAAATTTTTATTTTTTACTTATAGAAAGAGGTATGAACTTTGTTTTTTGTTTTTGTTTTGTTTTTTGTTTTTTTTGAGACGGAGTCTTGCTCTCACCCAGCCAGGCTGGAGTGCAGTGGCATGACATCAGCTCACTACAACCTCCGGCTCCCAGATTCAAGCGATTCTTCTGCCTCCTGAGTAGCTGGGATTACAGGCGCTCACCACCATGCCCGGATAATTTTTGTATTTTAGTAGAGACGGGATTTCACCATGTTGGCCAGGCTGGTCTCAAACTCCTGACCTCAGGTGATCCACCTGCCTCAGCCTCTGAAAGTGCTGGGATTACAGGCGTGAGTCACTGCACCCAGCCTGAATTTTGTTTTTATTTTTTTTTTTTTTGTCTTTTTTTTTTGTGTTTTTTGTTTTTTTTTTGGGGTTTTTTTTTGAGATGGAGGCTCGCTCTGTTGCCCAGGCTGGAGCGCAGTGGTGCAATCTCTGCTCACTGCAACCTCTGCCTCCCAGGTTCAAGTGATTCTTGTGCCTCAGTCACCCGAGTAGCTAGAATTGTAGGTGTGTGCCACCACACTCGGATAATTTTTGTATTTTTAGTAAAGACAGGGTTTCCCCATGTCGGCCAGGCTGGTACTGAACTGACCTCAAGTGATCCAACTGCCTCAGCCTCCCAAAGTGCTGAGATTATAGGCTTAAACCACTGCACCCGGCCAAGGTATGAACTGTTTTGTTTTGTTTTTTTGAGACAGTCTCGCTCTGTCACCCAGGCTGGAGTGCAGTGGTGTGATCTCGCCTCACTGTAACCTCCGCCTCCCAGGTTAATTGGTTAAGACCAATTTTGTCAGTCCAATTTCAAATGTCATAATTAAATAAGTAATTTAGGCTTTTGATTTAAAGTTGCAATACTACAAGTTTGGAAAAAATAGTGGGACACTTGAAATAAGTAAGGTTGGCCATATTTATGGTTTCGATTTATTTGCTTTGTCTGGGTTGCTTGAGCACTTGGGAAAGTTCCGTTTTTTAAAGTAAAAAATGGAAGTACCTTGGTATGCAGAAAAAAGTTAACAGAGCAGATCTGTTTGAGGCTGCTATCCTTAGAAAGGCCTATTTTTGAGCTTGATTCTTAGGGAGCATCTGGAAGTTGCTTCACAGTGTCCCCAGTTATCAGTTAACTGATAAGGGTGGGTCACACACTTGCTTTCTTTCCTTCTGAGACTCTGTAATTTTGGTTTCAGAGTGTATCTACCTGACCAGCCCTCCTAAAAACCTTGGGCCCTAAGTCTCTAGTAGAGTTGCCTGGGCCAAAGTATTGCACACACGTTGCATTTTCATTGCTGGGGGAAGTGTGTGCTCTGTGTGACCCTTCATGGGAAGGCGAGAGCTTGAGGAAGCTTGCCCATGGATTTCTCCAGACTCTCCCTATAGCTTTCCCTTATCATCTAGCTATGTATCCTTGCAACATTGTTGTAATAGTAATAAATCTTAGCTATTAGTAGAATGATTATATATACTGAATTATGTAAATTGTTTCAGTGAATCTCCGAACATGGAGGTGGTCTAGGGCAATCCCAATGACACTCTAAGGAACTGGATGTTTTAAACTTCCAAGTACAGTTTAAAGTATTTGGAAATGTTTAATGAACTAAGATTATAAATTAGACCAAACCATTATTGAGAGATTCCTTGGAAGTGAATACTGAAATTTGCTATACCTACTGATAGAGCAACAGTATTTGTAAACTGAATTTACAGCCCTAAGAAAAAGTAGAGTCTTAAATTTACAACTTTAGTTATCGAATATTGATTTCTAAAATTCGCATGAACATTTGAATAGACTTTTCAGCCAACAAAAATATCCTTCATTGTGCCCTGACAGGGATATTGAAAAAAACAAAATGAGGTTGGGTGCAGTGGCTATGCCTGTAATTCCAGCACTTTGGGAGGCTCGGGTGGGAGGACTGTTTGAGCTCAGGAGTTCAAGACTAGCCTGCATAACATACTGAGACCTCATCTCTACTAAAAATAAAAAATTAGCAAGGTATTCTGGGGCATGCCTATAGTCTCACCTACTAGGGAGGCTGAGGCAGGAGGACTGCTTGAACCCAGGAGTTCGAGGCTGCAGTGAGCTGAGATTATGCCACTGCACTCCAGCTCTGGGTGACACAGCAAGACTCTGTCTCAAGAGAAGAAAAAGAAAAATATCCCTCGAGGAGATCAAAAAAGCTCAAATTTAATATATCTCATCACCCAATAGCAGATTTGTCCTCGAACAGAAAGACTTTTTTTCCAGTTGTCCACAGTTTCATATCACTAAGATTTCAGTTAAAAAGAAGGAGACTAGGATGTAGACTTGTTTATGCCACGTCACAGGAAACCATATTATACCACTTTACAGAGTCTGCCTCTGATGATAATGTTAAAATGTGATTTAAAAAAAATCAGCAAGTAGGAAGTCCAATTGAACTCATGTAATAGCTGGTAACTCTGTAGTGTTAAAAGCCCAGAAAAAGTTAATAAAGCTCGTCTTTCTAGTTTTTTAATATTCTTTAATGTTCTAGAGATTTCTCCATTGGATTATGAAGAGTGTGGCAGGGGTCTCAAGTAAAGCAGTAAATACTTGTTATGCATAAAAATGCACTGCTTTGAGACTGGGCGCAGTGGCTCACGCTTGTAATCCTAGCACTTTGGGAGGCCGAGGCGGGTGGATCACCTGAGGTCAGGAGTTGGAAAGCAGCCTGGCCAACATGGCAAAACCCATCTCTACTGAAAATATACAAATTACCTGGGCTGTGGTGGTGAGAGATGAAGCTGGCTGGGCTTCTGGGTCCGGTGGGGACTTGGGGAACTTTTCTGTTAGCTAAAGGATTGTAAACGCACCAATCAGCGCTCTGTGTCTAGCTAAAGGTTTGTAAATGCACCAATCAGCACCCTGTAAAAACGGACCAATCAGCACTCTGTAAAATGGACCAATCAGCAGAATGTGGGTGGGGCCAAAGAAGGGACTAAAGCTGGCCACCCAAGCCAGCAGCGGCAACCCGTTGGGGTCCCCTTACACAGTGTGGAATCTTTGTTTTTTGGCTCTTTGCAATAAATCTTGCTGCTGCTCACTCTTTGGGTCCGCACTACCTTTAAGAGCTATAAAACTCACTGCAAAGGTCTGCGTGGCTTCACTCCTGAAGTCAAGCGAGACCACGAACCCACCAGAAGGAATAAACTCTGGACACATCTGAACATTGGAAGGAACAAACTCCGGGCACACCATCTTTAAGAACTGTAACACTCACCATGAGGGTCCGCAGCTTCATTCTTGAAGTCAGCGAGACCAAGAACCCACTGGAAGGAACCAATTCTGGACACAGTGGTGCATGCCTGTAGTTCCAGCTATTTGGGAGGCTGAGGCAGGAGAATCACTTGAGCCCAGGAGGCAGAGGTTGCAGTGAGCTGGAATCATGCCACTGCACTCCAGCCTGGGTGACAGAGTGTGACTCTATCTCAAACAACAACAACAAAACACTGCTTTGCAAACTGCAGTTTAATGAGAAAACAAGGACTTTCTCCTATACGTACCATTGTACCTGGCACTCAGTAAATCCAGTGTATATTTGTTCAACGAATGAAAGAGATCATGATGTATAATGAGAGAATAAGATGTAAACATTTCTAAAATGAAATGGTTTCGGAGATAGGAAAGAGTCATTAAATGATAAGCTGCTAAATGAATAGAAGTGAGAATGTTACCGAAACACCAGGGGTTTGGTCTAGGTCCTGCTGCTCACCACACAGAAAGCCAATCACTGAGACAAGTATTGCAAAGGAAGAAGGCTTTAATTGGGTGCTGCAGCTGAGGAGATACAAGCTCAGTCTCAAATCCTTCTCCCTAACCAACTAAAATTAGGGGTTTATATAGTAGGGAAGAAATGCAACAATGTGTAGGAAAATAGGAACTGGGGAGGCCTAAGGAAGCAGTCCTGATGAATAAGGGGCCTGGTGTCTCATTGTCTGGATGTGATGATCTGGTGAGTTTCAATTCTTTGATACTTTTTGAGAGGCCTGGGAGTTCTTTTCTGAGGAAGAAACTCAGATAAAACAAATGTAAGTCTTAAACTTTAAGACCAGAAGGGTCAATTTCTATGTTTATGCAAAAAAACCTATCTATGGGACTATTGGGTTTGTTGTTTCAAGAATAAATGTTAAGAGCTCAAAGGAAGATGAGACCACTGTGGGCTAGAGTGGTAGTGAAGAAAGACTTCATGGAGAAGGTGGGCCTGGATCTAGGTATTAAAATTAATACATTGGATTTAAAAATATGACAACGGGAACGGTATGAGTAGCAAGAATGTGAACGAAGGATGGAAGTGAGAAAATAAGAGGCATGATTATGAGATGCCTAGCTGTCGTAGAAAAGAAGAGTGGGGAGTGTTGTATGAAAGGAGAGAAGGTTAACACTTCTCTTGACAAGGATGGAAGAGGCCTTCGGACCTGACAACAAGCATACAGTTAAGGCATTGCCACCTACTTCTTGGCATCCAGCTATCATTTTTATTTTATGTTTTTCAATGAAACAATTACAAAAAAATTAAAAAAAGAAGAAGAAGAAGAGTGGAAAAAGGCTGTGTAGTATCAGGATGTGGTGGCCGTGCTTCCAAGGGTCAGGAGTTTGGACTTGATTCATTTATTTTTTTAAGACAGGGTCTTTCTGTATTGCCCAGGCTGGTGTTGAACTCCTGGCTTCAAGCAAAGCTCCTACCTTGGCCTCCCAAAATGCTGGGATTACAGGACACCGCGCCTGACCAGGACTTGATTCTTTCAATTGGGAGAAGAACTAGCAGATTTTCAGCAGGCAACAATATGAAGAAAGAGTTTGATAGTTCTAGAATAAAGATTATACTGGAGACAGGGTACAGGACAGTTTAGATTGGATTAGAGAACGAAGTATTGTTGGTAGAGACTAGCTTGGAAGACAGCCCAGATATAAAATGATAAACTGTGGCTGGGCGTGGTGGCTCACGCCTGTAATTCCAGCACTTTGGGAGGCCGAGGCAGGCGGGTCATGAGGTCAAGAGATCGAGACCATCCTGGCCAACATGGGGAAACCTCATCTCTACTAAAAATACAAAAATTAGCCGGGCATGGTGGCGTGCACCTGTAGTCCCAGCTACTCTGGGGGCTGACGCAGGAGAATTGCTTGAGCCCGGGAGGCAGAGGTTGCAGTGAGCCAAGATCGCGCCACTGCACTCCAGCCTCGGCGACAGAGCAAGACTCCGTCTCAAAAAAAAAAACTAAATAAAAGATAAAATGATAAAGCGCTAAGATAAAGTAAGGTTAGAGGTTATTGAGAGAGACAGATTCCTCAAACATTGTAAAGGAAGAACTGATGGGACTGGCGACCACATGCAAAGGATGAGAGTAACTTTATGAAAGTGGAACAGAATGGTAAGTTTTCAGAATAAAGTGTACATCTATGGGTCATTTATATTATAGTTTTTATTGTTAATGCCAAGATAGTTGGAGTCTGTGTGTATATAGAAAGGTAGTGTGAAAAGAAAAGTTTAGATCCCTACTTTTTCAGAGAAAACAACTTTGAAAACATAATTCAAAACATAATTGGAACACATATTTTAGGGGTTTAATGCTGTGCATTTTAAGATTAAGATTAAGATTGTCCTGAGACTTGGAAGAGCAATCTGCTGGTATGTTTGGAAGACTTTTCAATGATTTTGTGGGGAAAAGCCCAAGTACTAACATCTTTAGTGATTTCACCACACTGTGAAGTTCTCTGCCAGTGGAAGTTGAAGGAAATAAAACTACAGGAATTCATTAGACATTTCCTAGTGTGCCCCTGTTGGTAGACGTGCTTCAGGAAAAGGTGAACAGCTCCTAGCCAAAGAGGAAGCAGCTTTCAGAAAACAAAGCCAAGAATAAGAATTGGCAGTACTCTCAAGACACTGAGCAACATTGTTCAAGATAGTCTGGTCTTCCTGTTTTGTGGGATTTGCAAACATATTTTGCACTTAAATGGCAAATCTTTTGACAGCATAGGACTTTAGTTTCAAGTATATTTTTATACAGCACCCACCTACTCTAATAATGAAATTCAAATATTCCCATCCTAATCCCCACTGCCTCCAAAACAATACAATTAATCCTTCTCTGATGGAGAGAATGACAAATTCCCTTCTGCCAAAAGCAACCAGTCTTCTTATTCCTTTAAAACACTGTCAACTATCCCCCTTTATTTTAAGGCAAAAGAACAAATAAAATAAAATGAAGCTTTCTTGCACTACCAAGTAAGGCTAACTGATATAGGATCTAAAATATACTGAAGATGTGCAAAACTTGTGCATATACTTGGAATTATTGGCAACTGTGAGTGAGTATTTTATGCCTATGCTCTTGGTTATATTGAATGTCTATAGCAAAGTTATTCTCCATGTCCAAATGGGACCCTAAACATATATCATCAATATTATATGTTCTGCAGCAGACAACTGCCTGGCTTGAATTCTTTTTTTTGCTTGTTTGAGATGGAGTCTTGCTCTGTCACCAGGCTGGAGTGCAGTGGCACGATCTCGGCTTACTGCAACCTGCACCTCCCAGGTTCAAGCGACTCTCCTGCCTCAGCCTCCCGAGTAGCTGGGACTACAGGCACCTGTCACCACGCCCGGCTAATTTTTTGTATTTTTAGTAGAGACGGGGTTTCACCATGTTGGTCGGTATATTCTCGATCTCTTGACCCCGTGATCCGCCCGCCTCGGCTTCCCAAAGAGCTGGGATTACAGGCATGAGCCACTAACCCCGGCCGGCTTGAATTCTTTACAGCTGAGGTGTGTTAGGTCTTTGCGAAGCAAACAAAATCATTTCCTACTTGAAGAAAAGAAAACTAGAGAAACGGAAGAGGAAAGAGAAAATTTGCAAAGTGATTAAAAAGGAATAATTCTATTTAAAGAGTTACTTTTTCTTTTAAAGTTTGGAGCTGGCATACCTTTGGTCCAGCTGTGGCTTTAAGATTTTCTGGTACAAAAGTAGAGAGTAAGTATTTCAGGGTAATCTATGAAAAAAAAAAATCTTGTGCCACTGGAATAATTTTATTCCGATAATATCAGAAAAATTTAGTTGCCCTTTTGCCTTCTCATGTTTAAGGAAAGTCTTAAACATGAGTTTAAGTTTTTTTTGTTTTTTTTTTTAAACTGAGTTTTGCTCTTGTCACCCAGGCTGGAGTGCAATGGGACGATCTCAGCTCACTGCAACCTCTGCCTCCTGGGTTCAAGCGATTCTCCTGCCTCAGCCTCCCAAGTAGCTGGGATTAGAGGCACCCGCCACCACGCCCAGCTAATTTTTATATTTTTAGTACAGACAGGATTTCACCATGTTGGCCAGGCTAGTCTTGAACTCGTGGCCTCAGGTGACCCAAAGTGCGGGGATTACAGGCATGAGCCACCGCGCCTGGCCTGAGTTTAAGTTTCTTAGGCAAAGCTCTCAAGTTATATTTAAGCTCCAATATTCGAACATTCTAATTAAACCTCTTTGAAGAAATAGTTCTACATGTTGTTAACTATGGAAACCAGCCATGACAGTCAGTTTGCTGGGGCCCTGGATCATTGAATTCAGCTACTAGAATCCACTTGTCATTAACAGTTTACAAAACCAAAGAGAACAGGGGAGTATTCCTTTCTCTGGTCTTTCCCTCAGTTCTTTCATCTTTTGGCCTCATCCTCAATTCCATCTCCCACTCTCTTCTCACCTCTCCAGTTCTTAGTAATTTGCAATACAATGTTTTGAATTACCCTCAATGTTTTATTGGTTTTACGTTGGAACCCCATTAAACTGGCATTGTGCTGAACACTAGTCTCATTAAATTAAAGTATAATTTGTGGCTTAATAGCAGGCTAATAAAACATTTTTAATTAATTTACATCTATTTAAATGGAAACCTACCCGGTTAGTGTAAAGAATTCGGGTGGAAGGGAAAGAGAAAAGGTAAAGTACAGAAAATTCTGTGCTACTAAACTATTGAAACAAATATTTCTAAAAATATAATCTCTCAAATTTATTTTATTATTTATTTACTATTTTTAGAGACAGGGTCCCTGTTGACCCGGCTGGAGTGCAGTGGTACGATCAAGGCTCACTGTAATCTCCAACTCCTGGGTTCTAGTGATCCTCCTGCTTTAGCCTCCTGAGTAGCTAGGATTACAGGTGTGTACTACTGAGACAGCCAAGTATAAAGGGGTCCCTGGAGAACCTCTGACCAGCCTGTACACTGGGAGAATGGGGTGGAGCCATGGGAAGTTTGAGCCCTTTGCAGTGGGGAGGAGCCTGGACGCTCCTGTTTCAGGGTGGTAACCTGTGATTCAATCTGTGAGGCGAGAGACCAGCTAGCAGAACTCTCACTTTACTTAGAGTCCCTGTTTCCCCCTTCTCCTTTTCACCCAACAAATTCCGTTTTTCTCACCCTTCAAAGTGTCTGCAAGCCTAATCTTTTCTGGTTGTGTGACAAGGACCCTAAGGAGAAAGTCCTACAACACTACCATGCCCAACTAATTAAAATATATATATATATAATTGTAGAGATGGGGTCCTTCTATGTTGCACTGGTTGGTCTTGAGCTCCTGGCCTCAAGCAGTCCCCCTGCCTTGACCTCCCAAGGTGATGGGATTACAGATGTGAGTCATCACATAACTCCTAGACTCTCAAATTTCTTGGCCGAAAGTTGACATGGGGCATTATGGGACTTTATCCATTAGTAGCAGGTTGGATGGCAGCCCATGGAATAGTGCCATTGACAAGGCCCTTTGAGGTAAGCAAAATGATACTTCACCGATACTCATTCTGTGATCTTGGCTTCTAAGACCTCTCTTTAGATATTGCTGAATTTTAAATTGCCTGGGGAGCTTTTAAAAATCCCAAAGCCCTGCCACACTCATACCAATTAAATCAGAATTTCTTCCAGGAGACTCCAGTATGCAGATAGGTTGGGGAGCAGTGCTTCTTAACACATAATGTACATATGAATGACTTGTGGATCTTGATGAACTTGCAGGTTTTGAGTGTAGGCCTATGCTGAGGCACAAGATTCTGCATTTTTAAAAAATGTGTTTTTATTAAATATGGAACACTTCACAAATTTGTGTATTATCTTTGTGTAGGGGGCCATGCTAATCTTCTCTGAATTGTTCCAATTTTAGTATATGTGCTTTCAAAGCAAGCACAGATACTGCATTTCTAACCAGCTCCCAGGTGAAGCCCAGAATAGTCCTCCCTGGTCCTTAAGTAGCTAGGGAGTTAGGAAGTATTCCCTCTATTTCTGTCTCCTAAAAGAGATTATAAAGAACTGTACAGCTGCTTCTTTCAATGTTTGATATAATTTGCTAGTGAATCTATCTGGGGCCAGGGACTTTCTGTTTTGGAAGTTTATTAATTATTGATTCAATTTTTAAAATAATCCTGGGTCTTTACAGATTGTCTAATTTGTGTGTGTGAATTTTGGCAGATTGCATCTTTCAAGGAATTGGTCCATTTCATCTAAGTTATCAAATTTGTGAGAATAGTTTTGTTATTATCCTTTTAATGTCTGTGGGGTCTTTAAGTGATGTCCACTCTTTTTTTAAAAAAACTTTTACTGACAGGGCCAACCAGGTAATGTCTACTTTTTTATTTCTGATATTAGTAATTATGTCCTCTCTTTTTTTTTTTTTTTGCAGTTAGTGTAACTGGAGACTTATAAATTTTATTGATCTTTTCAAATAACCGGCTTTTGGTTTTTTGTTAATTTTCTCTGTTGATTTTCAGTTTCATTTTTTTTCTGATTTTTATTATTTCTTTTCTTCTGCTTGATTTGTCTTTAATTTGCTCTTCTATTTCTAGTTTTCCAAGGTGGTAGTAGAGATTATTGATTTTGGATTTGTCTTTTTTTTCTAATATATGTTTCCAATGACATAAATTTCCCTTTTATTGCAATTGCTGCATCCCACAAATTTTGTTAATTATATTTTCATTTTTATTTAGTTTAAAATTTCTACGTATACAATTGAGTATATTGTTGCTATTATTATTTTAACCAGTTATCTGTTAGATCAATTAAGAATAAGAAAAATAGGCTGGGCACAGTGGCTCACACCTGTAATCCTAGCACTTTTGGAGGCTGAGGTGGGCGGATCACCAGGTCAGGAGATTGAGACCATCCTGGCTAACATGGTGAAACCCCGTCTACTAAAAACACAAAAAATTAGCCAGGCGTGGTGACAGGCGCCTGTAGTCCCAGCTACTTGGGAGGCTGAGGCACAGGAATGGCATGAACCCAGAAGGCGGACCTTGCAGTGAGCTGAGATCCCGCCACTGCACACTAATGTTCTCCTTTCTTTATGTAGATTTCATTTTCTGACCTTTATTGATTTTCTGACCTTTATCAATCTTCTCTTTGAAGAACATCTTTTGGCCACACATGGTGGCCAATGCCTGTAATCCAAGCACCTTGGGAGGCTGAGGTGGGAGGATCACTTGAGGCCAGCAGTTCCAAACCAGGCTGGCCAACATAGTGAGACCCTGTCTCCAGTGTTTTTTGTTTGTTTGTTTTTGTTTTTGAGACAGGGCCTCAGTCCGTTGCCCAGGCTGGAGTGCACAGGCATGATCAGGGCTCACTGCAGACTTGACCTCCCAGGCTCAAGTGATCCTCCCATCTCAGTCCCCCAGGTAGCTGGGACTACCAGTGTGTGCGTCACCACACCTGGCTAATTTTTTGTATTTTTAGTAGAGATGGGGTTTTGCCATGTTACCCAGGCTGGTTTTGAACTCCTGAGCTCAAGTGATCCGCGCACTTCAGCCTCCCAAATTGCTGGGATTACAGGCATGAGCCACCATGCCAGGCCTTCTATTTAAAAAATAAAATAAAGTGAAATAACTTTTTTTTTTTTTTTTGAGACGGAGTCTCGCTCTGTCGCCCAGGCTGGAGTGCAGTGGCACCATCTCGGCTCACTGCAAGCTGCACCTCCCGGGTTCACGCCATTCTCCCGCCTCAGCCTTCCCGGAGTAGTTGGGACCACAGGCGCCCACCACCACACCTGGCTAATCTTTTTTGTATTTTTAGTAGAGATGGGGTTTCACCATGTTAGCTAGGATAGTCTCGATTTCCTGACCTTGTGATCCGCCTGCCTCAGCCTCCCAAATTGCTGGGACCACAGGCGTAAGCCACTGTGCCTGGCCTAAATAAAGCAAAATAACTTTTAAAAAACACTTCTGCAAGACAGGTGTACTGACAACAAATTCCTCTGATGTTTATTTGTCTGAGAAAGTCTATTTCTTCTTTAAATCTGAAGGGAAATTTCACAGTATACAGAATTCTAAGTTGGTGGTATTTTTCTACCAACATGTTAAATATACAGCATTCTCTTCCTGCTTGCATGGTTTCTAATAAGTCAGATACAATTCTTATCTTTGTTTCTCTATAGTTAAGAATATTTTTCCCCTCTGACTTCATTGAAGATTTTTTCTTTATCTTTGATATTCTGTAGTTTGAATATGATATACCTATGTGTAATTTACTTAGGATTTATTCTTCCTGGTATTCTTTGAGTTTCCTGAATCTGTAGTTTAGTATCTAACATTAATTTGGGAGAAACTGTCAGTTCATAATTGCTTCAAATATTGTTTTTGGCCAGGCGTAGTGGCTCATGCCTGTAATTCCAGCACTTTGGGAGGCCGAGGTGGGTGGATCACCTGAGGTCGGGAGTTTGAGACCTGCCTGGCCAACACGGTGAAAATGCAAAAATTAGTTGGGTGTGGTGGCAGGAGCCTGTAATTCCAGCTACTAGGGTGGCTGAGGCAGGAGAATCACTTGAATCCAGGAGGCAGAGCTTGCAGTGAGCTGAGATTGCGCCACTGCACTCCAGCCTGGGCAACAGAGTGAGATTCTGTCTCAAAAATATATATATATCTACACACACACATATATACACATATACATATATAGTTTTTGCTTCTTTCTCTCTTTCTGTATTTTTTGTAATTGTCCCGCAGTTTTTGAATATTTTGCTCCCCCTTTTTTGGGTCTTTTTCTCTTTGCTTTTCAGTTTCTACTGGACATCCTCAAGCTCAGAGTATCTTTCCTCAGCTGTGTTTAGTCAACTCGTAAGCTCATGAATGGCAATCTTCATAGTGTTTTTAATCTCTAGCATTTTTTTGACTCTTTCTCAGAATTTCCATCTGTCTTATTACATGCCATCTACCTTATCCATTGGAGCTTTCATTTATTTATTTTTCTTTTTTAGAGGCATAGTCTCCTTTGTCACCCAGGCTGGAATGCAGTGACATGATCATAGCTCACTGCAGCCTCAAACTCCTGGGCTCAAGTGATCCTCCTGCCTCAGCTTTCTGAGCACCTGGGACTACAGACATGCACCACTGTGTCTGGGTATTTTTTGTAGTTTCTTTAGTGACTGGATCTCGCTATGTTCTGCAGGGTGGTCTTGAACTCCCAGCTTCAACTGATTTTCCTGCCTGGGCCTCCCAAAGTGCTGGGATTATAGGTGTGAGCCATCATGCCCAGCTTATTTATTTTTATTTTTGGAGATGGAGTCTTGCTCTGTCACCCAGGCTGAAGTGTAGTGGCACAATCTCAACTCACTGCAACCTCTGCCTCCTGGGTTCAAGCTATTCTCCTGTCTCAGCCTCCCGAGTAGCTGGGATTACAGGCACGTGCCACCATGCCCAGCTAGTTTTTTGTATTTTTAGTAGAGATGGGGTTTCACCATGTTGGCCAGGTTGGTCTTGAACTCCTAACCTCAGGTTATCCACCCACCTCGGCCTCCCAAAGTGCTGGGTTTACAGGCATGAGCCACCATGCCCAGCTGGAAACAAATGATTTTTTTTTTTTTTTTTTTTTTTGAGACAGTCTTGCTCTGTCACTCAGGCTGGAGTGCAGTGGTGCAATTTCAGCTCACTGCAACCTGTGCCTCCCATGTTTAAGCAATTCTCATGCCTTAAGTAGCTGGGATTATAGGCATATGCCACTGCACCAGGCTAATTTTTGTATTCTTAGTAGAGACGGTTTCACCATGTCGGCCAGGCTGGTCTTGAACTCGTGGCCTCTTATTTATTTTTTGAGACAGGGTCTCACTGTATCACCCAGGCTGGAGTGCAGTAATGTAATTATAGCTCACTAGCCTCAAACCCCAGGTCCCGACTGATCCACCTGCCTCAGTCTCCCAAGTAGCTAGGACTACAGCCACAAGCCAGCCCACCCAGCTCATTTAAAATTTTTTTTTAGTTTTTAATTTAATTTAATTTTGAGACAGGGTCTTACTTTGTTGCTCAGGCTAGAGTGCAGTTGCGTGATCACTGCTCACTGCAGCCTTGACTTCTCCAGGCTCAGGGGATCCTCCTACCTCAGCCTCCTGAGTAGCTAGCACTACAGGTATATGCCACCATGCCCAGGTAATTTATGTATTTTTTGTAGAGACAGGGTTTTGCCATGTTGCCCAGGCTGGTCTTGAACTCCTGCACTCAAGCAGTCCTTCTACCTCACCCTCCCAATATGGTGGGATTATAAGTGTGCGCTACTATGCCTGGCCTCATTAGAGCTTTTATCATATTAATCATAGTTGTTTTTAATTCCCACGCTGATAATTCTACCCTTCCTAAAATATCTGTGTCTGTTTCTAATGCTTTGTCCGTTCAAACTATTTTTTGCCTTTTATATGCCTTGTATTTTTTTTTTGTTGAAAGCCAGACATGATATGCTGGGTAAAAAGAACTCTAGTAGGTAGGCCTTTCCTGATGTGGTGGTGAGGTGGGGTGGTGGGGTAGGCGGTAATATTCTTCAGTTCTATGATTAGGTCTTGGTTTTTTTAGTAAGCCTGTGCCCCTAGGCTGTGAATTTCACAGTGCCTCTCAGTCTCCCCAACCTTTCACCTTAAATAGGACAGGATGGCTGGAGGGGTTTGGAATTGGGTATTTCCCTTCACCAAGGTCATTTAAGTGCCCATAAAACCTCAATAGGTTAGCCTCTGATAAGATAGTTTCTCTTAAAGGCAGGTCTTGTTAAGAAGAACAGAATGTTCTGGTGTATTTAAAAATGGTTAAATTTCCCCTGCTCAGTCCGATGCTAAAGGGGATTTTTTTTTTTTAATCTTCAGTGTAAGAGCATCATAAAGTTCCAGGAGGTAAAACATGGGCCCAGAAATGATCTTTTCGGTATGCTAGTGCTGGTGAGGTTCATAGTTGCTGCTTCATAATAATTTATGAATCAGAAGAAATTGAAGTATGAATCAGAATGGTAATTAATTGGTTTTCTTATGGGCATTCCTGTGACTGAGATACTCAAGTTTCTTCCACAAGCAAACTTATCAGATTTAAAAAAAAAGGAGATGCACTTGAGAGCTTTTGCATCGAAGTATGGAAAATCCTTGTGTGAAGCTGTCTCCACTCATAACAGAAAAACTTCCTTATGCCTGCAAATTTTATATTGCCCTGATTCAGTGTTAAAAGTGTAGTTGAGTATTCTCAGATCCTGGTAATTGTGATTAAAAGTAATTAGGACACCACTTATGGGATGATTATTCTGTGCTAGGAATAATGAACAATGCTAAGCACTTAATCCTCACAAAATCTTTGCAGGTAAAGATGACCCTCCAAGTTAGTAAAACCCAGAGGCAAGTTCCAATGCAGAGCTCTCTAGTCTGTTACAGTAGTTAGACATGTGCGGGGCAGGAGAGTCCCCGACCCCCAACCCAGGAATGTCAGGCCACCATCAGGTGATGGTCAGGCAGTTGTTACACTGGCTTTGCAAAATAGTAATTGGTTGCAGCTGGTGCCAGGGAAAGGCAGTCCCCCCAATAGATAGAAACACCTGAAACTAGTGATCAGCAACTTCCTGATAAGATCTCAGGAGCTGGGCGAATGGGCTCAATCAAGCACATGCACTAAGAGGCAAAATGCCAGAGTTTAACTGGTATCTGGCCTCCTGAGAACATTTGACTAGTAAGAGAAAAACACCTCAGTTGAGCATGCATACAACTTCAGTAAACTCACTGTGCATGTGGCCCCACCCAAGTGCTGACAGGCCACTGTGCATGCAGACAGCCCACCCCAAGGGAAGAATCAGGGGAGAAGGGACATAAGACCCCAGAAGTATGCCAGTGTATAAAACCACAAGTCAAAGGTCAAACTGTGCATGGGATTTCTCAAGTTGTCCCCTTGACCCTCTTCCAAGTGTGCTTTATTTCCTTTCATTACTGCCCTAAAGCTTTTTGATAAACTTTTACTCCTGCTCTAAAAGTTGTCTTGCCCTCTCACTCTGCCTTACGCTCCTCTGTCGAATTCTTTCTTCTGAGGAGGCAAGAACTGAGGTTGCTGCAGACCTGTATGGATTGGCCGCTACTAACATATTTTGGTGCCACGTGACTAGGATACGTTCTGCTGCTAACAAGCTGACCACACATTATATGGACCCTATCTCTTTTCTGGATAGCCCAGAACAAACCCTTCTAAGTTAACACATTCTTTTTTTTTTTTTTTTTTTTGAGACGGAGTCTCGCTCTGTCGCCCAGGCTGGAGTGCAGTGGCGCAATCTCGGCTCACTGCAAGCTCCGCTTCCCGGGTTCACGCCATTCTCCTGCCTCAGCCTCTCCGAGTAGCTGGGACTACAGGCGCCCGCCACCACACCCGGCTAATTTTTTGTATTTTTAGTAGAGACGGGGTTTCACCGTGGTCTCCATCTCCTGACCTCGGGATCCACCCGCCTCGGCCTCCCAAAGTGCTGGGATTACAAACGTGAGCCACAGCGCCCGGCCAAGTTAACACATTCTTTATTCTGATATGTTACAGTAAAATTAGTTATAAATGATACAGTTTTAGCTTTGGCCAGTTAATAAATGTGACTGTGATCAGTTTTCCATGAAATTTTATAATCTGGAATATTTTATTTTTTATTTTTAGAGACAGGGTCTCACTCTGTTTCCCAGGCTGGAGTGCAGTGGTGCCATCGTAGCTCACTGCAGCCTTGAACTCCTGGCCTCAAGTGATCCTCCCACCTTAGCCTCCCAAGGCACTGGGATTATAGGTGTGAGCCCCCAGGCCTGGCAGTAGAATATTTTAAATGTGTAAAAGAAGTATAGAGAATATTGTAATAAATACTCATTTTACTCATATGATGACTTCTAAGCATTGGCATGAGTCTATTCTCCACAAAGAGATTCCTTTAAAACATAGACCAGTTGGGTCATTTGTCTTCTCAAAATTCTCTGATGACTTCCCACATCTAAATTAAAGCTCAAAGTCCCAGTGAGCCACCAGGCCTTACACCATCGGACTCCCCATTAACTCCCGCCCTGTCTCCTACCATTTTCCCTCCCATTACTGGTACTCCAGCTACATTTACCTTGCTATCTTTTCAAGATGCCAAGCGCTTTCCTATGTCAGCCTTCATGCCTACAGCTCTTTCTGTCTGAACCACTCCTATCTCAGGATCAAGTTTAGCTGTAAGACAGTGGAAAAAAAAATAGACATTAATTTATTTCATGTTCAAGAAATATAGAAGCAGTCACTCCAAAGACAGTATAGCAATTTCATGGTTTCAAGCACCCACACTCCTTTTTTTTGAAACGGAGTCTGCCTCTGTTGCCCAGGCTGGAGTGCAGTGGCCAGATTTCGGCTCACTGCAAGCTCCGCCTACCAGGTTCATGCCATTCTCTAGCCTCAGCCTCCCGAGTAGCTGGGATTACAGGCGCCCACCACCATGCCCAGCTAATTTTTTGTATTTTTAGTAGAGATGGGGTTTCACTGTGTTAGCCAGGATGGTCTCGATCTCCTGACCTCGTGATCCGCCCGCCTCAGCCTCGCAAAGTGTTGAGATTACAGGCGTGAGCCACAGCGCCCAGCTGCACCCACACTCCTTCTGTCTTGTTGCTTTGCCATATGCGACTTCCATTCTCAAAGTAAGTCATTTCACAGTCCAGGGTAGCTACAGAACTCCAGTCCCTGGGCTTGAATTCCAGCCAACAGGAAAGAGGAAAAGGCAAAGAGCACTCTGTTTCTATGAAATGTCAGGTGAAAAAGGAAATGGAACATCTGATTTCTTGAAAATGTTTTTTAAAAATTCAAACCTTTGGCCAGGCATGGTGGCTTATGCTTGTAATCCCATTAGGTTGGGAGGCCGAGGCGGGCAGATCATGTGAGGTCAGGAGTTCAAGGCCAGTCTGGCCAACATGGTGAAACCCCATCTCTATTAAAAATACAAAAATTAGCCAGGTGTGGTGGCACACGCCTGTAGTCCCAGCTACTTGGGAGGCTGAGGTATGAGAATCGCTTGAACCCAGGAAGCGGAGGTTGCAGTGAGCCAAGATCACGCCATGGCACTCCAGCCTGGGCGACAGAGCAAGACTCTATCTCAAAATAAAATAAAATAAAATAAAAAATTCAAACCTTTGCTATATGAAGTAAAATCCCATTTACCTTCATGGCAGCCTTACAGCATATTAAGGTATTCTTTTCAACTAAATTTGTTTCTAATCAGCCTACTAGCAAAAATGTAGTTGAGCTTGATATCATTGTATTGCCTATGATCCAGGATAATTCAGATACTTTTTGTTTTAGCAACAGAAACCTTTTAAAAATTAATTTCATAACCATAATATATAAGAATAATAATATATTTATTGATACAAGTACTTTAGGTGCTAAAATTATAACATTTGCTTATCAGGAAATTATACAGTGAAAACAGTATTTTTAGCACAAAAACCTTGTGAGAAAGGTTCACCGATTTCAGCTGTACTAAGCCTGTATTTATTTCTGTATTTGTTTTGATTGTACAATATTGAGAAAAAATCTCACTCATGGACTAGCAGTCACAAATGATTTTAGGTTTTTGTGTTGTGTTGTTTTGTTCATCTTATAATTTTACAGTTCTGATTAAACAGACATGGCAAGGGAAGACTTATTCTGAGATACCAATAAAAATAGCACAAGTTAACATATATGTTCCCAATATGTTAAACTTCAGTATATAGTATGTGAGAAGGCATGGTAAATATGTTTTTATACAAATTCTTAAATGTTTTAAATAAATAATTATATATTTTTAATATATTTTGAAAGGGCACATTGTCACTTATTGGCTTTTAAAAAAATAGCTTTGGCCGGGCATGGTGGCTCATGCCTGTAATCCCAGCACTTTGGGAGGCTGAGGCGGGTGGATCACCTGAGGTCAGGAGTTTGAGACCAGCCTGGCCAACATGGCAAAACCCCATCTCTACTAGAAATACAAAGAATTAGCTGGGTAAGGTGGCAGGTGCTTGTAATCCCAGCTACTTGGGAGGCTGAGACAGGAGAATCACTTGAACCCAGGAGGCAGAGGTTGCAGTGAGCCAAGATTGCACCACTGCACTCCAACCTGAGCAACAGAGCAAGACTCTGTTTAAAAAAAAGAAAAAGGCCAGGCATAGTGGCTCACGCCTGTAATCCCAGCACACTGGGAGACAGAGGCAGGTGGATCACTTGAGGTCAGGAGTTTGAGACCAGGCTAGCCAACCTGGTAAACCCCATCTCTTCTAAAAATACAAAAATTAGCCGGGCATGGTGGTGGGCGCCTGTAATCCCAGCTACTCGGGAGGCTGAGGCAGGAGAATCACTTGAACCTGGAAGGCGGAGCTTGTAGTGAGCCGAGATTGCGCCACTGCACTCCAGCCTGGGCCTGGGTGATGGAGCGAGACTCCGTCTCAAAAAAAGGAAAAGAAAGGGAAAGGGAAAGGAAAAGAAAGGGAAAGGGAAAGGGAAAGGGAAGGGAAAATAGCTTCATTGAAATTAGGTCTCAAAATTTTCACCTCTTGTAAGTATACAATCCAGTGAATTTAAATAAATGTATAGAATAATATAGTCATCACCAATCCAATTTAAGGACATTTCTATCACCCCCCAAAGATTCCTCAGGCCCATTTGTAGTCATTTTTCTTTCCCATCCAAACCCCAGACAACTTTCTTTTTTTTTTTTCTTGAGACAGAGTTTTGCTCTGTCGCCCAGGCTGGAGTTGGAGTGCAGTGACACAATCTTGGCTCACTGCAACCTCCGCCTCCCAAGTTCAAGTGATTCTCATGTCTCAGCCTCCTTGGCTTCCTGAGTAGCTGGGACTACAGGCATGTGCCACCATGCCCAGCTAATTTTTTTTTGTATTTTTAATAGAGATGGGATTTTGCCATGTTGCCCAGGCTGGTCTCGAATGCCTGAGCTCAGGTAATCTGCCTACCTCGGCCTCCCAAAGCCCCAGACAACTTTCTAGCTATAAAGATTTGCCTTTCTGCATGTTTCATTAAATGGAATCCTATAATTGCTTTGTACTTTTATTATACTTAGCATGTTTTTGAGGTTTATCCATCTTGTAGCATGAATTAGTACTTCATTAATTTTGATTGCTGAACGATTTTTTATTGTGTAAGTATACCATATTTTGTTTATTCACTTATCAGTTGATGGGTATATTCAGGTTTCCAGTTTTTAGCTGCTATGGATAATGCTACTGTAAAACATTTGCTTACAGCCCTTTGTGTAAACATAGGTTGTCATTTCTCTTGGACAGATTCTGAGAAATGAATTTGCTGATTCATATGTTAAACATATGTTTAGCTTTTAAAGAAACTGCCAAACGGTTTTCCAAAGTGATTTTATCATTTTTAAATTCCTACCAGCAATGTATGAGGATTCCAATTTCTCCACATCATCTCGCCAACACCTGTTATTGTAGGTCTTTTTGCTTATAGCTATTTTAATGGGTATGAAGTGGTATCTCATTATGGTTTGAATTTGTATTTACCTAATGGCTAATGATGCCAAGCATCTTTTCATGTACTTGTTGGCCATTCACATATCTTAGGTGAAATGTCTTTGTAAATTGTTGCCCTTTTTTTTTTTTGAGACAGAGTCTCACTCTGTTGCCCAGACTGGAGTGCACTGGCACGATCTTGGAGCACTGCAAGCTCCGCCTCCTGGGTTCACACCATTCTCCTGCCTCAGCCTCCAGAATAGCTGGGACTACAGGCACCCTCCACAATGCCTGGCTAATTTGTGTGTGTGTGTGTATTTTTAGTACAGATGGGGTTTCACTGTGTTAGCCAGGATGGTCTCGATCTCCTGACCTAGTGATTCGCCCGCCTCAGCCTCCCAAAGTGCTGGGATTACAGGTGTGAGCCACCGCGCCCAGCCAATTTTTGCCCTTTTTTAAACTGAGTTATTTGTTTTGGTATTGAGTTGTAATGGTTCTTTATATAATCTGGATAAAAATTCTTCCTCTATCTTGAACGTTTAGAAACGGGCACATACAATATTTGTATTTTAAATTTAGTTTACAGATGGAACTAAAAATGTATACATGTTGTATATATTTTTACTTGTGGGAAAAAAGTCTATACTATGGATATAAGTTACCTGATATTTGATTTGTAAATATTTTCTGTCAGTCTGTGGCTTGTCTTTTCATTTTCTTAGTGGTTAAAATATATTTTAGAAACGATATTTCCACAAAAGTCTTGGAGTTCCTAAATCCTCTACTTAGTAAACTCGGCTTATCAGAACACAGTTTGAAATCTACTGCAAGTGTTTCAGCAACCTTTAAATTCAGCAAGCTGAGTAACTCATCTTCAAGGGAATCATGCACTGGTGGAATTGGAAGGGACTTTACAATTAACCAGATGCCCTCCTAATTTTGTAAATAGACTCCTGGATAGTTGAATGACTTAATTACAATTCCTGTACAACAGGTTTTATAGAGCATTTCTGAAGGCCCACGGCTTGGATTTGAGGTCAGAGATTAGGGACTGATGAGTTCAGATAGGACAGGGGTGTAAAGTGAGAAAATCAGTATTTCCTGATAGCACTGGAGATTTATTTGCTGGCTGAAGATAAAGGAGATTAGGCATCAAAGAGAAGGAAGGAAGAACCCTGAACTCTATAAAAACAGGCTTTAATAATAGAAATCTACCTCAAAGACTGTTTTAAAAAGAAAAAAGAAACCCAACAAACAAGAACTCTTGCAGTTAAAGGAATTGTGTTCAGTATATAAGGGGTGACTTTGCATATTTACCTCAAATCACCCCATGCCTTCTTTGCATTTATGACTCATGTACATTTCTTTCTGTATATTCCTTTAAACTAACCTCATTCATTCATACACCTTTAAACTAACTTCATTCATTCATTCATTAACAATGTACTGTTCTTTTTAATGATAAAAACCCTAAATAGGAATAGAAGGAAACGTCTTCAGCATGATAAAGATCATATATGAAAAACCCACAGCTAACTTCATATCAATGGTACCATCAAACTGAAAGTTTTTCGCTTAAGATTATTAACAAGTGCCTGATTTTGCCACTCACATTCAACATGGTATTAGCAATTGTAGCCAGAGAAATTAGGCAACAAAAAGAAAGGCATTTAAATTGGAAAGAAGAAAGTAAAATTATCTCTGTTCACAGATGTTGTAATCTTCTATGTTGAAAACCTTAAAGATTCCACACACGAAAATTAGAGCCACTAAATAAATTCAGCAAAATAGAGGCATACAAAATCAACACAGAAAAATCAGTTGCATTTTATTTCTTATTTATTTATATATTTAGATGCAGGGTCTCACTCTGTTGCCCAGGCTAGAGTACAGTGGCATGATCATAACTCACTGCAGCCTTGAACTCCTTGGCTCAAGTGATTCTCCTCCCTCAGCCTCCCGAGTGGCTGGGAATACAAGCATGTGCCACCAGGCCCAGCTCATTTTTAAATTTTTTGTAGAGACAGTGTGTTACTATATTGCCCAGACTGGTCTCAAGCTCCTGATCCTCCCTTCTTGGCCTGGGCATGAGTCATTGCACCTGGCCTGGTTGCATTTTATACTCTAGCAATGAATAATCAATCCAAAAAGGAAACTAAGAGAACAACTCAAGTCATAATGTCATCAAAAACAGTAAAATACTTATAAATAAATTTAACCAAGGAGCCGCAAGATTTGTGTACTGCAAACTTCAAAACATTGCGGAAAGAGATTGAAGAAAATGTAAATGAATATGATGACATCCTGTGTTCATGAACTAGAAGATCTAATATTGTGTTTTTGTTGTTGTTGTTTAGACAGGGTCTTGCTTCTGTCACCCAGGCTGGAGTCCAGTGGCACAATCTTGGCTCGTTGCAGCCTCTGCTTCCCAGGTTCAGGTGATTCTCCTACCTCAGCCTCCTGAGTAGCTGGGATTGCAGGCGTGCACCACCAAGACCAGCTAATTTTTGCATATTTTGTAGAGACTGGTTTTACCATGTTGCCCAGGCCAGTCTTGAACTCCCGAGCTCAACTAATCTGCCTGCCTTGGCCTCCCAAAGTGCTGGAATTACAGGCATGAGCCACTGCGCAGCCTGAAAGATCTAAAATTGTTAGGATGACAATACTACCCAATACAGCCTACAGATTCAACACAATTCTATCTAGCTCCTAAGGCCGTTTTTTGTAGAAATAGAAAAACCCATTCTAAAATTCAAATGAATTGTAAGGGACTCTGAATAGCCAAAATCATCTTGAAAAAGAAGAACAAAGTTGGAAGTCTCACACTTCCTGATTTTATTACGAAGTTATGGCTGCGTATGGTGGCTCATGCTTCTAATCTCAGCACTTTAGGAGGCCAAAGTGGAAGGATCAGGAGCTTGTAACCAGTCTGGGCAACATAGTGAGACCTCATCTCTATTAAATTTAAAAAAAAAAAAAAGTTAATTGTAATTAAAATAGTGTCGTATGGGCATAAGGACAGATGTTTAGACCAATGCAGTAGAATAAAGAGACCAGAAATAAACCTTTGCATATGTGGGCAATTGATTTTCAACAAAGGTGCCAAGACTAATTCAGTCGGGAAAGGATAGGTGTTTCAACATATGAGGCTGGGAAAACTGGATAGCCAGAATAAAGTTGGACCCTTACCTTATATAGTACTATATACAAAAATGATCAAAAACCTAAATCTAAGAGTTAAACTTATGAAACTCTTACAAGAAAACATAAGAGAAAATCATTATGACATTGGATTTAGCAATGCTTTTTAGGCTATGACACTGTTGCTTATTCTACAGGATGCTTTCCCTCCCCAACCCATGACCACACATGCCAATGGCAATCCCAGATACTATGATGACTAAAAATGCTACTGGACATTTCCAAACATCCTGCCTGTAGTTGAAACCACTATAAGATACAAACGATATTTGTGTGTGTTGTTAATAGCATATTTTCAGAGATTGGTAAGAAACTGTCCCCATTTGGTAGGGTGTCTTCTCCATTCACTCTTCTTAGTACAAATTGTTAAATTAGCTCATCCCTTTAATATAATTTTTAATGTTTGTGGGTACATTGTAGGTGTATATATTTATGGGGTACATGAGATATTTTGACACAGTCATACAATATGTAATAATCAGATCAGGATAAATGAGATATCCATCACCTCAAGCATTTATCCTTTATTTATTTATTTATTTTTTGCGAGGGAGTCTTGCTCTGTTGCCCAGGCTGGAGTGCAATGGCATGATCTTGGCTCACTGCAACCTCTGCCTCCTGGGTTCAAGCCATTCTCCTGCCTCAGCCTCCTGAGTAGCTGGGATTAGAGGCACCCACCACCACGCCCGGCTAATTTTTGTATTTTTAGTAGAGATGGGGTTTCACCATGTTGGCCAGGCTAGTCTTGAACTCCTGACCTCAAGAGATCCGCCCACCTCGGCCTCCCAAAGTGCTGGGATTACAGGCATGAGCCACCGCGCCTGGTCAACATTTATCCTTTCTTTGTGTCACAGACAACCCAATTATATTTTTTTAGTTATTTTAAAATGTACAATAAATTACTGTTGCCTGTAATCACCCAGTTGTGCTATCAAATACTAGATCTTATTCATTCCATCTAACTATATTTTTGTACCCATTAACCAGCCCCACTTCTCCCCTGCCACACTACCTTCCCAGTCTCTGGTAACCACCTTTTATTTTTTTGAGACGGAATCTCGCTCTGTCTCCCAGGCTGGAGTGCAGTGGTGCAGTCTCAGTTCATTGCAACCTCTGCCTCCTGGGTTCAAGCAATTCTCCCTGTCTCAGCATCCCGAGGAGCTGGGATTACAGGCACCCCCCACCATGCCTGGCTAAATTTTTGTATTTTTAGTAGAGACAGGATTTCACCATGTTAGCCAGGCTTGTCTCAAACTCCTGACCTCAAGTGATCTGCCTGCCTCAGCTTCCCAAATTGCTGGCATTACAGGCATGAGCCACCAACAGTGCTTATAACCACCATTTAAAAAAATGTAATAGAGATGGGGTCTCACTATGTTGCCCAGGCTGGTCTCAAACAGACTAAAGAGATTCTCCCACATCAACCTCCCAAAGTGTTGGGGTTACAGGCATAAGCCACTGCGCCTGGCCCCTAACCACCATTCTACTCTGTCTCCATGAGTTTACTTGTTTTGATTTTTTAGCTCATGCAAACAAGTGAGAACATGGGAAGTTTGTCTTTCTATGCCTGGCTTATTTCACTTGACATAATGACCTTCAATTCCATTTATATTGTTGCAGATGCCAGGATCTAAATTTTTGGGGCTGAAAAGTATTCTGTTGTGTGTAAGTACCACATTTTCTTTATCCATTCATCTGCTGATGGACACTTAGGCTGTTTCTAAATCTTGGTTATTCTGAATAGTGCTGTAATATAAACATGGGAGTGCAGATATCTCTGGGTCATACTTATTTCCTTTTTTGGGGGTATATACCAAGCAGTGGGATTCCTGGATCATATGTAAGTTCTATTTTTAGTTTTTTGAGAAACCTCCAAACTATTCTCCATAGTGGTTGGACTAATATATATTCCCACCAACAGTGCACAAGGGTTCCCTTTTCTCCCTCCACATTCTTGACAGCATTTGTTATTACCTGTCTTTTGGATAAAGACTGTTTTAACTGGGATGAGATGATATCTCATGATAGTTTTGATTTGCATTTCTCTGATTAATGATAATGAGTATCTTTTCATTTACTTGTTTGCCATTCGTGTGTCTTCTTTTGAGAAATGTCTGTTCAGATATTTTGGCCATTTATAAATTGGATTATTAGTTTTTTATAGAGTTTTTTTCAGTTCCTTATACATTCTGGTTATTAATCCCTTGTCAGATGGGTAGTTTACAAATATTTTCTCCCATTAATATGGTTCTGTGGTTTGTCTCCTCACTTTGTTGATTATTTTCTTAGCTGTGCAGAAGTTTTTAACTTGATGTGATCCCATTTATCCATTTTTGCTTTAGTTGCCTGTGCTCATGGGGTATTACTCAAAAAAAAACTGTCGTCCAGTTCAATATCCTGGAGATCTTCCTCAATGTGTTCTATTAGTAGATTCATAGTTTGAGTTTTGTTCTGTTTTGACAGAGTTTCACTCTTGTTGCCCAGGCTGGAGTGCAGTGGCACGATCTCAGCTCACTGCAGCCTCTGCCTCCTGAGTTCAAGCAATTCTCCTCCCTCAGCCTCACGAGTAGCTGGGATTACAGGTGCCCACAACCACACCCAGCTAATGTTTTGTATTTTTAGCAGAGATAGGGTTTCATCATGTTGGCCAGGCTGGTATCAAACTCCTGACCTCAGGTGATCCGCCCGCCTTGACCTCCCAAAGTGTAGGGATTACAGGCGTGAGCCACCACTCCCATCCATGAGGTCTTATATTTAAATTTTTAATCCATTTTGATTTGATATTTGTATATGGTAAGAGATAGGGGTCTAGATTCATTCTTCTGAATATAGATACCCAGTTTTCCCAGCATCACTTATTGAAGAAATATTCTTTTCTCAGTGTATGTTCTTGGGACCTTTGTCAAAAATGAATTCACTGTGGATGTATGGAATTGTTTCTGGTTTCTCTATTCTGTTCCATTGGTCTATGTGTTTTTATGTCACTACCTTGCCATTTTGGTTATTATAGCTTTGTACTATAATTTGATGTCAGGTAATGTGTTTTTTCTAGTTTTATTCTTTTTGCTCAGGATGGCTTTGCCTATTGCAGGTATTTTGAGGTTCCATATAAAGTTTAGAATTTGTTTTTCTATTCTTATGACGAATGCCATTGGTATTTTGATGGGGATTGCATTGAATCTGTAGATTTCTTTGGCTAATGTGACATTTTAACAACAATGATTCTTCCAATCTATGAACATGGAATATCTTTCCATTTTTGGTGTCCTCTTCAATTTCTTTCATTGCTATTTTGTCACTTTCATTGTAAAGATATTTTACTCCTTTGATTAAGTTAATTCCTAGGTGTTTTATTTTATTTGTTGCTATTGTAAATGGGATTACTTTCTTGATTTTTTAGATTGTTTGCTACTGACATATAGAAATGTTACTGATTTTTTGTATGTTGATTTTGTATCCTGCAACTTTACTGAATTTGTCAGTTCTAATAGTTTTTTGCTGGAGTCTTTAGTTTTTCCAAATGTGAGATCATATCATCTGCCAACAAAGATAATTTGACTTCCTCCTTTTCAGTTTGGATGCCCTTTATTTTTTTCTCTTATCTGATTGCTCTAAATAGGACTTCCAGTACTATGTTGAATAACAGTGGTGAAAGTGGGCATCCTTGTTTTGTTCTAGATCTTACAGAAAAGGCTTCCAATTTCTCCCCACTCAGTATGATACTAGCTGTGGGTCTGTTGTATATGGCTTTTATTATGTTGAGGAATATTCTTTCTATACCCAGTGTTTTGGAGGTTTTTATCATGAAGGGATGTTGAATGTTAGCAAATGCTTTTTCAGCGTCAGTTGTAATAATCATGTCTTTGTCCTTCATTCTGTTGATATTGATGTATGACATTGATGGATTTGTATATGTTGAACTATCTTTGCATCACTGGGATAAACCCTATTTGGTCATGATAAATGATGTTTTCAATGTATTGTTGAATTTGATTTGCTAGTATTTTGTTAAGGATTTTTTCATCAATATTCATCAAGGATACTGACTTGTAGTTTTTTGTTTGTTTGTTTGTTTGTTTTTGATGTGTCTTTGTCTGGTTTTGGCATCAAGGTAACACTGGCCTCATAGGATGAGTTTGGAATTATTCCCCCTTCCTCTATTTTTTGGAATAGTTTTGGTAGAATTGGCATTTTTCCCTTAAATGTTTGCTAGAATTCAGCAGTGAAGTCATTGGGTTCTGAGCTTTTCTTTGCTAGGAGACTTTTTATTGTGGCTTCAGTCTTGTTACTTGTTATTATTCTGTTCACATTTTGGATTTCATTATGGTTCATTCTTAGTTGGTGTGTGTATCCAGGAATTTATTTCTTCTAGGTTCTCCAATTTATTCTCATATGGTTGCTTATAGTGACTCTAACGATCTTTTGAATTTCTGCAGTATCAGTTGTTGTGTCTCCTTTCTCATCTCTGATTTTATTTATTTGTTTCTTTTTTTTTCTTCATTAATCTGGCTAAAGGTTTGTCAATTTTGTTTAACTTTTCAAAAACCAACTTTCGGTTTCATTGATTGTTTTCTTTGTTTCAGTTTCATTTATTTCACTCTGATCTTCATAATTTCTCTTCTTCTGCCAGTTTTGGGTTTGGTTTGCCCTTCCTCTCCTAATTCTTTAAGATGCATAGTTTGGTTGTTTATTTGAAGTTTTTCTACTTTTTTTTTTTTTTTTGAGATGGAGTCTCACTCTGTCACCCAGGCTGGAGTGCAATGGTGCGATCTTGGAGCACTGCAACCTCCGCCTCCTGGGTTCAAGTGATTCTCCTACCTCAGCCTCTTGAGTAGCTGGGACTACAGGTGCCCGCCGCCATGCCCAGCTAATTTTTTGTATTTTTAGTAGAGACAGGGCTTCACTGTGTTAGCCAGGATGATCTCAATCTCCTGACCTCATGATCTGCCGCTTCGGCCTCCCAAAGTGCTAGGATTACAGGCGTGAGCCACCACACCTGGCTGTTTTCCTACCTTTTTGTGTAGGTGCATATATAAACTTCCCTCTTAGTACTCCTTTTGCTGTATCCCATAGGTTTTGCTATGCTGTATTTCCATTATCATTTGTTTCAAGAAAATTTTTAATTTTCTTATTAGTTTCTTCATTGACCCGCTAGTCATTCAGGAGCATGTTGTTTAATTTCCATGTATTTGTATAGTTTCCAAAATTCCTCTTGTTGTTGATTTCTAGTTTTATTCCATTTTGGTCAGAGAAGATACTTGAGGTAATTGTGATTTTTTTTTTTTTTTGAATTTTTAAAGACTTGCTTTGTGGCCTAACATATGGTTTATCCTTGAGAAAGATCCATGGCTGAGGAGAAGAATGTGTATTCTGTAGCTGTTGGATAAATGTTCTGTAAATATCTATTAGTTTCATTTGGCTTATTGTGCAGATTAAGTTCAATTTTTCTTTGTTGATTTCTGTCTGGAAGATCTGCCCAATGCTGAGAGTGGGGTGTTGAAGTCTCCAGCTATTATCATATTGGAGTGTATTTCTCTCTTTAGCTTTAATAATATCTGTTTTATATATTTGGGTGCTGCAGTGTTGGGTACATACATGTTTACAATTGTTATATCTTCTTGCTGAATTGACCCCTTTATCATTATATAATGGTCTTTTCGAATTTTTTGTCTTACATATATATAGCTATATCTTCTCTTTTTAGGTTTTTATTGGTATGGAGTGTCTTTTTCCATTTCTTTATTTTCAGTTTATGTTTGTCTTTATAGGTGAAGTGTTTCTTGCAGTCAACAGATCATTGAGTTTTGTTTTTTTAATCCATTTGATGACTCTATATCTTTTTATTGGAGAATTTGGTCCATTTACATTCAATGTTATTATTGATAAGTAAGGACTTAGTCCTGCCATTTTGTTATTTGTTTTATGGTGGTTGTTGTTTTTTTCTTATCTTTCTTCCTTTCTTTAGTGAAAGTGATTTTCTCTGGCAGTATGTTTTAATTTCTTTTTAGTTTTTGTGTATCTGTTGTATCTTTTTTGATTTGAGGTTACTATGAGGCTTGCAAATAATATATACATTTTGACACAGGGTCTCACTCTGTCACCCAGGCTGTAGTGCAGTGGTGTAATCACAGCTACCTGCAACTCCAACCTCTTACCTCAGCCTTCTGATTAGCTGGGAGCACAGATGTGCACCAGCACACCAGGCTATTTCTTTTATTTTTTGTAGGTATGGGGTCTCCCTCTGTTGCTTAGGCTGATCTTGAACTCCTGGGCTCAAGCAATCCTTCTGCCTCAGCCTCCCAAAGTGCTGGAATTACATACATGAGTCACCATGCCCAGCTTCAAATAATATCTTATAGCCCATTCTTTTAAACTCATGACAACACTGATTGCATAAACAAACTAACAAGCAAAGAGAAAACTAATAAAAATGCTACACTTAACTTTATCCCCTCACTTTTTAGCTTTTTGTTTTTTTCTATTTATATCTTATTGCACTTTTTATGTCTTGAAAAGTTGTTGTAGTTATTTTCATTGTTTTATCTTTTAGTCATTCTACTCAAAATATGAGTAGTTTACACTTTGCAATTATGGTGTTATAATATTCTATGGTTTTCTGTGTACTTATTATTACTAGTAAGTTTTGTACTTTCAGGTGATTCCTTATTGCTCATTAACATTCTTTTCTTTTTTTCCTTTTTATTATACTTTTTATTTTGAGACAGGGTCTCACTCTGTTAGCTAGGTTAGGGTGCAGTGGCATGATCTCGGCTCACTGCAACCTATACCTTCTGGGCTAAAGTGAGCCCCCCACCTCAGCCTCCTGAGTAACTAGCTGCTACTACAGGTGCACACCACCATTTCCATAAAAAAATTTTAAAATTTAAAAATTTTTTTTGTAGAGGCAAGGTCTCATTATATTTTCCAGGCTGGTCTTGAACTCCTGGGCCCACACAATTCTCCTACCTTGGCCTCCCATGTGCTGGGATTATAGGCATGAGCCACTGCACCTGGCCAACCTTTTTTTCTTTCAGATTGCAGTACTCCCTTTATCTTTTCCTGTAGGATAGGCCTGGTGTTGATAAAATTCCTCAGCTTTTGTTTATCTGGGGAAGTCTTTATTTTTCCATGTTTGAAGGGTATTTTCTCCAGACATACCATCCTAGGATCCAAGTTTTTTTCCTTTAGCACTTTAAAATGTCATGTCACTCTCTCCTGGCCTGTAGATTTCCACTGAAAAGTCTGCTGCCAGGAATATTAGAGCTCCATTATATGTTACTTATTTCCTTTCTCTTGCTGCTTTTAGGATCCTTTATCTTTGGGAGTTTGATTATTAAATATCCACAAGGGTAATATTCTTCTTTTTTTGTTTGTTTGAGATGGAGTCTCGCTCTGTCACCCAGGCTGGAGTGCAGTGGCGCAATCTCGGCTCACTACAAGCTCCGCCTCCCGGGTTTACACCATTCTCCTTCCTCAGCCTCCCGAGTAGCTGGGACTACAGGCGCCTGCAACCATGCCAGCTAATTTTTTTTGTATTTTTAGTAGAGACAGGGTTTCACCATGTTAGCCAGAATGGTCTCTATCTCCTGACCTCGTGATCCGCCCACCTCGGCCTCCCAAAGTGCTGGGATTACAGGCGTGAACCACTGAGCCCGGCCATTCATTTTTTTTTTTTTTTTTTTTTTTTGAGACGGAGTCTCGCTCTGTCACCCAGGCTGGAGTGCAGTGGCGCAATCTCGGCTCACTGCAAGCTCCGCCTCCCGGGTTCACGCCATTCTCCTGCGTCAGCCTCTCCGAGTAGCTGGGACTACAGGCGCCTGCCACCACGCCCTGCTAATTTTTTGTATTTTTAGTAGAGACGGGGTTTCACCATGGTCTCGATCTCCTGACCTCGTGATCCGCCCACCTCGGCCTCCCAAAGTGCTGGGATTACAAGCGTGAGCCACCGCGCCCGGCCCATTTCTTAAGTAAATCAATTGTGTAATAGTTTGCTTTCTGAAATTTGTTTCAAAATAATCTGTGGGAAAGAGGGAAAAAAGGCAGGTATCAGTGAAACAAAGATTGGCCACTAGTTGATGATTGATACATAGGGGTTTGTCATACTATACTTTCTACTTTGGAAATGTTTCAAAATTTCCATAATAACAAGAAAAAGTGAGTATGATGACCTCCATTTTTAGCAATATTGCAGTGTTAGAAATCCTGAAACTACTTGACCTACATAATAATGAAAAACACTTGATCATGTGCTAAAAACTGCTTTTCAATGTTTAGATGAGTCCGCTAAGATCAGTAATGGAACAAGAGCAGAGACCAGGCAATTAAGCTACCCTTCGAAGTCCCTGTGTGCCTTGAGCCCTACATAGTGCTATTTATGACCTAAAAAGTTCGCTACACAGAGAAGACAGGGGACAAAGCCCTGAATCCACACAGAATGAAAGCTTATCTTCATGCATACTGTCTGGAGCTCAGAATGGGCAAGCCAGAAAAAAAACCCATCCTGCAAAATAGAGAAAACACCCATCTTGGGCTGAGCTATGAATGGAAGTTTAAAAAAAGAAGAAATAAAGCCTCCTGTAAGAATTTGTAGCCACTGGCCAGATCTTAAGTTGTTTGGGATCTGAAGCTACATTTTTTGCATGATTGAAAAACCACAAGTCTATACTTTACTTATTAATTAAATTAATTAATTAATTTTTTTTTTTCCCTGAGACAGAATCTTGCTCTGTCTCCTAGGCTAGAGTGCAGTGGCATGACTCGGCTCACTGCAACCTTTGCCTCCTTGGTTCAAGCGATTCTCCTTCTTCAGCCTCCTGAGTAAGCTGGGATTACAAGCGGGTGCCACTGTGCCTAGTTCATTTTTGTATTTTTAGTAGAGACGGAGTTTCAACAGGTTGGCCAGGCTGGTCTCAGATGATCCACCTGCCTCCACCTCCCAAAGTGCTAGGATTATAGGCATGAGCCACCACTCCCAGCAATTTTTTTTTTTTTTTTTAGATGGAGCTTTGCTCTTGTTGCCCAGGCTGGAGTGCAGTGGTGTGATCTTGGCTCACTGCAACCTCCGCCTCCTGGGTTCAAGGATTCTCCTGTCTCAGCCTCCCGAGTAGCTGGGATTACAGGCGCCTGCTACCATGCCCAGCTAATTTTTGTATTTTTAGTAGACACGGAGTTTCACCGTGTTGGCCAGGCTGGTCTCAAACTCCTGATCTCAGGTGATCCACCTGCCTTGGCCTCCCAAGTGCTGGGATTACAGGCATGAGCCACCGCGCCCAGCCTTATTTATTTAATTTTAGAGATGGGGTCCTGCCATGTTGCCCAGGCTGGAGTGCAGAATCTACTTGCAGGCACAATCATAGCACACTGTGGCCTGGAACTCCTTTGGCCTCAAGTGATCCTCCTGCTTCAACCTTCTGAGTAGCTGGGATTACAGGCACGTGCCATCATGCTGGGCCCCACATGTTTGTAATTCAAAGGCTGTCAGGATGGGTAATATTCCCAGGTGTCCGAAAGCAAACATAAACTTTCCCAGATAAGTGTATCCTCCTCAATCCTCAAAGAATTCCTACAGAGAAGCAGCCAACAAAAAATTCATAATAAAAAAAAAGAGATCAAGCAAGCCACAGATAATAGAACCAGAAACACAAAGACTTTGGATATTATAATTATCAGAATTAAAGTAAGTAACTCTGCTTGAAATGTTTTAAAATGTGAAGACGGCATTGAAAACATGAGGAAGAACAGGAGACAATCAAATAATTAGCCAATTTGAAAAAGAACGAAATAGTACTTTTAGAAATAAAAACCCTAGCCAGGTGTGGTGGTGTGTGCCTATAGTCCCAGCTGCTCTGGAGGCTGAGGCAGGAGGATGGCTTGAGGCCAGGAGTCTGAGAACAGCCTGGGCAATGTGTGGTGAGACTCTGTCCCCAAAAAAGTTGTAAAAAAAAAAAATTAGCAGGGCACGTTGGCACGCGCTTGTAGTCCCAGCTGCTCTGGAGTCTGAGATAGGAGGCTTCCCTGAATCCAGGAGTTTGAAGCTGCAGTGAGCAATGAATTGTGCCACTGCACTTCAGCCTGGCAAGAGAGTGACCCCATCTCTAAAATTAAAAATAAAAATAATAGAAATTAAAACTCTGATAATTGACATTAAGAATTCAAATGGATAGAAGATTAAACAGGAGGTTAATACAACTGTATAAAGAATTAGTGACCTGGAAGGTATATCCCACTCATTTGTGGGATCTAAAAATCTTATCAGCTTAAAATAATGGGTTATAAGATAGTATTTGCAAGCCTCATAGTAACCCCAAACCCTAAAACATACAACAAATACAAGAAAAATAAAGCAACAAATTAAATCATATCACCAGAGAAAATCACCTTCACTAGAAGGAAGGCAGTAAGGAAAGAAAGAAGACCACACACACACAAAAAAGAAAATAAATAAAAGGGCAGGACTAAGTCCTTACTTAGCAAAATAACATTGCATGTAAATGGACCAAATTCTCCAATCAAAAACATAGAATGGCTGAATGGATTAAAAAAAAAAAAAAAGCAAACCTGGCCAGGCATGGTGGCTGACACCTGTAATCCCAGCACTTTGGGAGGCCGAGGTGGGTGAATCACCTGAGGTCGAGAGTTCGAGACCACCCTGGCCAACATGATGAAACCCCATCTCTATTAAAAATACAAAAATTAGCCACACTTGTAATCCTAGCTACTCGGGAGGCTGAGGCAGGAGAATTGCTTGAACCTGGGAGGTGGAGGTTGCAGTGAGCTGAGATCACGCCATTGCACTCCAGCCTGGTCAACAAGAGTGAAACTCTGTCTCAAAAAAACAAAAAAAAACAACAAAAAAGGAAGACCCAATGATCTTGGGGGTATTGCAGTCTCCAGCTATTATTGTACTGGGGCCTAGCTCTTTAGCTCTAATAATATTTGCTTTATGTATCTGGGTGCACTAGACTCCACTAAAGAAAAGCCCAGACCCGATGACTTCATTGCTGAATTCTATGGAACATTTAAAGAAGAACTAATACCAATCCTACTCAAATTATTTCAAAAAATAGGGAATACTTCCAAACTCATTCTGTGAGGCCAGTGTTACCCTGACACCAAAATCAAAGACACATCAAAAAAATGAAACTACAGGGAAATATCTCTGATAAATATTGATGCAAAATCCTCAACAAAATATTAGCAAGCTGAATTCACAATACATTAAAAAAGATCATTCATTATCACCAAGTGGAATTTATTCTACGGACGCAAGGATGGTTCAACATATGCAAATCAATCATTGTGATATATCATGTTAACAGAATGAAGGACAAAAACCATATGACTATTTCAATTGATGCTAGAAAAACATTTGATCACTTTCAACATCCCTTCATGACAAAAACCTTTTTAGAAAACTGGGTGTAGAAGGAACATACCTCAATATAATGAAAGTCATTTATGACAGACCCGCAGCTAGTAACATGCTGAATGGGGAGAAATGGAAAGCCTTTTCTCTAAGATCTGGAACACAACAAAGATGTCCACTTTCACCACTGTTATTCAACATAGTACTGGAAGGCCTAGCTAGAGCAATCAGTCAAGACAAGAAATAAAGGTCATCCAAATTGGAAAGAAGTCAAATTATCCTTGTTTGCAGATGTGATGATCTTATATTTGGAAAAACCTAAGGACTCCACAAAATAATTATTAGAACTGGTAAATTCAATAAAGTTGCAGGATACAAAATCAACATACAAAAATCAGTAGTACGTCTATGTACCAACAGTGAACAATCTGAAAATGAAATCCCACTTACAGTAGTGACAAATAAATTAAATACCTAGGAATTAAAGAAGTAAAAGATCTTTACAATGAAAACTATATAACCCTGATGAAAGAAATTGAAGAGGACACCAAAAAATGGAAAGATATTTCATGTTCATGGATTGGAAAAATCAATATTATTAAAGTGTTCATAGTACCCCAAATAATCTACATATTCAATTCAATCTCTATCAAAATATCAATGACATTCTTCATTAGAATAGAAAAAACAATCCTAAAATTTATATGGAACCACAAAAGACCGAGAATAGCCAAAGCTGTCCTCAGCAAAAAGAACAAAACTGGAGGACATAACATTACCTGACTTCTGATTTTACCACAGAGATGTAGTAACCAATAGAATTATACTGGCATAAAAATAGACATAGACAAATGGAACAGAATAGAGAACCCAGAAGCAAATCCACACCCCTACAGTGAACTCACTTTTGACAAAGGTGCCAAGAACATACACTGGGGAAAAGACCACCTCTTCAACAAATGGCGCTGGGAAAACTGGATATCCATATGCAGAAAAATGAAACTAGATCCCTATCTCTTGCCATGTACAAAATTCAAATCAAAACAGATTAAAGAGTTAAATCTAAGACCTCAAACTATGAAAGTACTCTAAGAAAACACTGGGGAAACTCTCTATGAGATTGGACTCAGCAAAAATTTCCTGAGTGATACCCCATGAGCACTGGCAACCAAAGCAAAAATGGACAAATGGGGTCATATGAAGTAAAAAAGCTTCTGCACAGCAAACAAAACAACAGTGTGAGGAGACAACCCACAGAGAGGGAGAAAATATTTGCAAACTACCTAGCTAACAAGGGATTAATATCCAGAGTATATACGGAGCTCAAACAACTCTATAGGAAAAAAAATCTGATGATCTGATTTTAAAATGGACCAAAGATTTGAATAGCCATTTCTCAAAAGACAACACACAAATGGCAAACAGGCATATGAAGAGGTGCTCAACATTACTGATTATGAGAGAAGTGCAAATCAAAACTACAATGAGATATCCTCTCACCTCAGTTAAAATGGCTTTTATCCAAAAGACAGATAATAACAAATGCTGGCAAGGATGTGGCGAAAAGTGAACCCTTGTACACTGTTGGTGAGGATGTAAATTAGTACAATCACTATGGAGAACATTTTGGAGGCTCCTCAACAAACCAAAAATAGAGGTACCATATGATCCAGCAATCCCGCTGCTTGGTGTATACCCCAAAGAAAGGAAATCATTATATCAAACAGATATCTGCACTCCCATTTTGTTGCAGCACTGTTCACAATAGCCAAAATTAGGAAGCAACCTAAGTGTTTGTCAAGAGATGAAGGGATAAATAAAATGTGGTACATATACATAATGGAGTACTATGTAGCCATATAAAAGAATGAGATCCTGTTATTCGCAACAACATAGATGGAACTGGAAGTCATGATGCTATGTGAAATAAGCCAAGCACAGAAAGGCAAACATTGCATATTCTCACTCATTTGTGGGATCTAAAAATCAAAACAATTGAAATGGAGATAGGGAGTAGGAGGATGGTTATCAGAGACTGGGAAGGATATTAGAGGATGAGAAGGAGATGGGGATGGTTAACAGGTACAAAAAAATAAAATGAATAAGATCTAGTATTTGATAGCACAATAGGGTTACTATAGTCAATAATAATAATTTTTTTTGTGGGAGACAGAGAGTCTCCCTCTATCCCGCAGGCTGGAGTGCAGTGGCACCATCTTGGTTCACTACAACCTCCACCTTCCAGGTTCAAGCAATTCTCATGCCTCAGTTTCCTGAGTAGCTGAGATTACAGGCATCTGCCACCACGCCCGGCTAATTGTTTGTATTTTTAGCAGAGACAGGGTTTTACCATGTTGGCCAGGCTGGTCTTGCACTCCTGACCTCAGGTGATCCACCAGTCTTGGCCTCTCAAACTGCTGGGATTACAGGCGTGAGCCACCACACCCAGCCAATAATAATTTAATTGTACATTTTATAATAATGAGATGAGTATAACTGGATTGCTTGTCACACAAAAGATAAAATCTTGAGGAGATGGATACCCCATTTACCTGATGTGATTATTATACATTGCATGCCTGTATCAAAACATCTCATGTATACATAAATATATGCACCTACTACGTACCCACAAAAATTAAAATTAAGAATTAAAGAAAATAGATTGACTGATGGCTTTGTCACACACAGTATAATGTTTCTTGGTCTAATATTATGATGACAGAGGGAAGACTAAAATGTAGTTTTAGGAGAGATGTTGACATCATATATTAAGTATGCCAACCAGATGTGAAAAAATTCCAAGTCACTGTATAATGAATCATAAGTTTATTTAATGCTGATTGTGCTTTAATTTTAATTGCTCCCATAAATAAAATCTTATCTCTATAGGCAATAAAATGTTTATAGTAGTCAGAAATGGATCATATGAAAGGTCAGTCTTTCATGAAACTCTTCTCCATTTTCACAGCAAGGCAGATTCAGGTGAGGGTAGATAGGTTACTGAATTACATAAGATAAGCTCACTTTTATTATTCAGACAACAAATATTTACTGAGTATTCCTTGGGTTCAAGGCACTGAACTAGGCAATATATGGAAATATCCTGAGATGTAAGACACGCTTTCCTATACCTCGTAATTTCCATTTGTGAAACCCCAAGATTTTCAGACCTTGAAGTCATCTCTCGCTTCTTTGTCTTTCACCTTCAATGTTCTATCAGTCACCAGCTTCTGTAAATTCTTCATTTACAATGTTTCTTTGATGCCTCTTTTCTCAGTTTAAGCCATCTCTTTAGTTCAATCATTTTTTTTTTTTAATTTCCAGACTGATCTCTGCCTTCCCACATCCCCCTATCCGTTCTATACACGAACAGAATAACCTTCTTTTTTTTTTTTAACTTTTACTTTAGGTTCAGGGGTATATGTGAAGGTTTGTTGTATAGGTAAACTCGTGTCATGAGGGTTTGTGGTGCAGGTTATTTCATCAACCAGGTATTAAGCCTAATACCCAAGTTATTTTTTCTGCATCTCTCCCTCCTCCCCACCTCCACCCTCAAGTAGACCCCAGTGTCTGTTTTTTCCTTCTTTGTGTTCATGAGTTCTCATCCTTTAGCTCCCATTTATAAGTGAGAACCTGTGATATTTGGTTTTCTGTTCCTGCATTAGTTTATTAAGGATAATGGTCTCCGGCTCCATCCATGTTCCTGTGAGACATGATCTCATTCTTTTGTATGGCTGCATAGTACTTCATGGTGTACATGTCTTACACCCTCATGGTATATGCATGTATACCAGTGCATTTTCTTTATCCCATCTGCTAATTATGGGCATTTGGGTTGATAAGATTAACCTTTCTAAAACATTATGTTTATAACTGAAAGAGGAGCCGGTTGCTCGCTGCCTGTGGAATGAAGACAAAATAACAAGAGTGAGGTATGATAAAGAGTGAATTTTATTATCCATTGCCAGCAAGAAGGAAAGTGGTCAGAATACTTTACAAAAATTTCCACTTTCCAATTTCTGGAGAGAGGGCAGGGGTTTCAGAAGAGGGGCTTTGAATGCCGGAGAGGCAAGGGGGCTAGTAGGTGCCAGGTGGCGTGGGCTTGCCCCAGTAGCTTATCTTGAATTATTGTTCCATCTGGTGAAGGGGCCAGCGCCTTCGTGGGCTCATGCAAGTTACAAATCAATCCCAGTCAGTCTTGCAGTCAATATCTAGCTAGGAGTGAACTCTGGCCTAGAAGTAATCTCTGGCTGGAAAGAGAATCCCAGAAATGCCTGTTTTTTGTGTCAGGATTAGGCCCCTGAAGCTTCTAAACAAATGTGTGACCAGATAAGTGAGTATGATGTGAGCTTAACAAGCATCCAGGTAAATAAATGTGCATAAGGCATGAGAGCATAAGGTGGGAAAGGGAAGGGAACAGAGTGTTAAAACACATTCAAAGGCATATTTCAAGACAACAGAAAACACATCTGTGGTTTGTCTCAAAGCTGTGTCTTGAGACTGGCGAAAAAGGAGGAAAGAAAAAAAGTTTAAAAATGCAGCTTTTTTTTTTGAGACGGAGTCTCACTCTGCTACTCAGGCTGGAGTGCAATGGCACAATCTTGGCTCACTGCAACCTCTGCCTCCCAGGTTCAAGCAATTCTCCTGCCTCAGTCTCCCAAGTAGCTGGGATTACAGGCGCATGCCACCATGCCTGGCTAATTTTTGTATTTTTAGTAGAGACGGGGTTTCACCATGTTGGCCAGGCTGGTCTCAAACTCCTGACCTCAGGTGATCCACCCACCTCGGCCTCTCAAAGTGCTGGGAATACAGGCGTGAGCCACTGTGCCTGGACCTGTGTCTTGTTTCTCTTCTTTAATGGCAAACATGGGACCTAATGTAAGGGAGCCCTCAAAAAAACATTGCTTAATGAGGGGTTAGATGGCATCTGCTTGAGGGAGAAATGGAATCATTGTTTACTTACTTTCTTCTACAATATTGATCTTCTTGCTATTTTTCTGTTTTGTTTATGCCGTTTGGAGCATAATCAAAGGGAGAAAATAGTTTCACATTTTGGGCCTCCATTTAGCCATACTAGTGGATGATGGGTTTAACTGACCATTAGAACTCTTTTCTAATCTAACACTTTAGGGTGTGTTGCCAAACTGGAAAGGACCCAAAGGCCCATCAAGAGTAGATAAATAAATTACATTGTACTCATACAGTGGAATCCTCATAAAGATAAGAATGAATAAGCCTTTATGACCTGCAAAATATATTAATTTCATGCAGATAATATTCAACAAAAGAAGCCAGTCTCAAAATGGTAACTACTTGCTTGGTTGGGCATGATGGCTCATGCCTGTAATGCCAGCACTTTGGGAAGCTGAGATGGGTGAATCACGAGGAGTTCCAGACCAGCCTGGCCAGCATGGTGAAACCCCATCTCTACTAAAAATACAAAAATTAGCCAGGCATGGTGGTGCACGCCTGTAATCCCAGCTACTCAGGAGGCTGAGGCAGGAGAATCGCTTGAACCCAGGAGGCCATGGCTGCATGCATGATTATTGCTATCTTGATAACTTCTGTATTTATTTTGATGATCATCCCACCACCCTAGCTTCTGTGCTCTCTAATCTCAACTCCATCTCCAGGATAGGCAGAATTCTAAAGATCTCCCTCTCCCCTAACCCCTACAATTCCAGTTCATTCCCTGGTTATTTCATCAAACACTAATCTAGGTACTGATCTGAAGGATTTTGAAGTTATAACCTGAGAATGTGCCACTGCACTCTAGCCTGCATGACAGAGTGAGACCCTGTCTCCAAAAAAAAAAAAAAAAAAAGATAACTACTTCATTTATATACAGTTTTAAACAGACACAACTAATATATAATGATAGAAGTCAGAATGGATGGGATGACCTTTGGGATGGATGACCTTTAATGGTAATAGATGTTACCTCTGGAAGGGATGGAGCTTGAGGGAGGCTTCTGTGGCATTGCTAGTACACTTTTTTTTTTTTAATCTGAGTGACAGGTATACAGGTGTGTTCACTTTGTAAATATATATCAAGCTGTCCACTTAGATTTCCTGTACTTTTTTGGTATGTTGTACTTCCCTACAAAATTTAGTTAAACAAAAGACTTATGTACGTTATACTTCCCTACAAAATTTAGTTAAACAAATGACTTTTATAGGTACTGAAACGTAGTTTGGTGAATTCTTAACATTTAACCTTTTAGCTTAATCTGCAGAGACAAATGTTCTATACTCTACTGTACTATCTGACTCTGCAGGTTAATTATCAATACGTAGTTTTTTTTTTTCATTGCAATCTAATTTTTAGAAGTGAACTTTATAACCAAATAAACTTTATAACCAAATGAACTTTTTTTTTTTTGAGAGGAAGCCTAGCTCTGTCACCAGGGTGGAGTGCAGTGGCGAGATCCCAGCTCACTGCAACCTCTGCCTCCTGGGTTCAAGCGATTCTCCTGCCTCAGCCTCCCGAGTAGCTGGGACTACAGGTGCATGCCACCACGCTCAGCTAATTTTTGTATTTTTAGTAGAGATGGGGTTTCACCATGTTGGCCAGGATGGTCTCAATCTCCTGACCTCGTGATCCACCTGCCTCGGCCTCCCAAAGTGCTGGGATTATAGGTGTGAACCACTGCACCTGGCCCTAAATAAACTTTATAACCAAATGAATTACTTCTTAATTGGTCTCTTGTCTGCTGTGTAAAGCAAATTATATGAACTAAGGTGTTCTGGCTCCAGCATCTGGGCTCTTACTACCCCCACAATCCCCTGCCCCCTCCCCGATGCTGTCTCTCTCTGTGTAAAACCCACCTTCTGTTCACTTGCCATGTCTAAAAGACTTTGACACCTGCTTTTTTACATTTCTCATCTCTCCAAGATTATTGCTATCTTGGTAACTTCTGCGTTTATTTTGATGATCATCCCATCACCCTAGCTTCTGTGCTCTCTGATCTCAACTCCATCTCCAGGATAGGCAGAATTCTAAAGATCTCCCTCTCCCCTAACCCCTACAATTCCAGTCCATTCCCTGGTTATTTCATCAAACACTAATCTAGGTACTGATCTGAAGGATTTTGAAGTTATAACTAAAGTCCTAAGTCAGATGACTCTAAAATACCAAGATTGTAAAGGTGGGCCTGATTTAATCACATAAGCCCTTTAAAACGCAGAAAGAGCCTGGGCGCGGTGGCTCACGCCTATAATCCCAGCACATTTGGGAGGCCAAGGTGGGTGGATCACCTGAGGTCAGGATTTCGAAACCAGCCTGGCCAATAGGGTGAAACCCCTGTCTCTACTAAAAATAACAAAAATGAGCTGGGCATGGTGACATATGCCTGTAGTCCCAGCTACTTGGGAGGCTGAGGCAAGATAATTGCTTGAGCCTGGGAGGCGAAGGTTGCAGTGAGCCGAGATTGTGCCACTGCACTCCAGCCTGGGCAACAGAGTGAGACTCTGTCTCAAAAACAAAAAACAACAACAAAAAATCCACTTACCTCCATGAGAATACATCCAACTTCCTTCCCTTTTGTTACAGTGTTTTAAAAAGTTTCTGTATTAGTCTGTTCTCACGCTGCTAATAAAGACATACCTGAGACTGGGTAATTTATAAAGGAAAGAGGTTAATTGACTCACAGTTCAGCCTGGCTAGGGAGGCCTCAGGAAACTTACAATCATGGCAGAGGGGGAAGCAAACACGTCCTTCTTCACATGGCGGCAGGAAGGAGAAGTGCTCAGCAAAAGGGGAAAAGCCTCTTATGAAACCATCAGAGCTCGTGAGAACTCACTATCAGAACAGCAGCATAGGAGTAATCACCCCTGTGATTCAATTACCTCCCACCAGGTCCCTCCTGCAACACGTGGGGATTATGGGAACTACAATTCAAGATGAGCTGGGAGCCGTGGCTCATGCCTGTAATCCTAGTACTTTGGGAGGCCGAGGTGGTGGATCACCTGAGGTCAAGAGTTCGAGACCAGCCTGGCCAACATGGCAAAACCCTGTCTCTACTAAAAATACAAAAATTAACTGGGCATGATGGCACATGCTTGTAATCTCAGCTACTCAGGAGGCTGAGGCAGTAGAATCGCTTGAACCCGCAAGGCAGAGGTTGCAGTGAGCTGAGATCACACCACTGCACTCTAGTCTGGGTGACAGAGCAAGACTCCGTCTCAAAAAAAAAAAGATGAGATTTGGGTAGGGACACAGCAAAACCATATCAATTTCCTTTTTTTAAATATATATATATAAAGGCAATTTTGTAACTTATTTGATGTATTTGATGCTCAGTGGTTAGTTCTCATCCACACTGACTATCTGTAGATTTTTGAAAATGGTAACAAGTATATAGGTAACCAGGTATGTACCAAATTATAGAGCTTGTTTGGTGAATCTTTACCCTCATTACATTTTCTGAACAACTGCACACAGATGCGGTATGGAACATTCCTTATTCCTTTGGCTCAGACAGCTTTGTTGAACCTGGTATTAACACACGCATCTGGAGTTCCCATCTCTTTCACGGCAAATTTCCGGATCTCTCTGAGTGCCCCAGGGGCAGGCTTCTTGAAGCCCACTCTATGAATGCGCTTGTGAATGCCGATGGCTTATTCTTGGGTCACTACCTCGTTTATGGCAGAATAGCCCTCTTCTTCTCGCCACTTTTCTTTGCAGGAGCCATTCTGCCTGGCCCAATTTGGAAAAGAAGATCGTGAGGGATTCTTAAGTTTCCTTTTCTTTTCTAATTCTAATTCCTCTGGATCCCATTTCCATTATGCTTCCTAAGGGACCTGATACTACTAATAACCCTTTCTTTCTTTATGGCTTGTCCTCTTGGCATGCACACGTTCTAGTCTGTCTAATTCAAACCAAATTAATATTTTCTCTGAACCCTAAGATAGCCTCTAGCTATATTCCTTTCTCTCACCTTCCTTTTATACTGAAATCTTTAGGAATAGTTTTAAACTGTTTCCATTATTTTATTTACAATAACTGTTTGCACCATTATAGACTGAACTTTCTCTTGCCAAATTAGTCAAAGGCCCTGATAGCTGTGAGCTGGGCTGTGGAGAAATACTGTGCACATAGCCTCTCTTCCACTGTTATTTTCTTAACTTGGAGCAGTAATGAAAATAGATATACTCGGACTGAATACATCTGTTATTTATGTAACCCAAATGTCCCCAGGCCCATGGTGAATCCTGTCTGAAACCTGACCTTGCCAGGGGAAAATTGACAATTCTGGAGTTCACCTTTGGAGTAAGCACTAAGAAATGTAGCATACTGGGGCCTTACCAGCTCTTTGCAACTGGTGCACAGGCATTCAGCAGGAGTCTCAATATGGGGCTTTATAAATACTGGGCAGTGACTCTTGTCTGGTAAAATAAAAGAAAGGTCCTGTGGTGGAGGGCAGAGGGCAATGGCTTGGAAGGCTGTGAGTCACCTAACCTTTAACCTTGTGCAAATCAGTCTCCTTTGCACTGGTGACTTATCTGTAAAATGAGGAAAGTCATCTAACATCTGACCTAATGAGGAAGGTTTTTTTTCTCTAAAATTCTATGGCTAGCTCCAAAAACAATGCTAACTTACAAGTTAAAATGACTCATTTCTATACAATGCAATACATTAATAAAATGCTGGCTTTAATCTGAACTTATCAAATAGAACTTGATAAAATATTAGGATGAGGTTAGGAACTAATAAAACTTTATTTTGAATTTTTATTTAATTTACCACTGCCTCCCAATATAACTTTAGTTAGCAAATAAACCAACCTATAAATATGCAACATCACAATCTAAAATATTTTTAAAATTAGACTAAAATTAAGGAAAAATTTTTTATTTTTATTTATTTTTTTAATTTTTTATTTTATTATTATACTTTAGGTTTTAGGGTACATGTGCACAATGTGCAGGTTTGTTACATATGTATCCATGTGCCATGTTGGTTTGCTGAACCCATTAACTCGTCATTTAGCATTAGGTATATCTCCTAATGCTGTCCCTCCCCACTCCCGGAAAAATTTTTTAGTTATAGTCCTATTTCAAGTGAGGACTCTAAGTATTGTCATGTGTCTTTATATGTATATTTTATCAGTTTATTTTACTTTTAAACAAAATCTGTTTTTCATTATAAAATTTATAATTTTTTAAATTTGTTACATAAAATTTAGAAAATTACACTAAAATACAAGATAAAAGACATTCCATGTTACTACCCAGAACAAATGAACACTTTCCTGCTATTTTTCTTTCTTTCTTTTTTTTTTTAGAGTGGGGTCTCACTCTGATCATGGCTCACTGCAGCCTTGAACCCCTGGGCTCAAGCAATCCTTCCACCTCAGCCCCCCAAATAGCTAGGTCCACAGGCATGTGCCATCACATCCAGCTAATTTTTAAAAAATTGTTTGCAGAGACAGGGGCTCCCTGTGTTGCCTAGGCTTGTCTCGAATTCCTGGGCTCAAGCAATCCTCTGGCCTCCTCCCAAAGTGCTGGGATTACAGGAGTGAGCTGTCACTCCTTGACCAGCAATTTTCTATGTATAGGTTTTTTTTTTTTTTTTTTTGAGATGGAGTCTCACGTTGTCACCCAGGCTAGAGTGCAGTGGCATGATCTTGGCTCACTGCAGCCTCTGCCTCCCTGGCTCCAGCGATTCTCCTGCCTCAGCCTCCTGGGTAGCTGGGATTACAGGCATGAGCCACCATGCCCGGCTAATTTTTGTATTTTGAGTAGAGAAGGGTTTCACCATGTTGGCCAGGCTGCTCTCCAACTCCTGACATCAGGTGATCCACCCGCCTTGGCCTCCCAAAGTGCTAGGATTACAGGCGTGAGCCACTGTGACTGGCCTCTATGTATAGGGTTTTGATTTGTTTTTACTTTGCATAATTACAGAATGCTATATTCAACTAAGTATCCATTTTAAAACATGTGCTTCATATCAGTTTCATGTGTGTTTTCTCCATTTTTGTTCAGTCTCCTCCTGTAGTGCCTTCAGATCTTGCTGGAAATGCTTTCATTTTTTCTGGTATCATAAGATTTTATTCTTTTCACTTACCTGGGTGAGCTAAAAAGAAAATTAAAATAAAATTTATTTTTCGGAGGTTTTTCAGTTTTTGCAAACAGTCATTAACGGCCAGGTCTGAAAACTTTATCTTAATTTTTTTTTTTTTCTTGAGACAGAGTCTCACTCTGTGGCCCAGGCTGTAGTGCAGTGGTGGGATCTCGGGTCATTGCAACCTCTGCCTCCTGTGTTCAAGCACTTCTCGTTCCTTAGCCTCGCGAGTAGCTGGGATTACAGCCTCGCCACCACACCCAGCTAACTTTTGTATTTTTAGTAGAGGCAGGGTTTCACCATGTTGGCCAGGCTGGTCTCGAACTCCTGGCCTCAAGTGATCCGCCTGCGTCAGCCTCCCAAAGTGCTGGGATTACAGGCATGAGCCACCGTGCTTGCCTTAATTTTGTCTTAAAATGAACTATGACTAATATGTATTTCTATATGGGCCTTTAAGGGTTTTGAAACTGACAGAAATTAATTCAAAAGAATAATTTTACCCAAATGTTTGGGCGCATCATGAATATACACCTTAAAGTTCTTTTGAAAAGCATGCGGTATGGTATTTTTAAAATTCTTTAAAAAAATTACGTATAGTCAATTTTCTTATCTAGGCTTCCTAGCTAAAACTTTCCTAAATTGGGTGAACCATTAATAGTTATTCCTAGTCTTGATTTAAACAACTTAAAAATGATGATTTCTGTTTGTAAATGCAAACCAGAAAATATCCGCCTGCAGGTACTAATTTCCTAGGGTAGACGCACCAGGTAGATGTTGGGATGGCTACACTCACAAAGCGTGATGGCCCGTTTCCTGAACATGCGCAATCACTTTCTAGCCTTTCCACACCATCAGAATATTGCACAGAAGTATGTCAGTCACAGGAGTGTAAAGAATAACATTTAAACTATGGTAATATTTTCATTCAGGAAGTTTCTCCCCTTTCCCTCCTTGGGTTAGATTCAGTCCCTGATTTTTTTAGGCCCTGGGGCGCAAGCATCCACTTTCTCAGAATGCCATTCACCAGAAACCACCCATTTAACTTGCTCTGGGGGCGAGCAGCGCTTGTGACTGAGCAACCTGCACGTCAGCGTCCGCGGTGCTTCGGCGCTCCGGCCAGTGGCGACGACCAAACCCAGCTAGGTCAGACGAGGTATTGATCAGCCCAATGAGCGCCTGGTGATTCTCGTAGTTAATCACACCGGTTCATTTCGTTCGATCCCGGAGGCGGGAGTGTTTGGCTTGTCCCTGCGTGTCACGGCTGGGTGACCCTAGCCCCGAGGGAGGGCGGTGGTACTAGTCCTGCTGGCGGCTCAGCGCCGCGGGACACGTGTGCGCTTTCAGCCGGGTCGCAGGGCACTTATCGCGGCCCGGCAGTCGGGGCCACGCCTCACCCCCGCCCGCGAACCCCGACCTGGGGAAACCCGGGGCGCTGGGGAGGGGCCACTGCGTTCAGCTCTGGCCGTCCACAGTCCGAGGCGCGGGTTAGGAAGTTCGTGTCAGCGCTGCCTGAGCTCGTCCCCTGGAAGTCCGGGTCTCCCCAGGCCTCCACCCGCCGGTTCCCATCGTGACCTCGAGCCGCAGCGCGAGGGGAGCGCTCGGACGCGCCGGGTGTGGTTCGGGAAAGGGGTTGTGCCGCACGCGGGCTGCGTGCTGTGCCCACACAAAAGGTTCCGGGCGCGCAGGAGGGAAGAGGCAGTGCCCGCCACTCCCACTGAGATTGAGAGACGCGGCAAGGAGGCAGCCTGTGGAGGAGCTGGGGAGGATTTAGGAACGCACCGTGCACATGCTTGGTGGCCTTGTTAAGTGGAAACTGCTGCTTTAGGGTTTGTTTGGAAGGTCCGGGTGACTCATCCCAACATTTACATCATTAATTGTTAAAGCTCTGCCTCCCAGCGCGCGCATCCTGAGATCCTGAGCCTTTGGTTAAGACCGAGCTCTATTAAGCTGAGTGAGTAAATGGTAAAAGCCAGTTTCGCTGAGTGTGTGTCTGGAAAGTTTGGTGGGCGTTGTGTATATATTTGTTAGAAAATAGATAACCGTTGAAACGAGATGACTGAGTTTTTTAGCCTCTTACAGTTTCATTTGAAAGTGGGTATGCAGTTTAAAACTGACAGTTCAAAGTGGTTGTTCAGAAAATGATGTTCTGGTGCAAACTGATTCCGGGTCCCATAGTGTGTTAAGTGTGGGCTGGTAAAAACTCTTGGCCTTTCTCCAAATGTATGAAATTAAAGTTGATATTGGAAGGATAAAAACCCAATGAGCACGGAAGTTACTATAGGTGGAGGAAACATTTGTTGATGTTAATATTTTGAAGGGGTTGACCAATATATTGTCATTTACCTATCCCCTTTATGTTCTGGGAATAGGTAAATGACAAATTATTGGTCAATCCCTTTAAAGCTTTGGATAGTTTGCTAAAGAATTATTGAACTCCCTTTTGTAATTTTCTGTGGATAGTTGAGTGCTCTTACTCCCCTCTCAGTGCTAGAGATATCCCCTAAAGCTTGATTTTTAGGAGGATCTTACAGCTCTCTTATCATTTGAATTTCAGCTAGTCATAAATAAATATGCCAGAGTAGTAAGGAAGAGATGTTTTTTATTGATACTCTTTACAAAACAGTGTTTTCAGAGTACAGCTTTGACTGGATTGTATAGATCTTGATGAGAAAGGTTTCAACGACAAAGATGGCATGTTAAGTCTAACATTACCTTTCCATTATAAATATTGAAAGATGTTGGTTATTTTATTATTTTATAATAACTTTTAATTGTGAAATAATTTGAGAGTTACTGAAAATTTGCAAAAAATAGTACAGAGACTTCCCATAATATCATGCATAACAAGGGCCAAAACTAATAACATGGGCATGCTACTATAATACAATGAACTAAACTACAGACTTTATTTGGATTTCACTTGTCTTTCCACTGTCCTTTTTCTGCCCAGGATCCAATCGATGATCTCACTTTGCATTTAACTGCTAAATATCCTTAATTTTCTCTGATCTGTGACAGTTCCTCAGCCTTTCACTGTTTTTTCATGGACCTTGACACTAGTGAAGAAGACCTGGTCAGTTAATTTGTAGAATGCCCCTCAATTTGTGTTTTCTTGATGTTTAGTGTCATGATTAGATGAATGTTCTACATTTTGGGGAAAAATGTCACAGAAGTAAAGTTTCCATCTCAGCATATCATATTGGGTACATGATGTCGATACTTTTTTTTTTTTTTTTTTGAGACTGAGTCTTGCTTTATTGCCCAGACTGGAGTGCAGTGGCAGGATCTCAGCTCACTGCAACCTTTGCTTCCCAGGTTCTAGCGGTTCTCCTGCCTCAGCCTCCTGAGTAGCTGGGATTACAGGTGCCTGCCACCACGCCCGGCTAATTTTTTGTATTTTTCATAGAGACAGGTTTCATGTTGGCCAGGCTGGTCTCGAACTCCTGACCTCTAGTGATCCTCCTGCCTTGGCCTCCCGAAGTGCTGGGATTACAGGCGTGAGCCACTGTACCCTAGCCGATACTTCTTATTACGTATGATGTTAATCCGTTTGCCAGATTCCCTTTGTATTTGAGATCTTGGGAGAGAAACCTGGACTACCATTTCTCCTTAAACTTGTATTCATTAATTTAAGCATCCATTTGTGGAACATGTTTAGTGGGTTTTTTTTTTTCTAATGGATAAACAAACCCCCATTTTCTTCCTTCTACATTTTTTAATTAAAATTCCCTTCTGTAGGGAAGAGTTGACCCTTCTCTCCTGTTCATTGATTCAGTTATTTGTATCAGTACGGGCTCATGGATATTTGTTTTGTTATATGGGTTATAATCCAATATTATCAGTATTTAATTTGCTGCTCAAATTGTTCTGGCTTTCACCACTGGGACCTTTTTCAGGTTGGCACCTGTGCCACTTTGACATACACTTGCTTTATCTTTTTCCTTCTTTTTTTTTTGAGACGGAGTCTTGTCGCCCAGGCTGGAGTACAGTGGCACGATCTCCGCTCACTGCACCCACCGCCTCCCAGGCTCAAGCGATTCTTGTGCTTCAGCCTACCAAGTAGCTGGGATTACAGGTATGTAGCACCACACCTGGCTACTTTTTGTATTTTTTAGTAGAGACGGGGTTTTCCATGTTGGCCAGGCTGGTCTCAAATTCCTGGCCTCAAGTGATCTGCCCACCTCAGCCTCCCAAAGTGCTGGGATTACAGGTGTGAGCCATCGTGCCCAGACTGTTTTTCTTTTTTAATGCATTTCTTGATTTCTGGCATCAGAGAATGCTCAGGCTTATTTTGTATTTTCCATGTCCCAACCTTGGAATGATCCATTTCTCCAAGGCACTGTGGTTATTTTGCTTTAGAATGGTATTAGAAGCTAAGATCTGGACACTGGATGTTCTATTAAGAGTTACCTTTTTTTTTTTTTTTTTGAGATGGAGTCTTGCTCCAGGCCAGAGTGCAGTGGTGGGATCTTGGCTGACTGCAACCTCCGCTTCCTGGGTTCAAGCAATTCTCCTGCCTCAGCCTCCTGAGTAGCAGGGATTACAGGCATGTGCCACCACGCCCAGCTAATTTTTAATGTTTTTAGTAGAGACGGGGTTTTCCATGTTGGCCAGGCTGGTCTCGAACTCCTGACTTTGGGTGATCCACCCGCCTCGCCCTCCCCAAGTGCTGGGAATACAGGCGTGAGCCACGGCACCTGGCCTAAAGTTACTTTTGAACTTTTTATGTTTAATAAAAAGTTTGTGACTTAGCAAATGCTAAGTCTGAAAAGATTGGTGTCAGGCCTCTGAGCCCAAGCTAAGCCATCATATCCCCTGTGACCTGCACTTACACATCCAGATGGCCGGTTCCTGCCTTAACTGATGACATTACCTTGTGAAATTCCTCCTCCTGGCTCATCCTGGCTCTGTACTGCCTCAAGGCTTCACAGACAGCCCCCATTACTTCAGTCAAACCCAAATTTCTTCCTCATCTGTTACCTATCTTGGCATAATTCTTCATAAAAACACACGTACTCTCCCTGCCAATCGTGTCTGACTGATCTCTCAAACCCCAACACCTTCTACAAAAGAACAACTCCTTTCCTTCCTAGGCATGGTTGGATACTTTCGACTTTGGATACCTGGTTTCGCCATCCTAACAAAGTCATTATATAAACTCACAAAAGGAAACCTAGCTGACTCCATAGATCCTAAATCCTTTCCCCACTCCTCTTTCCATTCCTTGAAGACAGCTTTAGAGACTGCCCCCGACCCTAGCTCTCCCTGACTCATCCCAACCCTTTTCATTACACACAGCCGAAGTGCAGGGCTGTGCAGTCAGAATTCTTACACAAGGACCAGGATCACGTCCTGTAGCCTTTTTGTCCAAACAACTTGACCTTACTGTTTTAGCCTAGCCATCATGTCTCCGTGCAGCAGCTGCCACCGCCCTAATACTTTTAGAGGCCCTCAAAATCACAAACTATGCTCAACTCACTCTCTACAGCTCTCATAACTTCCAAAATCTATTTTCTTCCTCACACCTGATGCATATGCTTTCTGCTCCCCGGCTCCTCCAGCTATACTCACTCTTTGTTGAGTCTCCCACAGTTACCATTGTTCCTGGCCCAGACTTCATTCCGGCCTCCCACATTATTCCTGATACCACACCTGACCCCCATGACTGTATCTCTCTGATCCACGGGGCATTCACACCATTTCCACGTGTTTCCTTCTTTCCTGTTCCTCACCCTGAACACACTTGGTTTATTGATGGCAGTTCCACCAGGTCTAATTGCCACTCACCAGCAAAGGCAGGCTATGCTATAGTATCTCCCACATCTATCATTGAGGCTACCGCTCTGCCCCGCTCCACTACCTCTCAGCAAGTCAAACTCATTGCCTTAAGTCAAGCCCTCACTCTTGCAAAGGGACTACAAGTCAGTATTTATACTGACTGTAAATATGCGTTCCATATCCTGCACCACCAAGCAAGAGGTTTCCTCACTACACAAGGGTCCTCTATCATTAATGCCTCTTTAATAAAAACGCTTCTCAAAGCTGCTTTACTTCCAAAGGAAGCTGGAGTCATTCACTGCAAGGGCCATCAAAAAGGTATCGTATCCCATCGCTCAGGAAAATGCTTACGCTGATAAGTTAGCTAAAAAAGCAGCTAGCGTTCCAACTTCTGCCCTTCACGGTCAGTTTTTCTCCTTCACATTGGTCACTCCCACCTACTCCCCCACTGAAACTTCCACCTATCAATCTCTTCCCACACAAGGCAAATGGTTCTTAGACCAAGGAAAATATCTCCTTCCAGCCTCACAGGCCCATTCTATTCTGTCATCATTTCATAACCTCTCCCATGTAGGTTACAAGCTGCTAGCTTTCCTCTTAGAACCTCTCATTTCCTTTCCATTGTGGAAATCTGTCCTCAAGGTAATCACTTCTCAGTGTTCCATCTGCCATTCTATTACTCCTCAGGAATTTCTTAGGCCCCCTCCCTTCCCTACACATCAAGCTCGGGGTTTTGCCCCCGCCCAGGACTGGCAAATTGACCTTACTCACATGCCCTGAGTCAGGAAACTAAAATACCTCTTGGTCTGGATAGACACTTTCACTGGATAGGTAGAGGCCTTTCCCACAGGGTCTGAGAAGGCCACCATGGTCATTTCTTCCCTTCTGTCAGACAGAATTCCTCGGTTTGGCCTTCCCACCTCTATACGGTTCGATAGCGGACCGGCCTTTATTAGTCAAATCACCCAAGCAGTTTTTCAGGCTTTTGGTATTCAGTGAAACCTTTATACCCCTTACTGTCCTCAACCTTCAGGAAAGGTAGAACAGACTAATGGTCTTTTAGAAACACTCCTCACCAAGCTCAGCCACCAACTTAAAAAGGACTGGACAATACTTTTACCACTTGTCTTTCTCAGAATTCGGGCCTGTCCTCGGATTGCTATAGGGTACAGCCCATTTGAGCTCCTGTATGGACGCTCCTTTTTATTAGACCCCAGTCTCATTCCAGGCACCAGACCAACTTGGACTGCGCCCCCCAAAACTTGTCATCCCTACTATCTTCTGTCTAGTCATACTCCTATTCACCGTTCCCAACTACTCATAAATGCCCTGCTCTTGTTTACACTGCCAGTTTACACTGTCTCTCCAAGCCACCACAGCTGATATCTCCTGGTGCTATCCCCAAACCGCCACTCTCAACTCTTAAAGTAAATAAATCATCTTTGCTGGCAGGTCTGTGCTGAACCTCCTTAGGCACTCTCTAATTGGATGTCCTGGGTCCTTCCAATTCTTAGTCCTTTAATATCTGTTTTTCTCCTTCTCTTACTCCGTTTAGTTTTTCAGTTCATACAAAACCATATCCAGGTCATCACCAATAATTATATACGACAATTGTTTCTTCTAACAACCCCACGATATCACCCCTTACCACAAAATCTTCCTTTAGCTTAATCTCTCCCACTCTAGGTTCCGAGGCCTCGCCTAATTCTGCTCAAAGCAGCCCTGAGAAACATCGCCCATTATCTCTCCATACCACCCCCAAAAATTTTCACCACCCCAACACTTTACCACTATTTTGTTTTATTTTCCTTATTAATATAAGAAGACAGGAATGTCAGGCCTCTGAGCCCAAGCTAAGCCATCATATCCCCTGTGACCTGCACATATACATCCAGATGGCTGGTTCCTGCCTTAACTGATGACATTCCACCACAAAAGAAGTGAAAATGGCCTGTTCCTGCCTTAACTGATGACATTACCTTGTGAAATTCCTTCTTCTGGCTCATTCTGGCTCAAAAGCTTCCCCGCTGAGCACCTTGCGACCCCCAACCCCTGCCCACCAGAGAACAACCCCCCTTTTTCCTTTACCTACCCAAATCTTATAAAACGGCCCCAGCCCTATCTCCCTTTGCTGACTTTCTTTTCGGACTCAGCCCACCTGCACCCAGGTGATTAAAAAGCTTTATTGCTCACACAAAGTCTGTTTGATGGTCTCTTCTCATGGACGCGAGTGAAAATTCGTACTGCCTTAAAAGTTTAAACACTGTGGAGGACTTGACTGTATTTGCCAACTTGGATTCAGTCTCTTATGGGAAAGAAGTAAAATTGGTAGTATTTAGGAATTTTTAAAAGCTCCCATTTTTTTCTCAGATGAAACCCTGCCAGTGCTTCCAAAACAAATAATGCATATGTGAGCTTCTATTTCTTAGGCTCTGGTAAGAAACCAGGATCATTTCATTAGCTGAGTAGCTTAAACTACATCCTAATATTATAATTTTGGTATCTGTTGATTGAATTCACAGTGAGAAAAGGATTTGAGACCCATATTTATGTTAGTCATACTAGCAATGAAGAAATACTGTGTTTATAATGAGACATTATTTGGTCTGAGATGGTAACTGTACCCATGGATTAGAGAGAGGATCCCTTGCAATAATTAATGAGCGCTTCTATGATTTTGTAGTACACACGCATTACACGCTCCTTCTTTTGTATCTTTGTATACTGGATCATGATGTTTTTTACTGTAGGTCTCAGAATTTTGAGAAGTACTGCTGCTGCTCACATTTAATTTTCTGTTAATATTTTTTTTTTTTTTTTTTTTTGAGATGGAGTCTCGCTCTGTCCCCCAGGCTGGAGTGTGGTGGGGGACAGTGAGCCATCTCGGCTCACTGTAAGCTCCACCTCCTGGGTTCACGCCATTTTCCTGCCTCACCCTCCCCAGCAGCTGGGACTACAGGCGCCCACCACCACACCTGGCTACTTTTTTGTATTTTTAGTAGAGACGGGGTTTCACTGTGTTAGCCAGGATGGTCTCGATCTCCTGACCTCGTGATCCACCTGCCTCGGCCTCCCAAAGTGCTGGGATTACAGGCATGAGCCACTGCGCCCGGCCTCTGTTCATAATTTTTATTGCGATTCCGATGATTGAATTATAAACTGGAAGGGAGCAGGGATATTGATCTTCATGTAGTTGACATGTACTAGACTCACGGAGAACAAGGACTGGGTTGTAGGCACAGTGCTGTGTGGTTTTGGGTAAATCTAACTCACACTCAATTTGACTTTGTTTCCCCCTGGGGGCTTAGGATTCCAAAATTTTCTAATGACCCACCTCACTGCTGCTAATCTTCCCACAGTGCCATTTGGGTGGAGTCAACCTTGCAAAGGGAGAAGAGAAAGGGTGATGACTTTCCCAGAGCTTCTGCCACTGTCCTATGTCTTCTAGCCCCAGTCACTACTCCTTTTATTTAAATTCATAGGGGCTTCTCAGCCAGTCCCGTCTTAAATGTAAATGAGTTATTCAGTTCCTGTGGGCCTGAAGCTAAACCACTGTCATTTATTTTTGGCCCTGTTTTACCAGTTTGGGCAGTGTAAGAGGAGGTCAGGAAATGGAATTGTTTGGGGCAGGCGATTTTGCAGAACATGCACAGATAAATAGGTTTCAGGGAGCTCTCATAGGCTATGGAGGGAAGGGTGCGGGACAGTGTCCTCATCTTGGCTCTTGATATTATTACGGTGGACTCTTATGTGGTCTCCCTGCCTTGTCCCTACCCATGACCAAAGTCAGAGTGATCCTTTAAACCAAGCTTGTCCAACCTGCATGTGGCCCAGGACGGCTTTGAATGCAGCCCAACACAAATTAGTAAACTTTCTTAAAACATTTTGTGATTTTTTTTTTTTTAGCTCATCAGCTATTGTTAGTGTTAGCGTGTTTTATATGTGGCCAAGACAATTCTTCTTCCAGTGTGGCCCAGGGAAGCCAAAAGATTGGACACCCCTGCTTTAAATATAGATATCATTTCTTCACTCAGAACTTTCCTGTGCCTTCCAGTGTCATTCAGATCAAAGCCAAAGTCCTTCCTGTGGTCAGTGGTAGATACAACCTGAGTTCCTGCTCTCTTATCCTCCCTCACTCTGCTTCAGCCTCACTGGCCTCTTTGCTGTTCCTTAGACCAGCACTTGGACATATACTGCTCCTCCAGAAGGCTACCCTCAGAGCTCTGCTCGAGGGCCTCACTGGAAAGGCCTTCCGTGACCACCTCTGTTGCCCAGGTTGGAGTACATTGGTGTGACCTTGGCTCACTGCAATCTCTGCCTCCCGGGTTCAAGCAATTCTTGTGCCTCAGTCTCCCAAGTAGCAGGAATTACAGGTATGCGCCACCACACCCGGATAATTTTTGTATGTTTAATAGAGATAGGGTTTCACCATATTGTCCAGGCTGATCTCCAAATTCCGGGCCTCAAGCAATCCACCCACCTTGGCCTCCCAAAGTGCTGGGATTACAGGCGTGAGCAACCATTTCTGGCCCACCCTTCCTCTTTTGCTTTAATTTTTTTTTCTCCATGGCACTGTTGACTGATATTTTTCATATGTAACCTCACTGAGGGCAGGGATGTTTATCTGTGGTTTTGTTTTGTTCACTCCTGTAAGTCCAGTGCCTGCCAGATAATAGAAGTCTAGTAAATATTGAATTATTATTATTATTATTTTTTGAGACAGAGTTTCACTCTTGTTGCCCAGAATGGAGTGCAATGGTGCAATCTCGGCTCACTGCAACCTGTGCCTCCCAGGTTGCAGGAGAATTCAAGCAATTCTCCTGCCTCAGCCTCCCGAGTGGCTGGGGTTACAGGCATGGCTACCATGCCCAACTAATTTTGTATTTTTAGTAGAGACAGGGTTTCTCCAAGTTGGTCAGGCTGGTCTCGAACTCCCGACCTCAGGTGATCCGCCTGCCTCGGCCTCCCAAAGTTCTGGGATTACAGGCATGAACCACCGTGCCCGGCCAGAATTAATTTTATAGATGAGAAATAGGCTTGGAGAGGCTTAGCACTTTCTCCAGGGTTATGTGGCTAGGAAGTTTAAGGGGAGAAGGAGCTGAAACCCCACACATTCTGTGATGAATTGGATAGTATTTTATGGGCAGCCTTAGGATTTGAACATCTCCGTTCCCTCTGGGAAACTGCTGGCCAAATTGCAGATTAGATTAAGAAAATTTGGGATGTAACACTCATGTAAATTGCACTTGGTCTATGATTTATGATTTGACGATTTTCTAGACTGAAGTTTTGGCTTTCTAATCACAGATTAAAACCAATTTGGACAGAATTCTTTTATTTATTTATTTATTTATTTATTTATTTATTTTTATATTTTAGAGAAAGGATCTTGCTGTCACCCAGACTGGAGTATAGTGGCCTGATCTTGACTCACTGCAGCCTGGGACTCCCTGGGCTCAAGGGATCCCTCTGCCTCAGCCTCATAAGTAGCTAGGTCTGCAGGCACGTGCCACCACACCCGGCTAATTTTTCAATTTTATTTTTTGCACAGACGAGCAGAATTCCTGCAGATTCTGGTGGGAATGTAAATGAAAAAACAGTAGCCTTGTAGGGTCTTATGTTCATTTGTTTCTATTCAAAGAGAGGATTTAGATTAAGCTGAAAAATTAAGGGGACAGAAAACTGATTAGTGGTTGTCAGGGGCTGTGGTAAGGAGAGGGGATTTCTTTGGGGTAACATAAATGATCTGTCTTGATTGTAGTGGTTACAGGACTGTGTACACTTTACCATGTCAGAAAACTGTGCTGTTAAAAAGGATGAATTTTACTGTTTACAATACTTTTTCACGTTGACGGGTTTCCAATAAATATGATAAAAAAAAAACCAAAGATTAGGCAGAACTGTGAGTAGAGTTGGCATAGGATCCCTTCCAAAACAGCTTTTCCTTGGTAATAAGTATTAATTTCTGTAAGTTATTAATTTCCTATAGATACCTTGCTGGCTTTAATGAAAATCTTGTAGGATCAGGATATATAGGAGTGAGGGGAGGGTGGAGCTGGGACCTTGCAGTCAGGGACCCTCCAGAGTTCCAGGGTCAAGTCTTAGCTCCTAATCAGGCATGCAGCACCCTTTTGATGGTCTTTGCTTACCTTTTTAGCCTCATTTTGTTACTGCCCCCCTCTGAAAACTAAACTCCAGCCTCATGAATGGTATACACATCCCAACATATCTCTTTCGATGAAGGATTTTGCATTCCTTTACTAGAACAGCTTTTTCTCTTCTCCTTTCTTCTTTTCCCATCTACAGTGGTCCCTTGGGATACAGTGGTCCCTTTGGGTGCATATACCCAAATCCCTGCATACTCAAGTCCCACAAGCAGCCCTGTGGAACCAGTGTATAGGCAGTCAGCCCTCTGTATACATGGGTTTGGCATTCTTCTATCTGCGTATAAGTGGACCATGTGGTTCAAACCTGTGCTGTTGAAGATTCAGCTGTACTTGATCTGTCTTCTCTAGGAAATTGCTTCTAGACCCTCCCACCTCGCAGGTCTTGTGCTCCTTCAGGGATGGAACTGTCTTAATCTCTCAGTTATCAAAGGAATGTGAGGTTGTAGAAATTCAGGTGGGGAAGGACATTCCTGGCTGGAAGTATGTCCTGCATTGAAACAGGATAATTGTAGTTTTTGTGAACTACAGCTGTGTTAATCATATCGAGTTCTTAGGTAGGTTTGCTTCGAATTTGTCCTTACCTTTCACAAATTTCATGCTCAGTCTATTCTGTATGTGTGTTTTTGCTCTCTAAATTTTATAGGCAGTTCAGTAGTCTTACCAGAATCTAACTTCTGTAGAAGAGTTGTCAAAATCTACTCCTTAACATGGTTAGTGACTTCATCTTGCTAGTGCTTACACCTTTATTAAGCTACCTTGCAACAGTGTGACACATTGATTTAATCTTTCACTTAATAGGAATAATTGAGAACAGGATCTGAGGAACTCTGCAGGAAACTAAAATAGTAGATATCAGGTCCCTGCTTTTATGATAGCCAGCCTCTGTAGAGAAATTCAATTTTCAAATCCAAATATGACTTTTAGAAACTGCAGATTTGCAAGGAATTCTAAAGGAAATACTTTCATAAATATCATTTTTCTGTGTACTTAGTGTAGGATAGACACAAGGGCAAAGAGCATGAAGAAGAAGAAAGTTCATGCTCTGTGACCCAAGCTTGCAGAACGTTTTAATGCTGAATTGTTAAAGCTGTTATCTAAATACTGGTATATATTGCTAGAGAATTTAGGGACTTTTTTTTGAGACAGGGTCTTGTCATGTTGCCCAAGCTGATCTCCTGTGCTCAAGAGATCCTCCCCGCTCAGCCTCACAGCTGGAATTTCAGGCACAATAGTGCCAGGCTCTTTGGTACTTTTATAGGGAAGCCTGCGAGGGTGCCTGGAAGGGTTCAATGGATTCTTTTAGTTTTCTTTTTTACTTTCTTTCCTTCCTTTTCTCTCTTCTCTTTTTTCTTTCTTTCTTTCTTTTTCTTTCTTTCTTTTCTTTCTCTTTCTTTCTTTCTTTCTTTCTTTCTTTCTTTCTTTCTTTCTTTCTCTCTCTCTCTTTCTTTCCTTCCTTCCTTTTTTCTTTTTTCTTTCTTTCTTCCTCTTTCCTTCCTTTCTTCCCTTCCCTTCCTCCCTCCCTCCCTCCTTCCTTCCTTCCTTCTCCTTTTTCTTTGCTTTTCTTTCTTTTTGACAGGGTTACTCTGTTGTCTAGGCTGGATTCCAGTGGCACAATCACAATTCACTGCAGCCTCCATCTCATGGACCCTCAAGGGATCCTCCCACCTCAGCCTCCCCAATAGGTGAGATCACAGGTGTGGACCACCACGCCTGGCTAAATTTGTTATAAAAATTAACGGGTTTTGGCCAAGCATGGTGGCTCACGCCTGTAATCCCAGCACTGTGGGAGGCTGAGGCAGGTGGATCACAGGTTGGGAGTTCAAGACCAGCCTGGCCAACATGGAGAAACTCCATCTTACTAAAAATACAAAATGAGCCGGGTGTGGTGGTGCATGCCTGTAATTCCGGCTACTTGGGAGGCTGAGGCAGGAGAATTGCTTGAACCCCGGAGGCGGAGGTTGCAGTGAGCCAAGATCGTGCCATTGCACTCCAGCCTGGGCAACAAGAGTGAAACTCCATCAAAAAACAAACAAACACTGTTGTGGAGTTGGGGCAGGGGGGAGGGATAGCATTAGGAGATATACCTAATGCTAAATGACGAATTAATGGGTGCAGCACACCAACATGGCACATGTATACATATGTAACAAACCTGCACATTGTGCACATGTACCCTAAAACTTAAAGTATAATAATAATAAAATTTAAAAAAAACAAAAACAAAACAAAAAAAAACAGGTTTTAATTTTTTTTGTAAAAAAACAACTCCAACATGACAGGATTTCACCACATTGCCCAGGCTGATCTCAAACTCCTGGGCTCAAGTGATCTGCCCACCTCCTGGATCGCTTGAGCCCAGGAGTGAGTAACATTTAATTGCACCTCCCAAAATGTGGTGATTACAGGCTAAGCCACTGCGCCTGGCCAGTTTTTCTGTTCATTGACCTCCCATTGGTATTTGAAATTCTGAGTAAAACTATGAAACTTACTTAAGGAATGGGAACGTTATATTTGATGAAAAAATGTTGTTTTGATGAATGTGAATTCTATTTAGAGATCAGTTTTTTAGTTCTTTGGGATTCTCTTCATTTGTTTTGCTTGAGGAAAGGGGTTGAGTTCAGTTTAGCAATTGTTTAGAAGACAGTTCTAAAAAATTAAGCATTTTCTTTTCAGGTATTGCCACACTTGCTCATCTTATAGATTTGTTATTCTCAACCTGAAGTATAGAGCACTTATTTTTGAAAGAAATATAATAGTACTACCAGAGTTTTATGCTATTTTGAAACTCAGAATGAGTTTGTCTGATAGAAGATACAGCAACTGTGTGTATCTTTTTTGGGGTTATAAACTTGATTTATAAAGTAACCCAAGGGCAAGAAATGTATTTTAAAAGAATAAACACTGGATTTGCATTGTCCAGTATGGTAGCCACCAGCCCAACTGGTATTTAAATTTAAGTGAATTGAAATTAAGTAACATTGAAAATGGAGTTTCTCAGTCACATGAGCCACATTTCAAGTGCTGAGTAGTAACTATATATATCTAGTGGTTACCTCTTTATTTCTCCCTTATTTCTCTTGCCTGTTGCTAAAGAAAGTGGAAAGCAGCATAGATACTTTTCAGTGTCTGACCCAATTATGTTGAACTGCAATACATAATAAAATCACTTTTTTGGACTCTATTTATAGATTTTTTACATACCAGGAACCAGATTATTGTCTGTAAGTGGCTTGTGTTATTTGTGGGAATGAAGGAAGTTGCTAATTTTTAACTTTGTCAAATTACACATCTCTTAATGGTGCTTCCTAATCTCTATTATTTTAAACAAAGTTTCAGACAACTTATTTGTCTACAGTGTAGGGGAAGAAAATCTTTACCCTCTTAAGTTTAGTGTCTGGGGCATGCCAATTAAACTGACAACAGGTTCAAAAGAAAATGTGACTCAAAGAGGCTGTTAGAATTCGGGATTTATATGCTATCACAAATAGGAGAGAAGGGCTCTTATAGGGAAACAAATTACTTTTAGGAAAGATACATGGGCCCTTTGGAGAGGAAATGGGAGATGTGATAATTTTGTGACAATGTCTGCGATAAGAGTTCATTTTCCCTAGTTGTTCCCAGAAAGGGGATTTATGACAGTTAAGTTCTTTTTGAATTCTTTTGGGAGACTCTGCTTTTAGGCAGATAAGGGATTTCATGAGTTCAAATGCCTTGAGCTCAAAAGTTTTATGCCACAGTAGCATATTCTGGGTCCTTTCAGCAGTTACTCCCTTCCTCATCCCGTCCATCTGAGGACCGTAACATCATCTGTGGTGTCTGCAGGATCTCTCATGTGAATTCTAGACCATCTAACTGATTGTCTAAAAAGCATCTCATGGGAACAGAGAGTCTGTGTTAACAAGAGCCTCTGATAACTGGAGGGAGCAAGCTGAAAAGATGGGAGTGAGGAGAGAGTGTCTTTATTCATAGTGACAAGGTGGGAGAATGCCTGGCTGATGTAGCAGGGAGGTCAAGATCATTAAAGGAGAGATCAAGGGACAGGGAGGTCAAGGGGAAAGATCTTTATGGATTTTGAAACTACAGCCGCCAAGATATTAAACTTTAAAACTGTATATGATATTTTATGTCCATTGATGCCACTCTGAAAACAGCTGACACTTGGATGCTCAAGTGAATGTGGGTCTCTAGTGAAGGGTACTGGAAAATGCCACCCCAAAATATGCCTGAACTTAAATTCTGTGTTGTACAACCAGCTATCACCAGGCTCTGTAAGCTTTTCACCTTTACCCCTGGGTCTTCTCACTATTTTGCTACATAGATGAGTATGTTCTTTTAACTGTCTTTGGGTAACTTGTCTGGTTTTGGGATTTTTAGCTAAAGTTCTCTTCGTAAAGTCTATTCCAGTTAATAAATTATGCAAAAGGTACAAGGGTTTATCTTTGCTTCTTTGCGCTTGAAATAATTCTTTCCTGTACTTGGCATTTGGATTATTTTGAGCTAAAGGCCGTTGAGAACCACCGGATCCTTGAAAAGTTCTACCTCACCCTAACTGCCAAAAAAGTGTAAATTTATTGTATTATAAAAGAAATGTACATTTATAAAGAAAATTTCCATTTGTAAAGGTGTTTCTCCAAGATAGCTCTTTTCACCTGAGAGGGACTTAGCTGCATACCAAGATAGCCCTTATTTACCATACCTTTCCTCCCCATCTCTTCCCTTCCCTTGCCATGACTCGTCCCCAGAAGCCTTAAACCCTTTTTTCTTTAGCGTGAAATTTGTATGTAAGTCTTAATTGCCGAGCGCGGTGACTCACGCCTGTAATCCCAGCACTTTGGGAGGCCGAGGTGGGTGAATCACCTCAGGTCAGGAGTTTAAGACCAGCCTGGCCAATATGGTGAAACCCCGTCTCTACTAAAAATACAAAAATTAGCCCAGTGTGGTGGTGGGCGCCTGTAGTCCCAGCTACTCGGGAGGCTGAGGCAGGAGAATTGCTTGAACCTGGGAGGCAGAGGTTGCAGTGAGCCAAGATCGCACCACTGCACTACATCCTGGGCAACAGAGTGAGACTCTGTCTCAAAAAAAAAAAGCCTCAATCATCTGGATTTGTCCTAGAGTCTGATTTATTTATGAAACTCCTACACTTACTTATGTAAGGAAACTTTTTTTTTTTTGTCATATTAACCTGTCTATTGCCAGTTTAATTTCTAGGAACCCAGCTAGGGAACCCACAGGGGAGATGGAAAAGGATTTTTTCTTCTCTAAAGTAACATTTAAGAAAACCTAACAGCGATACATTGTTGCAAACTGAAAACCCAAGGAGGGTGGGCAGGTTTGTCATCCATGAGTCTTAGTTGGTTCTGATTTAACAAAAGTTTATGCCTCTCAAAGCCTTAACCTTTGATGTCCCCACTGTCATTGCCTCTCTTATACAAGCATGGCTCCCCTGGGTTTTTGCAGTTACCTCCCCGCTAGTCCTTGCTTCCACACTTGCCTCTCCCTCCTCCTGTTGTTCTCCACACAGCAGAGTGTTCCTTTATTTATTTATTTATTGAGACAGGGTCTTGCTCTGTTGCCCAGGCTGGAGTGCAGCAGCGTGATCTTGGCACACTGCAATCTCTGCCTCCTGAACTCAAGCCATTCTCCTGCCCCAGCCTCCCGAGTAGCTGGGATCACAAACGCACACCACCACGCCTGGCTAATTTTTGTATTTTTAGTAGAGACGGGGTTTCACCATGTTGGCCGGGGTGGTCTCGAGCTCCTGACCTCAAGTAATCTGCTCACCTCAGCCATCCAAAGTGCTGAGATTACAGGCGAGAGCCACCACACCTGGCTCGGCCCAGTGTTCCTTTATAAACATCATTAGTGTCATGAGCCTTTCCTGATTAAAAGGCCTCAGTGGCTTCTCGCTGACCATACAGCCTTTCTGTGATGGGGTCTCTTCCTGTCTGTCGGGAATCAGGCCACGTTCTCCAGATCACTGTGCTGCCATGATGTGGGGTCCTAGAGCAACTAGCCAGTTTAACTCTGAAACCACCATGCAAGTGTGCTTTGGACCTGAATATAATCAACACTGGACCTCTCAAGACAAATCTGTCAAATCGGGTATAACATGAAAGCCCATGGATCAACCTTTTAAAGGCAACAAAATACCATGATACCTTTTAAAGACAAGGGAAAATTTATGTAAGTTAAACTTCAGATTTTGTGTTCCTTTTCCTTTCCACTGCTAAGTTTGTAGCAATCGCCTGACAGTGATTTGATTGCTCAGGATTGTTATCTTTTGAGATTAACCTCAGTAAACAGTTTAAAGAGGTATGTAACTTATGCAGCATGCCCTATGGCTATGAGGTAGAGTGCAACTCCATATACTAGTGTCATCCTAGGAAAAAAAAAGGAAGAGTAGAGTCTGGAATTCTCAACTTGAGGCTATCTTGGCTTCTACCAATAAATGCAGTAGTTCCAGCTGGGCAGGTGGCAGGCTGAAGACTTTAGGCTCTACCTGTGTACTTTTTTTTTTTTTTTCCTATTCTCAGTTTTCGTTGTATGAAAATGCTGTTTTGAGTTGCACAATTTGAGCTTTCCAATTGTAAAGAGTGGTCTATACAATTAAGAGTTTGATAAAAGAGTAAAAAAAAATTGAGAAATATGGTATCTGTAATGCAGATTATCATTTTTATGATAGAGTACCAGCATATATTGAAGACAAATGGTTAAACTTCTCAAAAAAGTAAAAATGCGCTGGGCGCGGTGGCTCACACCTGTAATCTCAGCACTTTGGGAGGCCGAGGCGGGCAGATCACCTGAGGTCAGAAGTTTGAAACTAGCCTTGACCACCATGGTGAAATTCCGTCTCTACTAAAAATACAAAAATTAGCTGGGTGTCGTGGCATCCGCCTGTAATCCCAGCTACTAGGGAGACTGAGGCAGGAGAATCACTTGAACCTGGGAGGTGGAGGTTGCAGTGAGCTGAGATCATGCCATTGCACTCCAGCCTGGGCAACAAGAGTGAAACTCCACCTCAAAAAAAAAAAAAAAAGTGAAAATGTGGCCTTGCTAGTTAGGAAGCAACAAGAAAGGCGAGGTATTAATGATATAGGTAGACCAGCAGGAAAGGGACAGCAGAGCTGGGGAAAGAATCTCCATATGCAAATCCCTTCTGTCTTGTTTGAAAGGGCTTTTCGAGTTGGCTAAGATACATAATCAGGCCAAATAACATGAATCGGCTGGGATCAGGTAAGGGGTAAAGCCATTTGGAGGCTTCCTTAAGGCTTTGCAGGGGGTCTAGGACACAGAAAGATAAAAAAAAAAACGGATTAGCATTAGCAGGTACTCTGCAAATAAGGAAACAGCAACAGGTGGGAGGTTGATTTTTGTTGTAAGGACTTCTCATTGTGTGATGGGTATTTTCCTTGATATAAAAAAGATGATGCTAATCCAATGAGACCAGCAAACATGTCCAGAAAGCTTCTGACCATGGGGAAAGACTGGTGTTTGCTTAAAGGTAGTTGTTACTTTTAGAGAGTTCCCTAAACCCAGAATACTATATTCATTAGAGATTGGGCACTTTGAGATGAGTCTGGTGCTGAGTTGGTGTATTTTATTTATTTAATCCTTACTGTATTTTTTTTTTCTTAGAGTAAGTGTATTGCTTCATATTGGTGTTAGAATTAAAGTTTGGTTTTTTCCCTTTCTTTTTGATGTAACGTGCTTCAGCTTGATGGTGTGCCTTGGTTATACCTGTCTAATCACTCGGTTTGTGACTCATGAATGACTAAGGCCCTGTATCTCCCCAAGGAAGATTGTTAGAATCCTAGCCAGGAATGAAACAGCTTCTGTGTAATGTGAATTACACATTTAATCCTATCACAAGGCCTGGCGCCGTGGCTCACGCTTGTAATCCCAGCACTTTGGGAGGCCGAGGCGGGCGGATCACGAGGTCAGGAGATCGAGACCACGGTGAAACCCCATCTCTACTAAAAATACAAAAAATTAGCCGGGCGCGGTGGCAGGCGCCTGTAGTCCCAGCTACTCGGAGAGGCTGAGGCAGGAGAATGGCGTGAACCTGGGAGGCGGAGCTTGCAGTGAGCCGAGATCGCGCCACTGCACTCCAGCCTGGGTGACAAAACGAGACTCCGTCTCAAAAAAAAAAAAAAAAATACTATCACAAGAAAGGCAAACCCTTTCTCTGCACGCACTTCTAAGATTGTGGTTGTATTTATAAGTGTTACCCTCTGTCTTGTATGCGCATGGGTGATCACTCTTTCTTGGGTACTTTAGCTCTAGTTGTTGCCTTTTATTTGTGGAAGCCTCACAAAAGTGTCTATAAAATTTCCATCTTGAGTCAGTGAGCTATTTAAATTCAAACAATAAGTTATTTGATACTCTGAAGAAGTCTTTAGAGAAGGTTAGAAAATGTCCTCAGTGGCTGAATGAACATCAAATGGGGATGGCAGTAGAAGTGATTGCTAGTGTTGGAATTGGTGTATTTTGGTTTCTGAATACATGGGGAGATGGTTTAAAACCTTTCTAAAGTAAAGGTGTGAAGTCCATACATTACAGTTATCTCTAGAGATCCCTGGGGAATTGGTTCCAAGACTCCCCTCGGACACCCAAATCCACATATGCTCAAGTTCCTGATATAAAATGGTAAAGTATTTGCATATAATGTACACGCATTGTTCCATATACTTTAAAGCATCTCTAGATTACTTATAATACCTAATACAATGTAAATGTTATGGTAATAGTTGTGATACTGTATTGTATAGGAAATAATGATAAAAAAATTCTATATATGTTATGTACACACACAGCCATCCATTTATATTTATTTTTAAATATTAATTTTTTTTGAAATGGGGTGTTACTCTGTCACCCAGGCTGGAGTGCAGTGGCACGATCTCGGCTCACTGCAATCTCCTCCTCCTGGGCTCAAGTGATCCTCCTGCCTCAGCTTCCCGAGTAGCTGAAACCATGGGTGTGTACCACCATACCCGGCTACTTTTTTATACTTTTGATAGAGATGGGGTTTCACCATGTTGTGCAGGCTGGTCTCAAACTCCTGAGTTCAAGTGATCTGCCCGCCTTGACCTCCCAAAGTGCTGGGATCACAGGTGTGAACAACCACACCTGGCCTATTTTTTAATGTTTTCAATTTGCGATTGGTTGGATCTTCAGATGCAGAACTCAAGGACAGGGCTACTGACTGTACTTGTGCCTTCTCTTTCACTGCTTCAAGAGAACAGAATTTTGGCTAATTATTACCATTCATTGTGTTCACAGATTAAAACCCAGCCATGTACCTTGAATTTGCTGGGTGTCAGTCTTTAAATGGTTCCTACTTTTCCAGGCTCCAAATGAATAGACTTGTAAATATGATTATGTTTCTGGATTACAGAAACAGTTATTAGGAAATAACTTTGATTTTTGGCAGTTTTATTATGATATGCCTAGATTTTTTTTTTTTTTTTTGTAGTCATCCTCTTTGGTGTTCCTAGAGTTTCTTCAATCTGTGGCTTGATACCTTTGTCCGTTTTGGAAAATACTGGCCAGTATTTCTTCAAATACTGATTCTGTCTAAGTACGCATTTTGCTGCATTTTCCCTCCTCTCTCAGGTCTCCGATTATGCGTATGACAGACCTTTTTCATCTTATCCCATATATTTGTTATGCTCTTTTATGTAGTTCTCATTCTTTTTAATTAGGAGATTTTTCCCCCTTTCATGGTAATAATTTTCATCATTCATAATTTTCATCCTGCATGTTTTCTGTATACTAGTCTTCCAGTTCACTAAATTCTCTTTCCTAATTTGTGTCTAAATTAGGAAAGCTGCTGTTAAACTCATCTACTGAATTCTTAATTTTCGTTTGTTTTTGTATATCTTGGTTCCTTGGTGAGTGTCTGTCTTTTAATTTTCTTAAACACATCAATCTTTTGTTTTAATGTCAATGTCTGTTAACTCCAGTCTAGATTACTTGTGGGTCTGTTTCCATTTTCTCATTGCTGGAACATCAGGTTCTGTTTTTTGGCATGCCTGGCAATTTTTAAAAATTTTTTCATTATTTTTAAACTTATGATTCGTGAATCAGGCAGCCCTCAGAATCACAGCAGATTCAGAGAGATTCCCGATGCCTGGCAATTTTTTATTGAAAATTTGGGTGATATCTTCTTAGAGAGTGGAATTACCCTTCTTCTAGCAGTCTGAGCAGATCGCCATGATTGAGTAGAGGCTGGTTTTTTGGTTTGTCCACATTCCCAGAGCATAATGCTTTTGGGATCTCTTTCCAGGGCTCCTCCTCTGCTAGGCACTCAACTCCAGCAAAATTTTGTCTCCCTAGTGCTGACAGACTGCTGAAATATCTGCTCAGAAATAGTAGAGGCTTCAGTAAGCCGACTCATTTCTTCTAGCAGCTTCTTCCTGCTTGGTTTGTCTGAGCTGTGCCCCAGGTGTGTACAATTTCTGTGTGCAAATACCCACCTCAAGAAGAAAGGGCACGCAGAATGCAGAGTTTGTTTCAGTGCTTCAGTCCCTCCATTCCGTGATTTTGGTTCCTCATGTCCGGGCCGCTTTGGTTGCTTTTATCAGACAGAACTCTTCAACAGTTTCTTCTTACTGTTTTTGGTCTACTTTTGTTGTTGTGCTTAGGAGGACTGTTTGTTTGGGAACAGCAACTCCGTCATAGGCAGAGAGAAAGTTCGTCATGGATTACTTTGACTTTTAAAAATTAAAACTACATTTATTAAAGTTAACATTTCAAACCTGTTTCACAAGTTGTTAAGCTCATCTTAAGGTCTTACTCGAATAAATCTTTTTTGAGGCCTTTTGTAATTTGTTTAATGAAATATTTCACATTTTATTGATACATTTAATATTCTTTTTTGTTTTAAATTTTTGCTTAACTTTTGGTTTGATTTACTTAATGATTTTCGTACCTAACTTTAAATCTCCCTAGAATTTAAATATATTTGCTAATTAAGGAAATGATTATGTAATTGCAAACAGTTTTGGAGTTTACCTTCTTTGCTGATTGAAGGTGCATAACAACTTCCGACATAAAGTCTGGAGCTATAAATTCAGAGAAATGTCTCCTGTTCCTGACTGCTTGGCTAAGCCCCTTTTGATAATAATGATGCTGTAAACTCCGCAATTAAAAACATAGAGGTTCCTTTTTTTCCCTTTGTTTTGAGATGGAGTCTCGCTCTGTCGCTCAGGCTGGAGTACAGTGGTATGATCTCTGCTCACTGCAGCCTCTGCCTCCGTGATTCAAGCCATTCTCCTGCCTCAGCCTCCCGAGTAGCTGGGATTACAGGCACATGCCACCACACCTGGCTAACTTTTGTATTATTATTAGAGACAGAGTTTCACCACGTTGGCCAGGCTGGTCTTGAAAAAAAATACAGAGATTCTGATGATGATCATGTAGTCTGTCCCTGCACTTGACTTATATCATAATATGGTTTCAAGCCAGACAAGTCTAACCCTCATCCATCCTTTTCCTGCTTTATCAGTTTTTTGTAATTTTCATACTCTTCCTATTTACTTATTAGGACCCATTTACTTATTAGGGATGTATTTGACATCTAATTGGAGCTTATGCATTCCAAGTTGTGCCTGTCTTCCCATTTAGGATTTTAGGATGTTCTTATCACAATGGTATGGGCTGTTCATTGGAAATGAAGCTACTCATTGCTGCGCATTTAAAAATGGACTTGTTTTAAATGTATTGTCACCTAGTGTTTGCAATCTCATTTATCTGGACCATCAACTTACTATTGCTTTTCTATCTACAGAAAGATAAAAACTCTCCAGATGTCTTCCAGTAATGTCGAAGTTTTTATCCCAATGTCACAAGGAAACACCAATGGCTTCCCCGCGACAACTTCCAATGACCTGAAGGCATTTACTGAAGGAGCTGTGTTAAGTTTTCATAACATCTGCTATCGAGTAAAAGTGAAGAGTGGCTTTCTACCTTGTCGAAAACCAGTTGAGAAAGAAATATTATCAAATATCAAGTATGTACATGAACTTGTAAAAAGACAGCTTTTTAATTTACCTACAGTGAACCTCACAGGTTTTGCCTATTTCCAAGAAACTGGCTATGAACATTTTTGTACAAGTCTTTGCGCAGATATACAGACACATGCTTTCACTTGTTTTAGCTAAACTAGGAGTGAAATAATTGGGTCACATTTTAGGTATACGTTTAACTCTCAAAGTAACTGCCAGACTTTTTAAAAAAATGTACTGCATGTGGCCGGGTATGGTGGCTCATGCCTGTAATCCCAGCACTTTGGGAGGCCGAGGCAGGCGGATCATGAAGTCAAGAGATCAAGAACATCCTGGCCAACATAGTGAAACTCCGTCTCTACTGAAAATACAAAAAATTAGCTGGGCGTGGTGGCGTGTGCCTGTGATCCCAGCTACTCGGGAGGCTAAGGCAGGAGTATGGCTTGAATCTGGGAGATCAACACTGCAGTGGGTGATGACTGTCCCACTGTACAAATGGGTGGCAAAGTGAGAGCCGTCTTGAAAAAAAAAAAAGCATACTTTGTGAGGGTACATTTATTTTGCTTATCTTATCTTTTAAAGCTAGTAGATTAGTAACTTGATGCACTTGAAGTCTCGTCTGCTCAAGGCTTCACACTTTTTTTTTTTTGAGATGGAGTCTCGCTCTGTCACCCAGGCTGGAGTGCAGCAGCACAATCTTGGCTCACTGCAACCTCCACCTCCGGGATTCAAGTGATTCTCCTGCCTCAGCCTCCCGAGTAGCTGGGATTACAGGTGTGTGCCACCATGCCTGGCTAATTTTTGTATTTTTAGTTGAGACGGGGTTTCACCATGTTGGCCAGGCTGGTCTTGAACTCTTGACCTCATGATCCACCCACCTCAGCCTCCCAAAGCACTGGGGTGTGAGCTGCTGCGCCTGGCCACTCATTTTTTTTATGGTCAAATGGCATGCATTTCAGCAATAGATGAGTTCATCTTTACTGCGTGAATAGAACTGTGTTCCTTACTAGGCTCATAAAAATGCAGTCAGATCTTGCAATTCTTTCACATTTTAGTGGAAAGGTCATCAGGGGTTGGTGTTTTTGCTGCTGGCATTTCCTGTTTAAGTATCCATGAGAAAGGCCATACCTTTTTTGGCTGTAGTATTTCCAGTCTTTCTCCTATCTGCTGGCTTTAACTCTAAATACAGTTTCTGGGGGTAGAGGAAGGGCTGCTGTCACTTATCTTACTTTTGATTTGTGTTTGATAGCAGCATCACCATTCAGATAGTCATCTACATTCCAAAAAAGCGGATGAGAATTTTGATTTTGTTTTTCCTCTGGACATTTTGTAATTTCACTCTAGAACTAAGTCACTATAACCTGATTTCCTCTGCAGGGGGAAGAAGATAAAACAGTCTGACCATGAGAATTTAAAAAGTTGTGATTCTTGTGACTTAGGACAAATCTTTCTCTTATGCTTGTTTGTCTCCATACCCAGCATTTGAGCTTTCCCTCACCAACGCTGAAGATCTTATGGAAAAAAAAATTCATTCCCATAGATATGTGGATGTCCTGTTATTTTAAGAGAAATTCATTATACTCTTGGAAAATTTTTAATTAATAACTTATTTTGAAATGATTTCAAATTTATTTATTTATTTTTTAGAGATGGGGTCTTGCTGTGTCACCTAAGCTGGAGTGTGGTGCTGCAATCATAGCTCACTATAAGCTCAAACTCCTGGGCTCAAGTGATTCTCCCGCCTCACCCTCTGGAGTAGCTAGATGCCACAATGCCTGGCTAATTAAAAATTTTTTGTGTGTGGAGATGGGGTCTTCCTACGTTGCCCAGGCTGGTCTTGAACTCCTGGGCTTAAGTGATCCTCCCACCTTGGCCTCCCAAAGCACTGGGGTTATAAGCATGAGCCACTGCACCTGGCCTGATGTTAAATTTAAACCTTGCAGGAACATAACCCCTTTCATTCAGGTTCTCAGCCAACATTTCACTGCATTTGTTCACATCACTTTGTCTCTTCATGTTCCCATGGTCATTACTGCTTTTTCTGAACCGTGTGAGTGCAGGCTGTCCACATAGTGCTTCCTTCTCCTTAACTCCTTTGTGTATGTTCCTGAAAAAACTACCCTCTCCTATATAACCACTCAGACATTGTACAGGAGCAGCCAAGGGGAAATGTAGCCTTGCAATGAAGGTCGTGGTAGGTCCTCAGAGCCTTGGGTCAACCATGCCCCTCACATATTTGACTGCCACCATATCCTGTCTCTTCAGTCTCATTCAACGTGGTGTTTTCTTATCTCATCCCACCCCTGGTGATGTTAAAATTGATCACCTGGTCATGTTGATGTCTGCCAAACTTGGCTATAATGTCACCCTTTCCCCTTGGCAATTGATTAATGTTATGAGGAGAGATAAGCTGACATTATTCCAGAACTCCATTCTACATTAAACTTTACCAACTTCAGTCCCCACTGGATGACTCCTGCCTGAGTCAGCCACCGCTATCATAGTTGCCAAACAGTGATTTTCTATTTTCATTATCTCTTAGTTTGTTTTACTAAAAGGAAAAACCTTCATCTATCACCAGTATAGAGTCAGGGATTTGTATTTTATTCAATTAATGCATTATTATGTTTTACCTTCATACTCTTATTGTTCCTGATTTGGTCAGTGGGAGATCTTTCAAGGTGGGTTCTTCCCTCTCTCCGTCTCTCATTCTTTGGATATATCTCCTCATTCTTATTTTATTTTATTTTATTTTATTTTATTTTATTTTATCGAGATGGAGTTTTGCTCTTGTTGCCCAGGCTAGAGTGCAGTGGCATGATCTTGGCTCACTGCAAATTCCGGCTCCCGGGTTCAAGCGATTCTCCTTCCTCAGCCCCCTAAGTAGCTGGGATTACAGGTGCCCACCACCATGCCCAGCTAATTTTTTGTATTTTAGTAAAGACAGGGTTTTATCATATTGGCCAGGCTGGTCTCAAACTCCTGACCTCAGGTGATCCACCCGCCTTGGCCTCCCAAAAAGTAGGGATTACAGGTGTGAGCCACCACACCCAGCCTGTAATTAAACAAATTTTGTAATTAAACAAATTTTATTAGAGACAAGGTCTTACTTTGTTGCCCAGGCTGGAGTGCAGTGGCATGATCATAGCTCACTGCAGCCTCAATCTCTTGGGCTCAAGTGATCCTATCACCTCAGCCTCCTGAGTAGCTGGAACCACCGGCACGTGCCACCACTTCCAGCTAACTTTTAAGTTTTTTGTAGAGATAGGGTTTCACTGTGTTTCCCAGGCACATCTCAAGCTCCTGGGCTCAAGTGTTCCTCCCACTTTGCCTCATTCTTTGAATATTTACTTGGCACAGCAAGTGGTTCCAGACTCACTGTGTACTTACCCTGCCTCAGACCTAGAATTAGCTGTTGATTTTTATGGAGGAGATATTTACAAAACCAAAATCTGGGTGTTTAAAATGCTCATTGCTATTGGGATGTCATTGTTTCTAGGCTTTCTCAGTGGAGTGAGACCTAGAGAATATATGTATGCGTATATGTCTACACACATATGCATACACATACATGCATAACTTTTTAAAAAACTACCTCCCATGTGCAGGTGCATACAGATCTGGCCAAAGCGGGCAGGAGAGGAGCTGGGGGGAGCAGTGGTGACCATTCCCGCAGCACCCTGGGAGTTTCCATCTTTATCTTTCTATAGCTGTCCTTGTATATGGATTAAAATCTATGGCTTCTCATTAATTTCTCCAATTCTGATCTGAACCCTCAAGATTCTGTCTATATTTCCATGTTTGTAAAATTTCAAAAAGTGAAAAATCTAGCTCTAATTGGCTAGAGAGGGTGGGAGATTGTTTATATTAAGGAATAAGAAAATCAGCAAGTACATTAAGGATGTACGTTACGGATTTACTTCCTGATTTTCCTATTCCATAATATAAACAATCTCCCCACCCTCCAGCTATCTCTTCTCAACTTTTTTTAAAAGGTGAAAACATTTTTCTTTGTCTTTTTAGAAGTAATCCCATTTATAAAAATGCAGAAATTTATTTATTCAACAAATGTTGAATGCCTGCTACTGCAGGACGTTGTGCAAGATGCTAGTGACACAGGTAAGTCTTCAGTTCAGGGAAGCCTTAAAGCCTAGTAGGGGATTCAGAGCACACTTCCACTCTGATAAAAGGATTGATTAGAAGACCCAATGGGAGCCCCAACCCTAAATTGGAGAAATTGGTGATTGAGAAAGTGAAGATTTTGTGTGTGTAAGGATGGAAGGGTGGGAGGGAGGTGAACATTGACCTCTGTTGTCCATAAACAAAACAAGACCAAGGGATTAATCATCCACTAAAACGTAATAGAGGTGACAGGAAATTTTGGGGTAAATTTTATTCCCTGTGTTCCAGGTTCATGTTCAGTGGTCTACACAGCTGTGCTGTATGTCATGGGCAGGAGGGTGTGAGAGGTGGTAGCAATGTGGCATGCTGTTCTTGTTGACAGACTTTTACTCTATATTGACGGACACTGACCTGCATGCAAATGCTGTAAAGCAATAAATAAGGGTGGGGAATGCAGTTTCAGGGATGATAGAAGGGTGGAGGGTGGGGTGGGCAGGCCAGTGAGTTGTAGACCATAGACTAGAACAGAGGTCAGCAGGCTCTTTCCATAAAGGGCAGATAGTATTAATAAACATTTTCAGCTTTGTAGGCCGTGCATCTGTGTTGCAGCTACTCAACTGTGGCATAGCATGAAAGCAGCCCTAGGTAATACGTAAGGGAATGAGCTCGGCCCTGTTCCAACAATGCTTTGTCTAAGAAAACTGCTGATCCCTGGACTAGAATGTAAACTCCACAAGGGCTCAGACTTTGTTTTTTGTTTGTTTGTTTGTTTTGTTCTCAACTCTCCCATGCCCTAGAAGAATATCTTGTATGTACATAGTAAATACTTGATCATTGTGTTGAGTGGATGGAGCTGGAATTAGCCACTGCTCCAAATGGAAACTCTTGACATTTATGACTGGACATTGTTGTTGTTTTCTGTAATGCCAGGGTGTCATCCCAAAGTAGTTAAGCCAAGCTCTTTGTCTTAGAACATTCATGTTGAGGTTTGGATTAATCATTCAAGATTGCTTGGTCTTTATTTGGGTAGGTATTTTAGAAACCTGGAAAGCTTTTCTGACAGTGGAGCCTTAGTGAATAACAAGCTTATGGTGATTTTAAAGGCAGTTATTAGGGAGCTGTTTATAAAGAAGATGCATCAAGAGCTATAGATAAATGCACCTAGAAAATTTGCCCAATCATTAGTATGTTGTTTTACACATTTAGAGGGAAAAGTCCACCGAAAGAATAAGAGATTTTTCTGTTAGATCTTGCTCCTGGTTTACCTAACTCCCATTGTCTTTGTGCAGTGTTTCAGTGAGAGATACCCCAGTTAATGAGCAAAGAGAAAGCTACATTTCACCCTGGTACCCACCAACCATTGTACAATTGTGACAGTTCAAGTACAACAGGCAGTAAATGCTCAGGGAGTCTTGGGTTTAGGCACTGTGGTGCAGTTGCTTATCACCCATAATTGTATAGGATCATAGGATTGGCCTCTGTGCTAATCATTATTTGAGAATGAAATAGTCTTTGGCTTTGACCTTCCCTTTGGAATAGATATTACTTTCTCTGTGGAATATATTGTAACTGACTTACCAATTCTAAGGAGAGAATGGGCATAGACACCTGTGTTTTGAAAGGAACAAGCCAGGCCCCACCCTGAATTCTCCTTTCTTTTTCTTCTTCTTCTTCTTCTTCTTTTTGTTTTTTTTTTTTTTTGAGATGGAGTCTTGCTCTGTTGCCCAGGCTGGAGTACAATGACATGATCTCGGCTCACTGCAACCTCCACCTCCTGGGTTCAGGTGATTCTCTTGCCTCACCCTCCTGAGTAGCTGGGATTACAGGCACCTGCCACCGTGCCTGGCTAATTTTCATATTTTTAGTAGAGACAGGGTTTTGCCATGTTGGCCAGGCTGGTCTAGAACTCCTGACCTCAAGTGATCCACCGGCCTTGGCCTCCCAAAGTGCTGGGATTACAGGCATGAGCCACCACACCCGGCCGAATTCTCCTTTCTCCAGTTCCTTCACTTATCATTCTACTTGCTATCTTTAGGATAAAATCAAACTATTTGCCATCTTCTTGGGTCTCAGCACAGTCAACACTGCCATAATTTTTTCCACCTTCCTTCTGTATCTGAATATTCACTATCCTCAGACATCCACTTTGTTCGAAACGTGCTTATGTATGTACCACGTCTTCATATTCTTAAAGGATGACCCTACCAAAGTGATGTCTTCTGCTTCTAAACTTGGAATTTTCCAGTGTATTTATCTGACTCTTAACAAGAAAGAAAATGATATATCTTGAGGATATATCTTTTACTTTTCTAAATGGATTAAGGCTTTTTTTTTTCTTTCAGTCATGTTTTCTTTTTATCCTGAAGTGCTTTATCCTAGCCTCGATTTCTACTTAGATGTTTCTTGGACTGATTAGATTTTAGCAGTGAGAATACTTCTACCGGTATTCCACAAATTAGCGACTTATTAATTGTGTAGAATTTGACTAGGTAGCAAATGAGACCACTTGAAGATACAGTACTGATCATCAAACAGTACTCAGAACACGCCATGTATTTCATTCCACACTGTGTTAAGAGCAGTAAGTGTAACAGAGATGTTTCACAAGAATCTGTTAGTTATTTCAAGGAACGTTAAATGTTGAATGTCATTTTCCAGAAAATATAAACGGGTTAGAGAATAAATGAAAGGAATTTAGAGGAATCTATGCCATTTTTCTTGTAGGACTTGATAGTGATTAACATCCATTATATATTACACATCAAATCAACAATCTTTTTTTTTTTTCTTTAAGTAGAGACAGTGTCTCCCTATGTTGCCCAGGCTGGTCTCAAATGCCTGGCCTCAGGCAATCCTTCCGCTTTGGTCTCCCAGAGTGCTGGGATTACAGGCCTGAGCCACATGCATGGCCTGTTTTGTTTGTTTGTTTGTTTTCTTTAAGAGTTGGTTTGTGCTTGTTTTTTATTTGTAATTTCATCAACATTCATTGAGTATATTCAGTGCATACCCTAAATTAATAGAACCTGACTTAAAATGGAATAGTAAATCAGTCTGTTTTTGTGTTTACAGTGGGATCATGAAACCTGGTCTCAACGCCATCCTGGGACCCACAGGTGGAGGCAAATCTTCGTGAGTATAAGAGAGTATAAGTAAGCGTTTTCTGTGCACTTTTAATGTGCTTTTAAAATCCACTTTTTTTGTGTGTGAGCAGGTATTTACTGAGCATTTGCAGTGCATGTCAGGTCTGGTTCTAGGTGCTGTGGATAACTGTAGTTGTGTGTTTTTTTCCCAAAGACCAGGTAGTCTTATTAGGTTAGCTTTACTAATAGGACTTGATAAGGTGATTGACATGTAGCTGTTGACCATGTTATCAGCTAATAGGGAGGAAAAAGAATGGGAGAATATTAAAAGTAGGGAAAGGGAGCAGAAGATGTAAGTAAAGGCATGAGTCTTAGATGAAAGACCACATTGCCTGTATTAGTACCTCCAAGGTCAGACAGCTGGAAGGGCCATTTGGGAGATCTGTACTTGATCAGCCAGTGGTGTCTTGCTTTATGTTTTGGGGCTTTATTTTAATGTACAATGAAAAGAGAAATATGAGAATTTTTAAAAGCATAATTTTAGTTAAACCGTAGAATTTCTGGACCAGTTAATTTTCTAACTAAAGCAGAATTTGGATTCAAAGTAGCCATGAGATATATAGCGTGCGTTGGAGGGAAAAAAACCCACAACATATATATTCTCTTATAGGTTATTAGACCCACAACATATATGTCCTCTTATAGGTTATTAGATGTCTTAGCTGCAAGGAAAGATCCAAGTGGATTATCTGGAGATGTTCTGATAAATGGAGCACCGCGACCTGCCAATTTCAAATGTAATTCAGGTTACGTGGTACAAGTAAGTATTAGTGGGTTTGCATTTTCTGTTTCCTCTGTTTCTATATGGGTAAGCACTTTGGCTGATAGTTCAATGTGCTTCCAATTGATTATGTGACATGGTCCTAGAACTGACGTTCTTTACAGCAGCTTTTCTTAATTTCTCGTAGACGCTTATGTGAAAAAGCAGGGAGAATCTGGAATATGACCCTTATAAGGACAGTGATACCAATTCTAGTTTTTGTATCATTTCTAAAAGATACTACTGTTATCCTTTTTTGCCTTTCCTTCACCTTTCTTTTTCCTTAGCTTAGAAAGATATTTTGGCAAATCCTTGTATGAAGCAGTTTGGAAATGTCTGCTGGTAGTTAACATAATTACTTGCATTCTATTTGGGTGTACAGATAGGGGGTGAAAAATGATTATAGCAGGCTTTGCAGACATCTATGGAGTTAACTGTCATTTGCAGAACTGCAGGTTCATCATTAGCTAGAACTTTACCTTAGTTATGTTATTTTTGTGGATTATGTTATGTATACTAAATAGTCATGGTCTTGGAAAAGACTCATTATCATTATGTCTCATTAAAATGCTATTTGCCTTAAGGATGATGTTGTGATGGGCACTCTGACGGTGAGAGAAAACTTACAGTTCTCAGCAGCTCTTCGGCTTCCAACAACTATGACGAATCATGAAAAAAACGAACGGATTAACAGGGTCATTCAAGAGTTAGGTCTGGATAAAGTGGCAGACTCCAAGGTAATGTGGAAAAACTGAAAGCATCATGATCAGCATAAGTAGGACTTCCCCTGTGTGGATAAAATGACTCTGATTCAGAAGTTTCCTGTAATGTGTATGGTCAAAAATGGTTGCTTTCCGTAACGATGAGAAAAGTGGCTTGTTACATAATATGAATGTGGAAATTAACCTGGAAAAAAATCTTCATGTTGGTTGAATTCTGCACCTGAAGTGAGGCAATGTGGTGTTGTATGTGAAGGTGTTCATCACCTGGCCTTGCCTTATGCTTCTCCCCCACCTCATGGTTTAAGTCATGTCTCATTCCGTGTCTGCACTAACTTTTCTTCTTCCTCTTTTTTTCTTCCTCCTTTTAGTCACTCTTCCTCCAAGGGACTTTGTTCCATTGCTATTGAGGTATATTTCTGGGATTGATAAGTGATGAGAGTCCAAGGATTCTTGCTCTGTATCAGCAGTCCCCAACTTTTGGCACCAGGGACCAGTTTTGTGGAAGACAGTTTTTCTATGGACCAGGGTAGGGGGGATGGTTTTGGGATAATTCAAGTGCATTACATTTATTGTACACTTTATTTCTATTATTATTTCATTGTAATATATAATGAAATAATTATACAGCACATCATAATATAGAATCAGTGGGACCCCTAAGCTTGTTTTCCTGCAACTAGATGGTCCCATTTGGGGGTGATGGGAAACAGTGACACATCATCAGGCATTAGATTCTCATAAGGAACACACAATTTAGATCCCTTGTATGTGCAGTTCACAATAGGGTTCATGCTCCTATGAGAATCTAATGCTGCCACTGACCTGACAGGTGGAGCTCAGGAGGTAATGCAAGCATTGGGGAGCGGCTGTAAATACCGATGAAGCTTTGCTCACTTGCCTGCTGTGCATCCTGGTTCCCCAGGAGTTGGGGACCCCTGTTCTATATGTTTCAGTTTCCTATAATTTGGCTTCCAAAATTATATTTGGTCAAATTAGGATTTATTTCTCATTTGTGTAGTGTCTGGTTTTTTTATAGCCTTTCTTTTGATAGTTTTGTCTCATTCCCTCCCTTCTTCTCTGCCTCTTTTTCTTCTGCCAAATGTTTACAGACTTTTGTATGCTAAGCTGTCTTTTAGGTTCTAGAGATACAATTGTGGGCAAGAGAGACAAAGTAACTCCTCCTCCTGTGGGTTGGAGAGGATCGTGAAGAAAAAAATGACATGAATGAATGAACTTTACAATTGATTAATAGGTATGGAAGATTTGCTGAGAAGATATTTGAAGCCTTGGGTGAAAATGAGCTTTTTGCTTGTAATGGCTATAGTGTAATCCCCTGTGATATCCCTTACTTAGAAGCAATGAAGAATGAGATGTTCTAATGGTCTATACTTCATATTATGCTTTCTGACAGTCCTTTCTGTTCAGGGTGTTTTACTGTATTTTGTTTGGGAGAGTAACTCTGAGATGCCACCATTAACTACTTATTTCCGCTTTATGAGTGATTGGGTTTTATTTGCTTTGGTTCTGTTTGATTTTATCTTTCCAGTAAGGTGGTTTGTTCCACTCTGTTCTTTACCTTCAGGCAGCCATTGCCCTATTTTGCTTGTTAGGATTTCTAGGGAAAATAGACTGTGAAGGCACAGCTATTGACTTCCTAGTTTATTTATCTAAATGACTAAAGCAATACATTTAAAATATTCTGCTTTTTGTGAAATTTTAAACATAACAGAAATGTACAGTGAATTGTCTGATTACTATAGTAATTATATGGTTATAGTATAATTAATATAATAATGAGACAATATCATTTACATAGATTTCCCAGTTATTAACCTTAGGTATATATGGGGTCAATTTGGGGAGCCTCGTGGTAATTGAAAAGGTGTTAATATCGTATGAGAGAAAGTGAACTTTCCTAGCTGAGGAGCCCATGCTCTTACTGTAAGTCCACCTGGAGGCTGGGAGGGGAGAGAGTGTTAGAAGGCTAATAATTATAGTTGCATTCACATTTTCTTCTCCTGACTTTATCTCCCTTTTTAGACTGTGATTTCACCATGTCACCTATCTTTTAGCATTCTGAACTTCAAACTGAATATTTGACTTGGTGAAGAACAAACTGTTAAAAGCAGGTGCTTTTTAAAAAAAATTTTATCTTTCATTAAAGTTCTAGGATACATGTGCAGAACGTGCAGGTTTGTTACATAGGTATACATGTGCTATGGTGGTTTGCTGCACCCTTAAACCCGTCATCTACATTAGGTATTTCTCCTAATGCTATCCCATCCCTAGCCCCCAACACCCTGACAGGCCCCAGTGTGTGATGTTCCGCTCCCTGTGTCCATGTGTTCTCATTGTTCAACTCCCATTTATGAGTGAGAACACGCAGTGTTTCGTTTTCTGTTCCTGTGTTAGTTTGCTGAGAATGATGGTTTCCAGCTTCATCCATGTCCCTGCAAAGGACATGAACTCATTCTTTTTTGTGGCTGCATAGTATTCCGTGGTGTATATATGCCACATTTTCTTTATCCAGTCTATCATTGTGGGCATTTGGATTGGTTCCAAGTCTTTGCTATTGTGAATAGTGCTGCAATAAATACATGTGTGCATGTGTCTTTATAGTAGAATGATTTATAATCCTTTGGGTATATACCCAGTAATGGGATTGCTGGGTCAAATGGCATTTCTGGTTCTAGATCCTTGAGGAATTGCCACACTGTCTTGCACAATGGTTGAACTAATTTACACTCCCATCAACAGTGTAAAAGCATTCTTATTTCTCCACATCCTCTCCAGCATCTGTTGTTTCCTGACTTTTTAATGATCGCTATTCTAACTGGCATGAGATGGTGTCTCACTGTGGTTTTGATTCACATTTCTCTAATGACCAGTGATGATGAAGTTTTTTTCATATGTTTGTTGGCTACATAAATGTCTTCTTTTGAGAAGTGTCTGTTCATATCCTTTGCCCAATTTTTGATGGGGTTGTGTTTTTCTCATAAATTTGTTTAAGGTCTTTGTAGTTTCTGGATATTAGCCCTTTGTCAGATGGATAGATTGCAAAAATTTTCTCCCGTTCTGTAGGTTGCCTGTTCACTCTGAAGATAGTTTTTTTTTTTTTTTTTTTTTTTTTTTTTTTTTTTTTTTTTTTTTTTTTTTTTTTTTTGCTGTGCAGAAGCTCTTTAGTTTAATTAGATCCCATTTGTCAATTTTGGCTTTTGTTGCAATTGCCTTCAGTGTTTTAGTGATGAAGCCTTTGCCCATGCCTATGTCCTGAAGGGTATTGCCTAGGTTTTCTTCTGGGATTTTTACAGTTTTAGGTCTTACCTTTAAGTCTTTAATCCATCTTCAGTTGAGGTGTAAGGAAGGAGTCCAGTTTCAGTTTTCTGCATATGGCTAGCCAGTTTTCCCAGCACCATTTATTAAATATGGAATCCTTTCCCCGTTGCTTGTTTTTGTCAGGTATGTCAAAGATCAGATGGTTGTAGATGTGTGGAGTTATTTCTGAGGCCTCTGTTCTGTTCCATTGGTCTATATATCTGTTTTGGTACCAGTACCATGCTATTTTGGCTACTGTAGCCTTGTAGTGTAGTTTAAAGTCAGGTCACGTGATGCCTCCAGCTTTGTTCTTTTTGCGTAGGATTGTCTTGGCTGTACAGGCTTTTTTTTTTGGTTCCGTATGAAATTTAGAGTAATTTTTTCTAATTCTGTGAAGAAAGTCAGTGGTAGCTTGATGGGGATAGCATTGAATCTCTACATTACTTTGGGCAGTATGGCCATTCTCATGATATTGATTCTTCCTATCCATGAGCATGAAATATTTTTCCATTTGTTTGTGTCCTCTCTTATTTCCTTTGTGGTTTGTAGTTCTCCTTGAGGAGGTTTTTCACGTCTTTTGTAAGTTGTATTCCTAGATATTTTATTCTCTTTGTACCAATTGTGAATGGAAGTTCATGATTTGGCTCTCTGTTTGTCTATTATTGGTGTATAGGAATGCTTGTGATTTTTGCACATTGATTTTGTATCCTGAGACTTTGCTGAAGTTGCTTATCAGCTTAAGGAGATTTTGGGCTGAGACAAGGGGCTTATCTAAATATACAATCATGTCATCTGCAAACAGAGATAATTTGACTTCCTCTCTTCCTATTTGAATACGCTTTATTTCTTTCTCTTGTCTGATTGCCCTGGCCAGAACTTCCAATATTATGTTGGATAGGAGTGGTGAGAGAGGGCGTCCTTGTCTTGTGCCGGTTTTCAAAGGGAATGCTTCCAGCTTTTGCCCATTCAGTATGATATTGGCTGTGGGTTTGTCATAAATAGCTGTTATTATTTTGAGATGCATTCCATCAATACCTAGTTTATTGAGAGTTTTTAGCATGAATGGGTGTTGAATTTTATCGAAGGCCTTACTGCATCTATTGAGATAATCATGTGGTTTTCGTCATTTATTCTATTTATGTGATGGATTACGTTTATTGATTTCTATATGTTGAAGCAGACTTGCATCCCAGGGATGAAGCTGACTTGATCATGGTGGATAAGGTTTTTGAGGTGCTGCTGGATTCAGTTTGCCAGTAGTTTATTGAGGATATTCACGTTGATATTGATCAGGGATATTGGCCTGAAATTTTCTTTTTTTGTTGTGCCTCTGCCAGGTTTTGGTATTAGAATGATGCTGGCCTCATAAAATGAGTTAGGGAGAAGTTCCTCTTTTTCTATTGTTTGGAATAGTTTCAGAAGGAATGGTACCAGCTCCTCTTTGTACCTCTGGTAGAATTCGGCTGTGAATCTGTCTGGTCCTGGACCTTTTTTGTTGGTAGGCTATTAATTATTGCCTCAATTTCAGAACTTGCTATTGGTCTACTCAGTGATTTGACTTCTTTCTGGGTTAGTCTTAGGAGGGTGTATGTGTCCAGGAAAATCCATTTATTCTAGATTTTCTAGTTTATTTGCATAGAAGTGTTTATAGTATTCTCTGATGGTAGTTTGTATTTCTGTGGGATCAGTGATTATATCCCCTTTATCATTATTTATTGTGTCTATTTGATTCTTCTCTCTTTATTAGTCTAGCTTGTGGGCTATGTATTCTGTTAAACTTTTCAAAAAACCAGCCCTGGATTCATTGATTTGTTTGAAGGGTTTTTTCCTGTCTCTATCTCCTTTAGTTCTGCTCTGATCTTAGTTATTTCTTGTCTTCTGCTAGCTTTTGAACTTGTTTGCTATTGCTTCTCTGGTTCTTTTAATTGTGATGTTAGGGTGTCAATTTTACATCTTTCCCACTTTCTCCTGTGGGCATTTAGTGCTATAAATTTCCCTCTAAACATTACTTTAGTTATGTCCCAGAGATTCTATTACATTGTGTCTTTGTTCTCATTGGTTTCAAGGAATTTATTTATTTCTGCCTTCATTTCGTTATTTACCCAGTAGTCATTCAAGAGCAGGTTGTTCAGTTTCCATGTAGTTCTACAGTTTTTTGTTTTTTGTTTTTTGTTTTTTTTTTGAGACAGAGTCTCGTTCTATTGCCCAGGATGGAGTGCAGTGGCGCAATCTCAGCTCACTGCAAGCTCCGCCTCCTGGGTTCATGCCATTCTCCTGCCTCAGCCTCATGAGTAGCTGGGACTACAGGCTCCCGCCACTCCGCCCAGCTAATTTTTTGTATTTTTAGTAGAGATTGCATTTCACTGCATTAGCCAGGATGGTCTTGATCTCCTGACCTCATGATCCACCCGCCTCAGCCTCCCGAAGTGCTGGGATTACAGGCATGAGCCACCTTGCCCAGCCATAGTTGTGCAGTTTTGAGTGAGTTTTTTAATTGAGACAGAGTCTCGCTCTGTCGCCCAGGCTTGAATACAGTGGTGCGATCTTGGCTCACTGCAAGTTCAGCCTCCCAGGTTCATGCCATTCTCCTGCCTCAGTTTCCCGAGTAGCTGGGACTACAGGTGCACGCCACCACGCCCAGCTAATTTTTTGTATTTTTAGTAGAGACGGGGTTTCACTGTGTTAGCCAGGATGGTCTTGATCTTCTGACTTTAAGATCCACCCACCTCAGCCTTCCGAAGTGGTGGGATTACAGGCATGAGCCACCGCACCCGGCCTTGAGTGAGTTTCTTAATCCTGAGTTCTAATTTGATTGCACTGTGGTCTGACAGACTGTTGGTTATGATTTCCATTCTTCTGCATGTGATGAGGAGTGTTTTACTTCCAATTATGTGATTAATTTTAGAATAAATGCTATGTGGTGCTGAGAAGAATGTATATTCTATTGCTTTGGGGTGGAGAGTTCTGTAGGTGTCTATTAGGTTCACTTGGCCCAGAGCTGAGTTCAAGTCCCGAATATCCTTGTTAATTTTCTATCTTCATGATCTGTCTAATATTGACAGTGGGGTGTTAAATTTTCCCACTATTATTGTGTGGGAGTCTTAAGTCTCCTTGTAGGTCTCTAAGGACTTGCTTTATGAATCTGCGTGCTCCTGTATTAGGTGCATTTAGATTTTAGATAGTTAGCTCTTCTTGTTGCATTGATCTCTTTACCATTATGTAATGCTCTTCTTTGTCTTTTTTGATCTTTGTTGGTTTAAAGTCTGTTTTATCAGAGACTGGGATTGCAACCCCTGCTATTTTTTGCTTTCCATTTGCTTGGTAGATCTTCCTCCATCTCTTTATTTTGAGCCTATGTGTATCTTTCATGTGAGATGGGTCTCCTGAATACAGCACACCGATGGGTCTTGACTCTTTATCCAATTTGCTAGTCTGTGTCTTTTAACTGGGGCATTTAGCCTGTTTACATTTCAGGTTAATATTGTTATGTGTGAATTTGATCCTGTCATTATGATGTTAGCTGGCTATTTTGCCCATTAATTGATGTAGTTTCTTCATAGTGTTGATGGTCTTTACAATTTGGTATGTTTTTGCAGTCACTGGTACCAGTTTTTCCTTTCTATATTAGTGCTTCCTTGAGGAGCTCTTGAAAGGCAGGCCTGGTGGTGACAGAATCCCTCAGCACTTGCTTGTCTGTAAAGGAATTTATTTCTCCTTCACTTATGAAGCTTAGTTTGGCTGGATATGAAATTCTGGGTGAAAAATTCATTTCTTTAAGAATTTTGAATATTGGTCCCCACTCTCTTCTGACTTATAGGGTTTCTGCAGAGAGATCTACTGTTAGTCTGATGGGCTTCCCTTTGTTGGTAACACAATGTTTCTCTCTGGCTGCCCTTAACATTTTTTCCTTCATTTCAACCTTCATGAATCTGATGATTATGTGTCTTGGGGTTGCTCTTCTTGAGGAGTATCTTTGTGGTGTTCTCTGTATTTCCTGAATTAGAATGTTGGCCGTCTTGCTAGGTTGGGGAAGTTCTTCTGGATAATATCCTGAAGAGTGTTTTCCAACTTGGTTCCATTCTCCCTGTCACTTTCAGGTACACCAATAAAACGTATGTTTTGTCCTTTCACATAGTCCCATATTTCTTGGAGGCTTTGTTTGTTCCTTTTCATTCTTTTTTCTCTAATCTTGTCTTCATGCTTTATTTCATTAAGTTGATCTTCAGTCTCTTATATCTTTTCTTCCGCTTGATTGATTCGGCTATTGATACTTGTGTTTGCTTCACGAAGTTCTCGTGCTGTGTTTTTCAGCTTCATCAGGTCATTTATGTTCTTCTCTAAACTGGTTTTTCTAGTTAGCAATTCCTCTCTCCTTTTTTCAATGTTCTCAGCTTCCTTGCATTGGGTTAGAATATGCACCTTTAGGTCAGAGGAGTGTGTTATTACCCACCTTCTGAAGCCTACTTCTGTGTATTCATCAAACTCATTCTCCATCCAGTTTTGTTCCCTTGCTGGCGAGGAGTTGTGATCCTTTGGAGGAGAAGAGGCATTCTGCCTTTTTGCACAGGTTTTTCCTCATCTTCATGGATTTATCTACCTTTGGTCTTTGATGCTGGTGACCTTTGGATGGGGTTTTGGTGTGGATGTCCTTTTTGTTGATGTTGATGCTATTCCTTTCTGTTTGTTAGTTTTCCTTCTAACAGTCAGGCCTCTCTGCTGCAGGTCTGCTGGAGTTTGCTGCAGGTCCACTCCAGACCCTGTTTGCCTGGGTATCACTAGCAGAGGCTGTAGAACAGCAAAGATACCCCAAAGGTTGCTGCCTATTTTTTTCCTCTGGAAGCTTTGTTCCCAGAGGAGCACCCACCAGATGCCAGCTGGAACTCTCCTGTATGAAGTGTCTGTCGACCCCTGCTGGGATGTGTCTCCCAATCAGGAGGCACAGGGGTCAAGGACCCACTTGAGGAGGCAATTCATCCCTTAGCAGAGCTCTAGCGCTGTGCTGGGAGATTCACTGCTCTCTTCAGAGCTGGCAGGCAGGAACGTTAAAGTCTGCTGAAGTGTGCCCACAGCCTCCCCTTACCTCAGCTGCTCTGTCCCAGGGAGGTGGGAGTTTTATCTATACACCCCTGACTGGGTCTGCTGCCTTTCTTTCAGAGATGCCCTGCATAGAGAGAAGGAATCTAGAGAGGCAGTCTGGCTACAGTGGCTTTGCCAAGCTGTGGTCGGCTCCACCCAGTTTGAATTTCCCAGCAGCTTTGTTTACACTGTGAGGGCCTACGCAAGCCTCAGTAATGGTGGACTCCCCTACCCCCACCAAGCTCAAGCTTCCCAGGTTGACTTTAGATTGCTGTGCTGGCAGTAAGAATTTCAAGCCAGTGGATCTTAGCTTGCTGGGCTCTGTGGGGCTGGGATCTGCTGAGCTAGGCTAGACCACTTGGCTCCCTGGCTTCAGCCCCTTTTCCAGGGGGGTGAAAAGTTTTGTCTTGCTGGCATTCCAGGCACCACTGGGGTATGAAAAAAACTCCTGCAGCTATCTTGGTGTCTGCCCAAATGGCCACCCAGTTTTGCGCTTGAAACCCAGGGCCCTGGTGGTGTAGGCACCCATGGGAATCTCCTGGTTTGCGGGTTGTGAATACCATAGGAAAAGCGCAGTATGTGGGCTAGAATACACCATCCCTCGTGGCACAGTCCCTCATGACTTCCCTTGGCTAGGGAAGGGACTTCCCCCAACCCTTGTGCTACGCCTCACCCAAGGAGGTGCTTTGTATCAGGCTTAGTTACTGACCAGCTGTGACCTGAACCTAAGTTTACTCATCTGATAAAAGAGATACCTGCTTTTTCTACCAGGTATCCACTTATTTGCTGTTCAGAATAAATGAACTTAATGAGATAAAGTGTCTCTTACAGGACTGGCACATGTTAGGAGCTCACCAAACGATAATGACTGGTTGTTATCATTGACAATTATATTATTTGTGATTTAGGTTGGAACTCAGTTTATCCGTGGTGTGTCTGGAGGAGAAAGAAAAAGGACTAGTATAGGAATGGAGCTTATCACTGATCCTTCCATCTTGTTCTTGGATGAGCCTACAACTGGCTTAGACTCAAGCACAGCAAATGCTGTCCTTTTGCTCCTGAAAAGGTAAATGCTATGGGAACATTATTCTTTAGTTAATATCTTATCACTACTGTGTCCCAGATATTCTTGGGGCAGGGGGTTCAGAAATGATCAAAATAATTTCTTCCTCTTCTGTTGGAGGGAAAGTCAGTTAACAAATGAAAAGCATTATCAAGAAAAACCAAGCAGGTAAGAATGTAGGGAAGGATGGCTGTGATGAGGGTGTAGGGGGGTTGGGCCTGTTTTGCTGCTGTCTCTTTAGCTTCTTTATTCAATACCAACAGACACACACATACACATTTTCTCTCTCTCTCTCTGCTCTATAACACTGAACATTTTGTAGTTTTCTAAGTAAACCTTTTTATTTCACACCTTTTTCATCTTATTCTTCCACCTTCAGTACTTTTTCTTTTTCTTCTTAGCTTCCTCCTGTTGGGCCTTTTTACTCTACTTATATCATCTTCAGACTGGGTTGTGAGTCTCCCATTTTGCTTATGAGGAATCCTTAGCTTCTTCTATTTCATATTGTACTGAAATTGTTGACCTACTGGCCTGATCCTCTTTGAGGCAGAATGTCTTTGTATACACTGCTAGCATACAGTAGGTTCTTAGAAAATGTTAAAATTGAAGTGACTCTTCACATAAAATATTTTGAATAGTAACAGTTTTGAACAGTGATTTTGGCCCTTCTTCTACCTGTGTATTGTTATTGTAATTATTACAAATATTATTACAATTCAAGGTGAGATTTGGGTGGGGACACATATCATTCTGCCCTTGGCCCCTCCCTCCCAAATCTCATGTCCTCACATTTTAAATTCAATCATGTCTCCCCAACAGTCTCCCAAAGTCTTAACTCATTTCATCATTAACTCAAAAGTTCACATTCTAAAGTCTCATCTGAGACAGGGCAAGTTCCATCCACCTATGAGCCTGTAAAATCAAAAGCAAGTTAGTAACTTCCTAGATACAATAGAAGTACAGGCATTGGGTAAATACACCTGTTCCAAATGGGAGAAATTGGCCAAAATGAAGGGGCTACAGGTCCCACGCAAGTCCAAAATCCAAAGGGACAGTCAAATCTTAAAGCCTGAAATTATCTTCTTTGATTCCATATCTCACGTCCAAGTCAAACTGATGCAAGAGGTGGGCTCCCAGGGCCTTGGGAGGCTCTGGCCTTGTGGATTTGCAGGGTACAGCCCCTCTTGTGGCTGCTTTCACAGGCTGGTATTGAGTGTCTGTGGCTTTTCCAGATGCACAGTTCAAGCTGTTGGTGGATCTACCATTCTGGGGTCTTAAGGATGATGGCCCTCTTCTCACTACTCCACTAAGCAGTGCCCCAGTGGGGGCCCTGTGTAGGGGCTCCCACCCCACATTTCCCATCTGCACTGCCCTAGCAGAGGTTCTCCATGAGGGCTCCACCTCTGAAGTTGACTTTTTCCTGGACATCCATGTATTTCCATACATCCTCTGAAATCTAGGCGAAGGGCAGGCCTAACACCATATGGAAGCCGCCAAGGCTTGGGGCTTGCATCCTGTGAAATAACAGCCTGAATTCTCTGTTTGTCCCATTTAACCATGGCTGGAACATAGGGTACCAAGTCTCGAGACTGCACGAAGCAGCAAGGCTCTGGGCCTGGCCTGGGAAACCATTTTTTCCTCCTAGGCCTCTGGGCCTGTGATGGGAGGAGCTGCTGTAAAGACCTCTGACATTCCCTGGAGACATTTTCCCCATTGTCTTGGTGATTAACATTTGGCTCCCTATTACTTATGCAAATTTCTGTAGCAGGCTTGAATTTCTCCTCAGAAAATGGGTTTTTCTTTTTTATCACATCATTAGCCTGCAAATTTTCTGAGCTTGTATGCTCTGCTTCCCTTTTAAACATAAGTTCCAATTTCAAACCATATCTTTGTGAATGAATAAAACTGAATGCTTTTAACAGCACCTGAGTCACCTCTTGAATGCTTTGTTTCTTAGAAATTTCTTCCAACAGATGCTGTAAATCATCTCTCTCAAATTCATAGTTCCACAAATCTCTAGGGCAGGAGCAAAATGCCACCAGTCTCTTTGCTAAAACATAGCAAGAGTCACTTTTATTCCAGTTCCCAACAAGTTCCTCATCTCCATCTTAGACCACCTCAACCTGGACTTCATTGTCCATATCACTATCAGCATTTTGGACAAATCCATTCAAGAAGTCTCTAGGAGGTTCCAAACTTTCCCACATCTTCCTGTCTTCTTAGCCCTCCAAACTGTTCCAACCTCTGCCTGTTACCCAGTTCCAAAGTGGCTTCCAGATGTTTGGGTATCTTACAGCAGCATCCTGCTCTACCAGTACCAATTTATTGTATTAGTTTGTTCTCACACTGCTAATAAAGACATACCTGACACTGGGTAATTTATAAGGAAAGAAGTTTCATGGACTTACAGTTGCACATGGCTGGGGAGATCTCACAATTTTCACGGAAGGCAAGGAAGAAGAAAAGGCATGTTGTACATGGCAGCAGGCAAGAGAGCTTGTACAGGGGAACTCCCATTTATAAAAGCATCAGATCTTGTGTGACTTTTTCAGTACCACGAGAACAGTATGGGGGAACTGACCCCCTGATTCAATTATCTCCACCTCGCCCCACCCTTGATATGTGGGGATTGTTACAATTGAAGGTGAGATTGGGGTGGGCACACAGCCAAACCTTATCAACCTGTAAGTCATAACTCCTGTGAAAAGGTACTTTAGCACTATTTTGGTCATGGACTTAGACCAGAGATTAAATCCCAGCCTTGCCTCTTACTAACTATGATCCCTTGGCCAGTTGCTTGATCCTTTAAAGCATATTTATAAAATGAGGGTAATAATAATAATATTGGAACTGCCTCATAACAATATTGTGAAAATTGAAATGAAGTTATCTCTAAAGTATTTAGCAAAGACACAGTAAGTACTCAGCTATGTTAATTGCATTATTAGGGCAGAAGAGTAAAAACCAATTTCTAAAGAGCCAGAAGACCTAAATGATAAGTCAGAATGAGATATATGGCCATTGGTTTAATATGTAGTCCACAGTTTGTTCTCAAACTTGTAAATACTTGCAGATTACCTGGGTTGCTTCTTAAAATATGGATTCCCTAGACCTACTCCCAGAGATTCTAATTCAATGTCTGGGAAGACTGTCCTAGAATCTGCATTTTTAATAACTATTCTAGTTGATTCTAGATTGTCAATACAACACACTGAAAATTCCTATTCTGTTTTAATAAAAGCATTGAATTTAGGTTTCCTAACTATAGCTAAATAATATGAGATGAAAAGTTAATAAGACAAAGTCAAGTTGAACTAGAAGCAAACAATCTAAAGGCAAGAATAGAGTATTTTACCGAGAAATACAAGTTTCAGATATTTAATGACTCATTATTGTCTCACTTTTAACTTAGGATGTCTAAGCAGGGACGAACAATCATCTTCTCCATTCATCAGCCTCGATATTCCATCTTCAAGTTGTTTGATAGCCTCACCTTATTGGCCTCAGGAAGACTTATGTTCCATGGGCCTGCTCAGGAGGCCTTGGGATACTTTGAATCAGCTGGTATGGTTGACTTTTTTATGCTGTAAAACCCTTCATTAATAGAATCCTGAAGGAGAGCAAAGGGGTTCTGCAGGAGTGCTGTTTGGTCTTTGGGTAGACATACCATGAGAATCTATCACTTCAAAATGTGTTTGTACCATTTGGTGCTAGTATTTTTCTTCATTTTTGTAGCACCAGCTTGTTATTTAGGTATCTTTCTTGTCTTATTTGAATGTGCATGCATGTGTGTATTTCTACTGGGCCTATATTCTGCTTCCTAGTTATAGTGACCATTTCTTAAAAGCTCAGTAATTAATATGTTGGCCTTATAGCCATTTATTCTGTCACTTGAACATTTTTGGAAAGGCCTAATATGATTATCTTCTTGACCATATAACAGATGAGGCCTTATAATTTTTTCCCCTTGCACATGATGTTGATCTGCCTTGATGAGCACTCATGGAGATGCTACTTAATTTTATTTGTTTTTATTTTTATTTTTGAGATGGAATCTTGCTCTGTCACCCAGGCTGGAGTGCAGTGACATGATCTTGGCTCACTGCAAGCTCCACCTCTCAGGTTCACGCCATTCTCCTGCCTCAGCCTCCTGAGTAGCTGGGACTGCAGGCGCCCACCACCACGCCTGGCTAATTTTTTTGTATTTTTTTTAGTAGAGACAGGGTTTCACCATGTTAGCCAGGATGGTCTTGATCTCCTGACCTTGTGATCTGCTGCCTTGGCCTCCCAACGTGCTGGGATTATAGGTGTGAGCCACTGCGCCCAGCGAATTTTATTTAAGGTTTTTTTTTTTTTTTCTTTTGAGATAGGATCTCACTCCGTCACCCAGGCTGGAGTGCAGTGGCACAATCTTGACTCATTGCAGCCTCAACCCCCTGGGCTCAAGCCATCCTCCCACCTCACCCAAGCAGCTGGGACTATAGACACATGCCACCATGGCTAGCTAATTTTTGTATTTTTTGTAGAGTCGGGGTCTTGCCATGTTGCCCAGGATGGTCTCAAACTCCTGAGCTAAAGCCATCTGCCGCGGCCTCCCAAAGTGTTGGGATTACAGGTGTGAGCCACTGCCCCCGGCAGACACTACTTAATTTTCTGGTAACTGTAGATGGCAGCTTTAGCCCTTGAGTGGGTATCGGTCAATAGAGTGGTTAGTCCTAAACCTGACTTAGATGGGCCAAAATTTCTAACAATCTTGGACAGCATGGTTCTTTTTATTTCAAATTGAAATGTGTGATTTTTAAAATTTTAGATAGAAACGTGCGCTTTTTTTTTAATGGCTTGTGCAGTCTGCCTCATTTTAGAGATATTTGGATATGATTATAAATGATTCCCTATGATCCTAAATATAATTTTAGATATTCATTGGCCATGTTTCTTAATTAGGTTTTAATAAAGGGGATGAACTAAGAGTCAGACTTCAGGCCACGCTGAGTTCAGACGATCTCATCATCCAAAGCTGAATGGTTCAGGTGTGCTGTGCTGGCCATGTTCTATCGAGAATACTGCTCAGGGGATTTGTTCTCCATTTGGAATTATAGCAGCACAGCAGTTGATTTGGATTTCTGAATTAATTAATTAATTAATTTACCTTTGAGACAGGGTCTCACTCTGTCGCCCAGGCTGGAGTGCAGTGGTGCTTTCAGAGCTCACTGCAACCTCCGCCTCCCAGGTTCAAGCGATTCTTGTGCCTCAGCCTCCTTAGTAGCTGGGATTATAGTGATAAGCCAATGCACCTGGCTAATTTTTGTGTTTTTAGTAGAGATGGGGTTTTGCCATGTTGGCTAGGTTGGTCTCGAAGTCCTGGGCTCAAGTGGTTTGCTGGTCTCGGCCTCCCAAAGTGCTAGGATTACAGATATGAGCCACTGCACCCAGCCCTGGACCTCTGAATTTAGTATGTGGGAAGCAGTCATTGCTAATGTGGGTTCTATCATTCTTGCATTCTGTTGGTGAACTCAGAGAGCAGAACACACCTGGGCTTTTGGTATTTTTTTCTTGGGTCTATATTTAGATTTTTGAGGAAGTACTATTAAGCACCAGAGCGTACTGATAGCTATTTCAGGTCTCATGAATTATGATAGGTAAGGACCAAGCACTAATGCAAAATGCCCTGCAAATCCAAGGTTGGCTTGGAGTGTTTTCTTTTCTTTTCTTTTCTTTTTTTTTGGCCCAGAGACAAAGAATTGCTGAAATATTGTGTGATAGGCTGGGCACAGTGGCTCATGCTTGTAATGCCAGCACTTTGGGAGGCCAAGGCGGGTGGATCACTTGAGGCCAGGAGTTCGAGACCAGCCTGGCCAACATGGCAAAACTGTGTCTCTACTGAAAATACAAAAATTAGCTGGATGTGGTTATGCACGCTTCTAATCCCAGCTACTTGGGAGGCTGAGGCAGGAGAATCACTTGAACTCGGGAGGCAGAGGTTTCAGTGAACCAAATTGCCCCACCACATTCCAGCCTGGGTGACAGAGAGAGACCCTGTCTCAAAAAAAAAAAAATTTCTTTATATATATAATATATATATAGAGACCATATATTATATAAAATATATATATATATAGAGAGAGAGAGGGAGTGTGTGATTGAATATATAAAAAGCAAGGGTAAAAATATGTGGGAAGAAGAGAGAAAGTTAAGGAGAAGTCATTAGATTCTGTCTTCTCTAGCCTCACCTCCCTCACCCTCTGAAAGTGAGTTCTGTTTATTTTCCAAGACCATCAAGGATTTGTGTTTTTGGGCTGCCTTCTTTCATAGGTTATCACTGTGAGGCCTATAATAACCCTGCAGACTTCTTCTTGGACATCATTAATGGAGATTCCACTGCTGTGGCATTAAACAGAGAAGAAGACTTTAAAGGTATATGAATCTGTTACAGTCCCAGATTTTTGCCTAATTGAATTGGCTGAAGTTTAGCAATGTGGTGGCTAATTAAAATGTGGCTTTGTGAATTTCTGTTAATGCAGTCTTCTGATACCAGTCAACACAAATATTTTGTTGTCTGTGAGTGCTGTTGGTGTTTTTGATTTAATTTATAAATGAGAATTTATATGGTGGTGTCAGTTCCAAGAGGAGTTAACATTTTAAAAAATGCTCACTGTTTATATAGTGTTTTTAAAATAAGAAACTTGGCAATGTATGCATTTGCATATAGTAGGAAGCAACAACCAGATTTTTTTTTTTTTTTTTTTTCGAGACGCCATCTAGCTCTTGTCACCCAGGCTGGAGTGCAATGGCACTATCTCAGCTCACTGAACCCTCCGCCTCCCAGGTTCAAGCCATTCTCCTGCCTCAGCTTCCTGAGCAACTAGAATTACAGGCCTGTGCCACCACGCCCGGCTAATTTTTGTATATTTAGTAAAGACGGAGTTTCACTATGTTGGCCAGGCTGGTTTCAAACTGCTGAACTCAAGTGATCCTCCCGCCTTGGCCTCCCAAGGTGTTGGGATTACAGGTGTGAGCCACCGCCCCTGGCCACGACCAGAATTTTATATTAAGAATTAGAACTATATGGTAAGAAGTCTATTTTAAAAGAATTAAGGTCAAATAGGAAAACGTCAGTTTGTTTGCTATACTCATAAGACTATGGCAATAGACAGGCTATTTCTCTATACTTTTCTTTTTCTCTTTTTAAATATATATTTTAATTTATTACTTACTTTATTTATTTTTATAGAGACAGGGTCTCGTTTCATTGCTCAGGCTGGTCTTGAATTCCTGGCCTCGCATGATCCTCCTGCCTCTGCCCTGCAAAATACTGGGATTACAGGAGTGAGCCACTGTGCCTGGCCTATTATACTTTTCTAATGACAGAGCTAATAATTTTTTATTTCTATTTTTTCTTTTTTGAGATGGAGTCTTGCTCTCTTGCACAGGCTGGAGTGCAGTGGTGTGATCTCAGCTCACTGCAACCTCCACCTTCCTGGTTCAAGAGATTCTCTTGCCTCAGTTTCCTGAGTGGCTGGGATTACAGGCGCGCACCACCACGCCAGGCTAATTTTTTTTTGTATTTTTAGTAGAGACAGGGTTTCACCATGTTGGTCAGGCTGGTCTCGAACTCCTGACCTCGTAATCCACCTGTCTCAGCCTCCCAAAGTGCTGGGATTACAGGCATGAGCCACCGTGCCTGGCCTATTTTTTCTTTCTAAAGCTTTAGAATGAAGGTGTTAGGGAAGCATCCAAGAAAGGGGCCACAAAAAAAATGGGCTAAATTTGTTGTTATCTTGTTCATGTTTCCTTTTTATCCACTGATTGCAAAGCCACGGAGATCATAGAGCCTTCCAAGCAGGATAAGCCACTCATAGAAAAATTAGCGGAGATTTACATCAACTCCTCCTTCTACAAAGAGACAAAAGCTGAATTACATCAACTTTACGGGAGTGAGAAGAAGAAGAAGATCACAGTCTTCAAGGAGATCAGCTACACCACCTCCTTCTGTCATCAACTCAGATGGGTTTCCAAGCGTTCATTCAAAAACTTGCTGGGTAATCCCCAGGCCTCTATAGCTCAGGTAACCAGCAGATTCTTTTGAAATACTCAAATGGGAACAATGTGGTTCTGTTGTCATCTGCTTCAGGATATGTTTATCTTCTACCCACCCTTCCAGTTATTTGTTATCTTCACTCCACCTGGGATGTAGAACCAGTCAGCAGAACAAATAAAGGACAATTAAGTTTTACTTTTGGAAAGCTTCCCTTTTTTTGAGACAGAGTCTCACTCTGTTGCCCAGGCTAGAGTGTAGTGGCATGGATTCAGCTCACTGCAGCCCTGACCTCCCTGGGCTCAAGTGATCCTCACACCTCAGCCTCTTGAATAGCTGAGACTACAGGCGTGTCCCACCATGTCCAGCTAATTTTTGTGTTTTGTGTAGAGACGGGGTTTCGCTGTGTTGCCCAGGCTGGTCTTGAACTCGTGGGTTCAAGCGATTCTCCTGTCTCAGTCTCCCAAAGTGCTAGGATTACAGGTGTGAGCCACCACATCTGGCCAGCTTCTTTTTTTTAGTGGTTTCTTAGACTACCTAACTCAGAATTTTTGTTGATTTAGACAAGCTGTAATGAATAATCTGAGTAGAAAAATGTTTTTTTTTTGGAAATTGTGAAAGAAATGTCAGCCAATTTTGGAGTTTTCTGGTAGCTGTTCACTTTTGTTCACTGATTCATTCATCATGTTCTTGTAGGGACTGTGCTGTGCTTTAGGGATGTAAATTCAGTAGTGAACAAAATGGGCAAAAATAAAACTCTGCTCATGGAGCTAATTTTCTGAGGAAGACAGGTATGATAAATAATAAAGAAATTAAATAGATAACATGTTAGATGGTAGAAGAAACTATGGGGAAAGTTTAAGCAGAGAAGAGGTGGAGAAAGGGGAGGAAGAGAGAGAAGTAGGGAGAAGAAGGTTGATTTGCAGTTGGAATCAGGTGATCAGGGAAAACCTCACCTGCTGTCACTGAATACACCTGAAGGGAGTATGTGCTGTCCACTCCAAGGGAAGAGCCTGTGTGCAAAGTGCTGTTCCTTATCATTTACCTTCTTTAGACAGTTTACAGATGATACAAACGTAGTAAGCAAATTTGAGTTCACAGAACAAGGCTATTCATTGTTAGATTAACTTTCTGTTAATCAAAATGAGATAATGTTTCTTTATTCCTTGGTTGGCTCTGTGATAGTTGGTGATTATTACTCCTTATGGTTTTTGTTATTCTTTTCTTTAAACATTTTTTTTTTAGAGACTGGGTCTCACTCTGTCACTCATGCTGGAGTGCAGTGGTGCAATCATAGCTCACTGCAACCCCAAACTCTTGGCTCAAGCGATCCTCACACTTCAGCTTCCCGAGTAGCTGTGACTACAGGCATGCACCACAACACCTGGCTGATTTTTTAATTTTTTGCAGAAACAGGGTCTCACTATGTTGTCCTGGTCTGGATCTCCTGGGCTCAAGCGATCCTCCTGCCTTGGCCTACCAAAGTGCTGGGATCACAGGTGTGAGCCACCATGCCTGGCCTTTTCTGTTATTCTTAACCCCTCTGTCACCCAAAACATTAGTACTGCCAATTCATTGGTCCATTCTTCAAAGAAGTCAATTTAGCTGGTTATTTTGGGGCTCTTATTTTTATTAACAATATTGAGTTTCTGTTGAGTACTAAAAGATGGCACATTGTTGGCTCTAGTAAAATATTACTGACGTTTAAACTTGTGCATGATAATTTCCATACTTAAGTATATATAAAAATATATGTAAGAGCTTGTATTCCTAGTTGAGCCATACTGCTAATTATGTATATATATGTATATATGTATAGCCACATATATGTATGTATAGCCATACTGCTAATTAAGTATATATATAAATATATCTAAGCACCTGTATCCCTAGTCGAGCCATACTAATTGCTCCAAATGTTTTTGGTACTTATAATTTGGTGTTTCTGTCAGAACATTGGCACTTTTGTATACTATCAATTAAGGGTAAAATTTTATTCTTTGAGCATAGATTTGATGTCATTTGGAAATCAGTCTGGTAGGATCAACCTGGGTTACTTATTGTCAACAGTGAAATGATGTAATGAATTGCTCTTTTAGTGTGATGTATGCATTAGATTTTTTTTACTTGGAAAATAACTTAAATTATCTTGCTTCAAAAAATGGTTTATAAATGTCTTGTCCAAATCACCTATGTGGTAATACTGGAGAGGGCATAATTAGAACATACAGCTGTTTTTCACACACTGAGATTCTGCATGTTTTGATACTGGGCTTCCTTCCAATGCTAACACCTGGCCTAGTGCCTCTAGGTTTAGCTTCCCTGCCTCATCGTGAACTCACTTTCACAAAAGGAATTCCAGCCATGTTCAGAGCAGTGGCAGTCTCTTAGATTAAGAATAGAACCTTGCATCTCCCTGAGCATCTGCTTAGCAGGACAAGTTTTGTTTAGATTTGTGAAAAACTGGAATATTAGCTTAGGGCAGGAGTAGGCAATTATTTTTTTTCTTGTAAAGGATCAGGTAGTAAATATTTTAGGCTTTGCAGACCAAGTGGTCTTTGTCTCAGGTAGTCAGCTCTGCTGTTTTAGTGTGAAAGCAGCCAAGCTAATAACATGAATAAATGAACATGGCAGTATTCCAATAATAAATGAAAGGCCGGCTAGGTGCAGTGGTTCATGCCTATAATCCCAGCACTTTGGGAGACCAAGGCAGAAGGATGCTTGAGGCCAAGAGTGTGAGAACAGCTTGGGCAATAAAGCAAGACTCTATCTTTTTTTTTTTTTTTTTTTTTTTTGAGACAGCGTCATGCTCTGTCGCCCAGGCTGGAGTGCAGTGGTGCAGTGTCGGCTCACTGTAACCTCCGCCTCCCGGGTTCGAGCAATTCTCCTGCCTCAGCATCCTGAGTAGCTGGGACTACAGGCGCCCACCACCATGCCCAGCTAATTTTTGTATTTTTAGTAGAGACAGGGTCCCACTGTGTTGGCCAGGCTGGCTTTGAACTCCTGACTTCAGGTGGGTCCACCCGCTTCAGCCCCCCACAGTGCTGGGATTACAGACGTGAGCCACCGTGCCCGGCCAAGACCCTATCTTAAAAAAAAAGGTAACTTTCATTTTATTCCAATAAAACATTATACATGGGCACTGAAATTTGAATTTTATATAAATTATATATATATAAATATAAATATATATTTATATATATAATATGAGAAATATTATTATTCTTGACTTTTTATTCAATGATTAATAAAATGAGCTAAGTGTGGTGGTGCATGTCGGTAGTCCTAGCTACTCAAAAGGCTGAGGTGGGAGGATTGCTTGAGACCAGAAGTTTGAGGCTGCAGTGAGCCATGATTACACCACTGCACTCCAGCCTGAGTGACAAAGTGAGACTTTGTCTCTAAAAAATAATAAAAAATAAAGTAAAAAGCCATTCTTAGCTCATAGGTGAATAAAGATAGGTGGCTGGCCCTATTTGACCTGTGGGCTATAGCTTAATGATTCCTGGTTCAGGGTTTATGATTGTGTATGTTGTTTTAATTCTGAGTTCTTGAAAATTGAGTTGTTAAAATGTTTTGTGACTCTCTACTGATAAATCTTGTATCTGTTGCTTTATAGCTGCACTTTGGCTTGAACTAGTTATTTCTTTACATGATTCAAACTTGGCCTCTGATAATGCATCTTCCAAAAGTTGTATTTGGAAAATCTTAGAATGAATGGATTATCTGTATGAGAAGATTGCATGTTCATTTAAGGTGCCAAGGGTTTTCTGAACAGCTCACCTTGGAAGCAGATGGGGTCTGTGCACTCCATCGTGCATTGTTTAGTTTGCCTGTTTGTTTTCCTTTCTTTAATGCCAGAAAGAATAACACAGACACACCTTATAAAAGCGTGCCAAGGTTACGGGATTGATTATTTTGTCAATATGTTTGAAAGCTGACTTTGAAAACATTTTTAGAACTTTGAAACTTTTAGGAAACATCTTAATCATAATACTCAGTGTTAGTATAAGATAACAAGTTTGAATGAAAACTTGACAAAGCATGTGGAATGTTTAGTTTGAACAGTCTGGGCCGGGCATGGTGGCTCATGCATGTAATCCCAGCGCTTTGGGAGGCCAAGGCGGGCGGATCACGAGGTCAGGAGTTCGAGGCCAGCCTGGCCAACATAGTGAAACCCCGTGTCTACTGAAAGTACAAAAAATTAGCCAGGCTTGGTGGCGGGCACATGTAATACCAGTTGCTTGGGAGGCTGAGGCAGGACAGTCGCTTGAACCTGGGAGCTGGAGGTTGCAGTGAGCTGAGATCGCGCCATTGCACTCCAGCCAGGGCAACAGTACAAGACTCCGTCTCAAAAAAAAAAAAGAAAATCCTGAATTGAATATTCTTAAAAGTTTTACTACGTGAAAACATAGACTCTTGTGTGCACGTGCATGCATGCATGCATGTTGATACAGTCATCTGCATTTATTTTGGAAGCTTGGTCTGTTGAATTATATTCTGAGGGTAATGAAAATATGCCAGCATAATGGATTTCCCCCCAAAATTTCTAAGTGAATTTTAAAAGACAACTCATAAGTAGAAACATTGGAATAATGTTCTTTCCAGACTAGATTCTTCACAAACAAGTTATCACAGATCATGGTACTGTTTTTGCAGTTTGGTTTGCTTCATGCCAAAAGTGTCCTTGATCAGTTACTTTAAATCTTGATACCACTCGACTGTTGCAGTATTGAGATTTTGTTTTTTGAATTTTGGTGATTCCAAGATATGGTAGGATATTTTGTCTTCTTTAGATTACCATTTCTTATTTTTTATTCTTATTTATTTATCAATTTATTTTTTGAGACAGTATGGTTCTGTCGCCCAGGCTGGAATGCAGTGGTACGATCTTGGCTTGCTGCAACCTCCACCTCTAGGGTTCAAGTGATTCTTGTGCCTCAGCCTCCTGAGTAGCTGGGACTACAGGCGTACACCACCATGCCTGGCTAATTTTTGTGTGTGTGTGTTTTTTAGTAGAGACGGAGTCTCACCATGTTGCCCAGGCTGGTCTCAAACTCCTGAGTTCAGGCCATCTGCCCCCTCGGCCTCCCAAATTGCTGGGATTACAGGCATGAGCCACCACGCCCAGCCCATTTCTTGTTTTTTAATATTTAACTCATGAGTAAATATAAGTAGGATTTTCTCAGTTAAATTATATCATAACATAACCCTTAACCCTTTGCTTATTGAAGTGTCCTTAAGAGACTCTTTATCCTAGAAACAAGAGTGGTGTTTGTCCAATCTCCTTAGGAGCTATAGAAATCAATTGAGTGGTGAAGATAGGTGAGAACAGCAAATAATTGGCAGCTTAGGTCTGCAGCATTGGCTATAGGCCGCATTGGCTGAAGCGATGAGGAAGCAGTGACAGGAGATGGGTAGTGGAAGCACGCAGAGTGTGCACAGAGAAAGCTGGCTGAATGCTTTGGTGACAGTGACAATGCACTTTTCCAGTGCAGGCATGGAATCCCTAGAGGGTGGATAGGTGGGCTCCATCTCACCCCTATTTCCTCACTGTGCAAAATTCCATTGTTAGAGTTTTTTTAATGTGTGCTTTAAAATTTTTATTTATTTTTAATGTTAAGAATAAAGATATCCTGTTTTCACTTTAACCTCTTGAAATATAAAATGACTCATGTTCATTGGCACAAAGGTTGAGAGTTCAGTTCAGGGTCAAAGCTCTTAGGCACTTGGACTTTGCTTTGCTACATACTTGCATTGCTCTGCTACCCTGTGTGGTATTCACAAGCTCAGTAACCTGAAGCAGACCCTGAACTGACTGCTGGGTGGTGCAATGGGAGGAAGTCCAGCTTTTTCAGTAGTGTGCTCTGTGTCCTACCACTCTCCCCAAACCACAGATAACTTAATTTTTAACTTAGGAAGCAGTCTAAATAATGTATGCTGTTTTATTTTCTCCCAGGGACGTTGGCCAAGCCATTGTTTATCTTAATGGAGAGATCTGATTATGTAACCATATATTATACCAATAAATGGTGTGTATAAGTTTTTATCTCTAATTAAAACTCTTTCCCTTTTTTTTGCATTTTTCTTTTTGAAAAGATCATTGTCACAGTCATACTGGGACTGGTTATAGGTGCCATTTACTTTGGGCTAAAAAATGATTCTACTGGAATCCAGAACAGGTAAGTAAATTTGGATCTTGATTTTAAGAAAATGCTGTTACTTTCTTCAAGCTTATGAAAATCCATTAACAATTTGAATTTAAGACAAGTATAGTGTAAATGTCATTCTTTTATTGAGGGTAGGATGAGTCAGTTTATTTTTGAGACAGAGTCATGCTCTGTTGCCCAGGCTGGAGTGCAGTGGCACGATCTCAGCTCACTGCAATCTCTGCCTCCTGGGTTCAAGCAATTCTCCTGCCTCAGCCTCCCAAGTAGCTGGGACTACAGGCATCCGCCACCACGCCCAGCTAATTTTTGTATTTTTAGTAGAGACAGGGTCACACCTTGTTGGCCAGACTGGCTTTGAACTCCTGACCTCAGGTGGGTCCACCCACCTTGGCCTCCCAAAGTGCTAGGATTACAGGCGTGAGCCACTCCACCTGGCCCAATTATTTTTAAATGTACAGTTGAGTGGCATTAAGTACATTTACATTGTTATGCAACTGTCACCACCATCCAACTCTAGAATTCTTTTTATCTTCTCAAATGGAATATCTATACCCATTAAGCAATAACTTCTCATCTCGTATCTGCCTCTCCTAACTCCTGGCAGCAATCATTCTACTTTCTGTCTCTGAACTTGACTACTCTAAGACCCTCATATAAGTGGAATCATACAGTAGATATTCTTTGGTAACTGACTTATTTCCTTTAGCATGTTGTCTTTATGGCTTATTCATGTAGCATGTGTCAGATTTCTTTCCTTTGTAAGGTTGAATAATATTCCATTGTATGTACATACCACATTTTGTTTTTCCATTCATCTGTTGATGGAAACTTGGGTTGCTTTCACCTTTTGGCTGTTGTAAACAGCGCTCCCTAGGTGTACAAATATCTCTTTCAGCCAGATGTGGTGGCATGTGTCTGTAGTCCCAGCTACTTGGGAGGCTGAGGTAGGAGGATTGCTTGAGCCCAGGAGTTCTAGGTTGCAGTGAGCTATGATTGCAATACTGCAGTCCAGCCTGGGTGACAGAGTTCGACCCTGTCTCTTAAAAAAACAAACAAACAAAAAAAACTATTTTAGTTCCTGCTTTCAATTCTTCAGCTATATACCCAGAATTAGAATTTCTGGGTCATATGGTAATTCCGTTAATTTTTTTGAGGAACTACTATACCGTCTTCCACAGTGGCCGCACCATTTTACATTCTTACCAGCAGTGCACAAGGGTTCCAGTTTCTCCATATCTTTACCAACACTTTTCTTTTTCTCTCTTTTAAATAGTAGAGATCCGTTGGATCTTTGGAGAATGTCTATGAAGTCCTTTGACCATTTTAAAATTGAATTGTTTGTTTTTTTGTTGTCGAGTTGTAGGAGTGCTTTATATTTTTGAGGATATATTAATCCCTTATCAGATACATGATTTGCAAATATTTTTCCCCACTCTGTGGGTTGTCTTTTCAGTATTGATAGTGTCCTTTGATGCATAAACATTTTTAACTTTGATGTAGTCCAATTGATCCATTTCTTCTTCTGTTGCCTGTGAGCTAATTTCTGTCACTTTTTAAATATATAGGTTTGACTTAGGGGTGTGATGGGGGTGGGACTCAGCTTTTCCTGTTGTATGGTTAGCACTTTTGTTAGTGTTGTGATCCTTACCTAGTTTCAGTCACAGTGGGCCCTTAAAAACCTCATTTTATGAGGGGACTTTTTATCGACTGTATTGTGTTCTGAACGTAAGCACTCAGGAATTTCACAGCCCTCAGAGTTCTGGTTATTTCATGTATGGAGAACACTTGTGGCAGATACTGTGCTCCGTGGCGCTTGCTGTCCATAGTCTCAGGTGACCACCCCGTGATTTAGAGCGGGTAGATGGTAGTATCCCCAGTTTACTATTGAGGAAAGTTGAAGACGCTTATGTTCAGCCTATTTTGATGTCTGGAAAAGGCTGATTATTTTTTAAAGAATAAGCATAAAAGTTGATTCCTCACTCGAGTAAAATAAATTCTTGTGTATGGAATCAGATATGTTACTCTACAATGAGAGTATTATCACACAACAGTTTACCAGAGTGATGTCATTGTTCATGTTTTTACTTTCCCTGAGGGCTGAGGTATCTGGATTATTTCCAGACTTGCTAGTAATTGATGGTTTGTGTGCCGTGTAGATGCCATTGCTTAACCCAGCACAGAATATATCACAGGATCTAAAGGCTGTGGGCCTTTTATATTGTGCAGCAGGAAGCATTTGGAAAGGACATGCAGTACATGGAGTAACCTGGTCCTCAACTGGAACTTTGAAGAGGACCGGAAATCTGGCCATTAAAGCTCTTGGTAGAAAAATCCAGAGAAATACAGAAGAACTTTAGGTGTTTCTTCAGATGTTTTCTGGAGAAATAGGGCATTAATCTTGTTTTAATTTGTTTGTTTTTGAAACAGAATCTCACAATATTGCCCAGGCTGGTGTGCAGTGGTGCAGTCATAGCTCACTGCAGCTTTGAACTCCTGGGCTCATAATTTGTATTTTTGACTTAAGCTTGCTATCTTTTTTTTTTTTTTTTTCCCAAAGCTCTAGGGTACATGTGCAGGATGTGCAGGTTTGCTACATAGTTAAACGTGTGCCATGGTGGTTTGCTACACCTATCAATCCATCACTTTGGTGTTAAGCCCAGTATGCATTAGCTATTTTTCCTGATGTTCTTCCTCCCACTGCCTCCCATTGACCCCACTATCATTTTTTAAATAAGCATTTGGATTATGTTAAAGTGGCCTGTGTATATGATTTAATCCCTCCTGGGATGATTAGTGATTTATTGATTAGGAAAAAACGTTTCAGCATCATCTCTGGAAACAGGTTCTCAAAGTTTTGTTCAGTGGTGAATATTAGTACTTCATAATTTAAAACTGCTCGAGGCCAGTGGTTTAGTTCTCTTCTTTGGGGATGAATTCTCTGAGAGAGGAAAGCAGTCTCTGCTCTTTCTCTAACCTGTTTAACTGAGAAACTGGGTTTTAATCATATGTAGAGTATAAGCATCTTTGAATTAATAGCTACCTCTGGAATAACTGCTTTACAGAGTTGTGGTGATAGCTAAACAAATTAGTGTATATTAAGGGAAAAGGTATACTTTAAAAATAGTATTCAGATCCAGTCATCTCACTTCTAGATATTTACCCCAAAGATGTGAAATCAGTTTGTTGAAGAAATTTCTGCACCCTCATATTTATCGCAGCATTGTTCACAATAGTCAAGATACGGAATCACCCTAAGGGTCTGATTTGATAAAGAAAATGTGGTATATATACACAATGGAAAAACAAAAGAAATTTTGTCATTTGCAATAACATGGATGGAATTGGAGAATATTATGCCAAGTGAAATAAGCCAAACGCAGAAAGCTAAGCGCTGAAATGTCACATAATCTCACTTAATGTGGAATCTGAAACAATGGAACTGAAAGAGACAGTAGAATGGTGGTTACCAGAGGCTAGAGGGGTGTGGGGAATGGAGAGATGATGGTCAAAGGGTACAAAACCTCAGTTACACAGGAGGAATAAGGATTTTTCTTTGGAGATACATTGCACAATGTGGTGAACACAGTAAATAATAACATAAATTTCAGAATTGCTAAAATTTAAGATTCTTTTACCACAAAAAATAAATGTTTGAGGCGATGGATGTGTTAATTAGCTTGATTTAATTATTTCACACTTATGATTCATGAATCATATAACTTGGTACCCCACAAATACATACAACCATAATATGCCAATTTATTATTTAAAAAATCAAAATAAAAAATATTCAGACCAATAAGTAGATATAACAGATGTGGATTACCACCTTGAAAGAATTAGAATGAATTAACTTCCTTAATAAGAAAGAACTGTGTTTAAAATAAATCATCTTAGTATTTAGAAGGAACGTTTCCATTGTCTACTTTTTCAGAGTCATGAACATTACTGTACTGATAGATTTAAGACAACAAATTGAATTGAATCTTTGCTATGTTCCATGTTCTGAAATTAGCTTTTTACTTGATGTTAGGTTTATTTGTGTACAGAAAGTGAGATAACTGCATGTCTACCAGGCCTGGCTATTTTTCATTCATTTTAATTATACGTACATACTTTTAAAACTGTTCTGGCTGGGCACCGTGGCTTACACTTGTAACTGCAGCACTTTGGGAGGCCAAGCTGGGAGGATTGCTTGAGGCCAGGAGTTCAACTCAGTTGCAGTGAGTTTATGATCATGCCACTATACTCTAGCCTGGGTGACCAAGGGCAACTCTGTCTCTAAAAATAAAATAAAACAAAAAAGACCCTAGCCTGTTCCCTTAGATCTTTGTTCTTTAGGTATCTATGGACTCTTTTTTTTCTTTTAATGTAATTGTGTTGTTCACTTGGGTTTGCATTTTTTAAAATGTTCTCTTGTTTTTATGCCATTTAAATGATGTGTCACTTACCTCTTTTTCATTTTCAACTCACACCCTCACTGTCAATTATGTTTTGTTATGGTGTTTCAGGAATGTTGGCATGCTTTCATAAAATTCATATTTGTATCAAAGTGTAGATTAACTTAGCATTTTCCTTTTTATTTATTTTTTAATTTTTTTTTTTTGAGACAGTGTCCCACTCTGTCGCCCAGGCTGGAGTGCAGTGGCGCGATCTCAGCTCACTGCAACCTCCACGTCCAAGGTTCAAGCGATTCTCCTGCCTCAGCCTCCTGAGTAGCTGGGACTACAGGCATCCGCCACCACGCCCAGCTAATTTTTGTATTTTTAGTAGAGACGGGGTTTCACCATGTTGGTTAGGCTGGTCTTGAACTCCTGACCTCGTGATCCTCCCGACCCGGCCTCCCATAGTGCCAAGATTACAGGCATGAGCCACTGCACCCGGCCAACATTTTCCTTTTTAAATCTCAGTTACTTCACTGAGAAACAAGCACTAATAGTGTTCCTTTTCATTACAATACACAAATTAGATTTTTCTTTGTCAGTAAGTGTTACTTGGTTTCCTCTGAGCACTCTGGAAACCTCCTAGAGGGCTGGCTGTCTTAGCGTGGTCAAGGATAATGTCACGGCCCTGCTGATGGTGGTGTGGTGCATGTAGGTTATGCATATAATAAGGGGTTGATCGAAGGTTGCCTTCACTGTCTTTCATTTTGCTTCCACATGACTTACATTCTTTGTTCAACTTTAAAATCAAAGTGGCTAATTGAATTTCTTAATCTTTGCAGACTTCATTTAGCTTACCACTTTTCTGTTCGTACGTTAGGAATGATTCTTGGCATTTTTGTTAGTTAAAATTATGTGTTGGCCTGACTGCCATACCAAAATACCATAGAGCAAGTGGCTTAAACAACAGAAATTCGTTTTCTCTTAGTTCTAGTCTGAAAGTCTGAGATCAGAATACCAGCATTGCTGGGTTCTGGTAAGGGCCCTCTTCCTGGCTTGCCGACTTGCCTCCTTGCTGTTCCTTGTGTGGCAGAGCAAGAGCTCTGGTGTCTCTTCCTATTAGGACACTCTTCCCATTACACTCTCCCCACCTCCCTATCCTGTAACCTCATCTGAACCTAATTACCTTCCAAAGGACCCATCTTCAAATACCATCACATTGGGGGTTGGGGCTTCAACATATGAATTTTGGTGGGGGGAGACGCTATTCATTCCACAACAATCCAAGACTGTGAATTTCAAAATGAGCTATAATATGTAGTCCCAGGGGTACCACTGTGGAGACATAAGAGATGGGGAGAGGCTTGATGGGGTTCATGCTTCCCTGTTTCAACCAGAACAGTTTCCCTGTTTTTCCTGCCTAACTTTATACACTGTCATTTGTGGAAAGAGTTTTGTGGGTAGAAAATCTGTCTAAGAATGCTGAGTTGACTGCGGTGATTTGGTTCCCCTTTTCATGGCAGAGCCGGGGTTCTCTTCTTCCTGACGACCAACCAGTGTTTCAGCAGCGTGTCGGCCGTGGAACTCTTTGTGGTAGAGAAGAAGCTCTTCATGTGAGTAGGTCTTTGTTCTGGGAACAGGGCTGTCCAGCGGCAGGGGCTATTGGTTAGACTGATTACATCTGGGGTTGGGGCCAAGGATGGGATCCTGAGGATTACCAGTATTTTTTAAAATTTATTTTTAAATTGATGAATAAAAATTGTATATATTGATCATGTACAACATGATGTTTTGAAAATATGTATAGGGGTTACCAATATTCATTGAGAAAAAGCAGCCAGAGGTAGGGAAGAAAATCCTGAGCCTTTGGGACCTGATATCCAGAGAAAAGAGTTTTTCTAGATATGAGTACAGTCAGAAAATCCAAATGTTGGAGAGAGCAAGCAATAAAGGGACTGAAAAGTATCTTTTGTTTTTAGTAAATACTGATGACCTTCACAAGAAAAGTTTGAGGGGCTTGGTAGAGATTAAGCAGCAACTTGGAAGTGGGGAGATTAAGTCGACAAAGAATGTGACCATGCTTAGCCCTCAGTGGACCAGGGAAGTGGCACGAGCCAGAAGGCATTCTTACAGTAAAGAGCAGCCTGGTTTAATTTCTTGTATTTTCCTTTTTTTTTTTTTTTTTTTTTTTTTTTGAGACAGGTCTTGCTTTGTCGCCCAGGCTGGAGTCCAGAGACATGATCATGGCTCATTGCTGCCTTGACCTGTGGGGCTTACACAGTCCTCCCACCCTCAGCCTCCTGAGTAACTGGCATACCTAGCTATTTTTTTTTTTTTTTTTTTTGAGATAGAGTCTCACTGTGTCTCCCAGGCTAGAGTGCAATGGTGCGATCTTGGCTCACTGCAACCTCCACCTCCCAGGTTCAAGGATTCTCCTGCTTCAGCCTCCCAAGTAGCTGGGATTACAGGCGCCTGCCACCACACCCAGCTAATTTTTTTGGTATTTTTAGTAGAGACGGGGTTTTGCCACGTTGGCCAGGCTGGTCTCAAACTCCTGACCTCAGGTGATCCACCCCCTTTGGCCTCCCAAAGCGCAGGGATTACAGGTGTGAGCCACTGCACCAGGCCGCCTGGCTATTTTTTTCTTTTTTTAAATTTTTTGTAGACAGAAGGTCTCACTATGTTTCCCAGGCTGGGTATTTTTCAAGGATGGATCACATTTGCCCAAATGTACATGTCACATATAGGAATTATTAGAAAGGGAAATAATGAAGGAAGTGGAAGAGTTTGGAATTGTGGGAGAAAGATGTCAGGAAGAGGAAAGATTACAATTTGGTAGTTGACAGGGATGTATGGCTGGAAGACATGATCATTGAAAGAAGTCTTTTTCTTTTTTTAACTTGAGAGTAGAAGAAGTAAGAAGAGCTTAGTCTCCTGAAGCTGCACTGGGGGGCTTGGAGAATAACAGGCCACCTTCTTCATCAGAAATAGGGAAAAAGAAAAGCTTCTATTCCTGTCAAAATAGGCTACTGAAGTGCTATTCTTCAAGGAAAGCCAGCATCAAAGAAGGAAAAGAAGCATTCTTTGAAGAGAGGGAGGATGTGTGGAATCTGTTTCCCTGGACACAGAGTTCAGGAGCTAGAAAGAGCAGCAATAGGAGGGAACTGTGTCATGAGAAGAGGGGCTGTGCACAGAGCTTCATGGGATGCTGTCCCAGGGAGGCTGGCACCCAAGGTATTCATGGGCATGCATAGTGGGTCTAGCCCTGAGGATGTGGGAAGCTGGCTTGTTCGACCCCTGCTGTCAGCAGAGGTCTGTAACAGACATGTCTAGCCTGCCCTGTGGCTTCTTAAACTAATCTGGGATGTATGATACGTATTTTTGTTCCGTAGACATGAATACATCAGCGGATACTACAGAGTGTCATCTTATTTCCTTGGAAAACTGTTATCTGATTTATTACCCATGAGGATGTTACCAAGTATTATATTTACCTGTATAGTGTACTTCATGTTAGGTAAGTATGTAACAAAACAAAAAAGGACATGTCTCCAGTCTTGCCTGTGGGTGAAGTCAGTTGCACCTTGCAAGCATATTTTTGGTTCTCAAAACTATAAACCAAACCATGAGATAAGGAAACACCTGTCCATTTTGCACTCTCTGAAATAGTTGTTCACTGTCAGCTATTTTTGTCAAGACTGTTTCCCAACTGAACTTTTTTGTTTGTTTGCTTTGTTTTGTTTTTTTTGAGACAGGGTCTTGCTCTGTCACCCAGGCTGGAGTGCAGTGGTGATCATATCTCACTGCAGCCTCAACCTCGCGGGCTCCAGTGATCCTCCTACCTCAGCCTCTGAGTAGCTAGGACTACCGGCACACATAAAGATGGAGTTTTTGGTAAAGATTGGGTCTCACTGTGTTGCCCAGGCTGGTCTTATACTCCTGGCCTCAAGTAGTCCTCCTACCTCAACCTCCCAAAGTGCTGGGATTATAGGAATGAGCAGATGTGCCCAGCCTGAACTTTTAAAACCACTTATAAAACTACACTTTACTGAGAGATGCTTGTGTTATACACAAACATGGAAAGAATTTATAAAACTTTGAGACTATGCTGGAGAAGCTGGGATATTTATAGCCTATCTGTGTTTTCTATCTGTCTGTCTGTCTGTCTGTCTATCTATCATCTATCTATCTATCTATCTATCTATCTATCTCTCGCTCTCTCTATATATATACACACACACACATACACACACTTAGAGATATATAGAATGATTAAATATATTTAATCTCTTAGAGATACATAGAATGATTAAATATATATATATGTATTTATTTAATGTATATTCCCCATCTCTACTTCTTTAATGAGAGAAAGACGGTGACTTTTGGGGCTTGTTAATTAAAAGAAAATACTTGTTTGGTAGATGTGGAGACTCATTTGTGCATTATGCTCAGGCTTCACTCCAGGTTCCTTGCATCTGATTTCCATATATTTCACTGATACACACATGCACACACACAAAACTCCCAGGAATATCTATTTTGACACTACAAGATAAGAACTACTGACTGAGCTTAAACCTTCCATTTGACAAATAATAGGTGTGTCCTAAACAATCAGGGTTAGGATCTAGATCTCCAGACTCCTGATTGTTGTTCTTGTGGCTGTTTCAAATCTTCAGATTATATTACCTGTAGTATTAGCTCACTACAGTTTAGAAAGCAGTTTATGAAACATAATTTAGTCCCATTTCAATCCAGAGTGATGTGGTGATCTGTCTAGGGAGGGTTGGGTTATGGAGGCCCCCTCCCCCTCCCCCAGATACTACAACCACTTCGAGGTCATGGCATCTCGATTGTCCCAGTCCCTTCACTCACAAAGTTACAGCACACAATGAGTAATATGGGGATGTATGGGCAAATGAATGTGCTATTGATGAGTTTCCTATGAAAAGAGAAGGCAGTTGAATTTTGGCTAGTTGTACTGCCTGTAGCTCTGCATCTCAGGAACTCAGAAATTGTTCATAATTATACATAATGGCACATAAGTGTTATAAGGACCAGTGCTTATGAAGTTGGTATAAAATATGAGAACTTTATGCAGTTACGTGGACAGACACAACATTGGAGACCCAGGGTGGTTGGAGAGTGGATGACTTTTTTCATTCTAATATTAGTTTCGCAAAATATTAGTATTAAATTTGCACAATAAACAATCCCAAACATACGGTGACCTAGGCAGTTGGGTTAACTACTTCTTCTCTTTCTGACTAAGGATTGAAGCCAAAGGCAGATGCCTTCTTCCTTATGATGTTTACCCTTATGATGGTGGCTTATTCGGCCAGTTCCATGGCACTGGCCATAGCAGCAGGTCAGAGTGTGGTTTCTGTAGCAACACTTCTCATGACCATCTGTTTTGTGTTTATGATGGTGAGTCTGAACTGTGTTTCCTCTGATAAGGAGTTGTTTTTTCCTTCATTTCTTCCTGCACATTCACCTGTCATGTAAAACCTGTTTTAAGGATTCTGTAAATGGGACTCTGCTTTACTTAAGGCCATCTACTGAAATAGATTATGTTAGAGAATATACTAACTTTCCTCTTTGCCCTTATCCAACCTTTTTTGCTACTATTCTAATGTAGTTCCAATAATTTTAGTTAATATTGTTACTAATGAGCTTTTAAAAGGCGTTTCTTGGTGACATATTATGAAACCTTAATAAATTGGAATTTCAGAAACCAGAAGACATTTGATCGGCAGATTCTCTTGAGAATGACAGATTATTTGCCCGACTTTCATGCTGGCATTAGAGAACTGCTAGCTTATTTTTTTTTTTACATTTTTAATTTCTGTTTTAAAGTTCCCACATACAGCATTGAACTGCTAGCTTGTTTACCTACCAGCAGAGATGGTTTGGTTGGATTTATAATACTGTTTTCCAAGACGCACGTTAAGCCTCATAAGAAGCAGAACAGAGTATGGTTTAGTAGTCTATTTTGGCTCCCTCTCGTATTTTGATAAAGAGTGTTTTAAAAATATTGGAAAATTGCAGAGTTCACACACTACTAAGTACCTCCTTTCTGGGTTTCGTTCCTGACATTCAATATGTTTCTGCTTATCTTTTTTTTTTAATGGTTACTTAATCCTAATCTTACATGCCCCTAAATTTTGTACATAGAGGAATCAACAGGTGAATGAAACCAGTTACATTTTTTTTCCCCCTCAACATCATACTTGACAGGAACATGTTCTGTCTGCTAGAGTAGGAGTAGATGTCTTTAAATAAAAATAATTAGCACAAACTCTCGCCATAGTTTAATTCTTCCATTTCTGGATTTGAAAACTACCAATGCAAACATTAATGAGGAAGTGATAGGCTTGTTTATATTTCCCATACTGTCATCCAGCAAATACAAATGTTTTGATTTATTATTATTTAAAGATTTCTACACAGGACATTAAAAACTAGTCCTAAAACTGTGTTTTACTCAGAGATGCCGTGTTATATGCTAAGCACTTGGTCAGGTCAAGTCTGAATATGTATTGTCATACCAGCAACATCATCATTGTTATGCATATACCAGTATGCTTGTGGTGGCAATTAGTTCTCTTGTCAATCTTAAGCAGGTCTTCCTGGCATCTCCATTGCGCTACTGCTTTTTGGCAGCTTTAAATGATAGCACTGATCCTGTTTATACTGTACCTCTCACCACATTATACTCTGTGTCAGTTCTAGACTTTGGGTTATGTTAAGCCTGCATTCAGAACCCCATATCCTTGCTAAAGTCATATGGGTATAGACTGCAAACCTTTGTAAATAAGAAATCTTATCGTATGAGGTGCAGTGGGCGTGTGATGCTCAGGATTGATCTGGTATAGGTTCTTCCAATGCCAGGTGTATTGGTGAGCACACATAGTGGTTGTGTCATTAAAATAGTCAGTGCTTCTTGACCTTCCCTTGTGTGCAGTTACAAATAAAGTTGAGTACATAGTCTTGACAGTTGAGGATCTTCCAATTAAATGGAATATCTAATATGTATTAGATATTTTGTTCTTCCTTTAAAACCATAAATGACTTCAGCTATATAGAGATGTGCACATGCAGAGGAAAAGAGTTTAGTGAGTGTCTAGAGTAAGTGGAAAGAACTTCAAGAAAGAGTTGGTTTTAAAACAAATACTTACAAAGTGGTAGAGACTTGAAGAGGGTATTCTCTGGAATTCTGCATGAAATTACTGAAGCAGGCCTGACTCTTAGTATTTGCTTTTTGTAGATTTTTTCAGGCCTGTTGGTCAATCTCACAACCATTGCATCTTGGCTCTCATGGCTTCAGTACTTCAGCATTCCACGATATGGATTTACGGTATGTCTTCCTTGTCTGTCATTGTGACTGCATTCCCAAGCTAGGAACAATGGAAATCAAGTGTCCTTATCTCATTTCCCTGACCTTGAGCTGTGAAAGTCTCCCATCCAGAAACTCCCTTTTAGGAGCAAGGAATGAGAATTTCCTGTTAGCCTTGGTTAACACAAGGCCGGCGAGTCATTTGCTATTTTCCTCAGTCATCCTTTAAAGGGTTGAAGAGTGGGGAGATACCTCCTAGTAAAGGAGAAAGATTGGCTAATTGATGAAAAACATCTTGTTGCATTTCAGTTCAATAAGGAAATAAATGAGAGGCTGGGAGACTAGAATACGTATGTTTATAATGAAAGGAAAATTAGAAGAACAAAGACCATATAATAAGCATAGTCATATTGGCTTTTGCAAGCTCATTAACTCTAAAGTAAACTATCTGTGTCTTAATATAGTATAACCAAGCTTCTAACTTCCAAGAATTACAACTGGTTCTAATGAAAACAAACAAGAACAAAAGATTGTCACTGTAAATTGACAATACTCATTGAGCACCACTCTATCATTTTAATTAGAATGTTTATGGGGTTACAAAATTGGGGAGAGAAGGAGGAAGGAGCTATGGTGTAATACAGCCAGAGGTCTCCCGCTTTGGCCAAATACTTTCCTTCTTTTGTATTGGAAGCCAAAATCCCAACCCTAGGCTTCTTGATTGCCAGGGAAAATAACATTAGTTGGTTTGGTGAGACAAAGACTGTGAATATGTTTTTAGAAATAACAATAAAGATTAAACTCAGAGGGCATGATTGTGATAACTCTTTGGAAACTTCTTGAAATTTAAAACTGTTTACCTTGCCCTGCTCCAACTTGTGTTATAGGCTTTGCAGTATAATGAATTTTTGGGACAAAACTTCTGCCCAGGACTCAATGCAACAGTAAACGATACTTGTAACTATGCAACGTAAGTTTGTGTTCAATGTCAAAATGGGTTTTGTTACTACCATGGTGTGATGTGTAAAGGCCACTGGGCTTAGATCTGAGTCCTTCCAGGAGCACTGAATTTTTCCGAGCCTACGTTTTCTCATCCGTAAAGTGAGTTGTTGTGCGCAAATGCACGTGAACATGCGGCACAACCCCTCAGTATTCTGCTGCAGTAAAGGTTGTCTTTAACGTGCAGCAATGTTTCTTATGTTTGTTTCTTATTGTTTGTTTTGGGCCTTTTAAAAGATCCTTTTGATATTTTTATTGTGGGTTTGAATTCTTGGTTTTCAGAGCATTTGAGATTGAAGTGAGGTGCTTTGATGTTTTATCAAGGGCTTATGGTCCCTGAACTGTATGGATTATATGAAATCTATGGGTCCATGAACTCATGGATACTTCTGAGCCCAACCCATGGACAGTAGTTAAGAATGAAATAGGCAGCAATAGCACAAAGAATGTGAACATTTCCCTGCCAAGATCCTGGCACTTCCACTACCTCATGCATTTGGAAGACATCAAGAAATCAAAGCCCGCATAGTCATGTGTTGTTGTTTTTAAATTAACTTGGAATACTCCCTATCAATCGATTTATCCTTCAAAACAACAAGAAAACACTTGAGTAAGTTGAGAAAAAAACCTGTTTTCACATAATGTTAAAACAGATTCTAATAACACTAGATAATATTGTTTTAAGAATTTAGTAACACGTTCCTTTTCTATGATTGCTAGTGGTTTGATTTTGATACATAAACTAATGAGAGAAAAGAGTATGTTGATATTATCCTCAATCTCCTGAAAGTTCAAGTAGAATATAAATAATTCTGAATAACAGGACAAATTACTCTTTTGAATTATTCACAGGAAATCCTCTATACAGAGAGGTTTTCTTTATTCTGTCACTCTCTTTTGGCTTGATCAGGGTGGTCAGGAGGAAGTGGATGGGAAAAATGGGACCAGATAAGGAGGAACTACCATGGGCTTCATGGTAGCGGAAGATGAGGCTTCATCCTCAGAAGACAAAGGAGGAAGATATTCCTTTTTTTTTGAAATGGAATCTCGCTCTGTCACTGAGGCTGGAGTGCAGTGGCACGATGTCCACTCACTGCAAGCTCCACCTCCAGGGTTCACGCCATTCTCCTGCCTCAGCCTCCCGAGTAGTTGGGATTACAGGTGCCCACCACCACACCCGGCTAATTTTTTGTAGTTTTAGTAGAGACGGGGTTTTACAGGATGGTCTCGATCTCCTGACCTCGTGATCCACCCGCCTCGGCCTCCCAAAGTGCTGGGATTACAGGCGTGAGCCACCGTGCCCGGCCAGGAGGAAGCTATTCTTATAGTAAAAGAGAGGCTATGTATGTTTTTCGAATTGCTGAATTCCCAAGAGTTGCACAAAAATGGTATCAGGCAGTAACTCTGGCTGTCCAAGGTCTTTTTAGTAGAAGATGATTTCCTAACCTGTGGCAAGGAGTTCATCCTACTCTACTCTAGCTGTCATTTAAGGCTTGAACCTAATAGCTGAGTCTGCTGGGAATGTCTTGTACCTGAGTATCTGTGATGCTCATCACAGTCTTGGTGTAAGAGCTGACAGAACGTGACTTTGGCAGGAAACCCATGCACACCTCTTTTCCTGGTTTTGGAATTCTTAGTCTGTGTTGTTTTTTATGGCTATTTGTAAGGGTAAAGAGTACTGTAAGAGCTTTGATCATCTTAGTAAGGGTCACAGGTGTCATCTGTTTAAGCGGATGTTTTCTTTATCAGGGATAAGGGAACTATTACTTGATAAATATTTCTGCCCTTTGGAGAGAGCAGCATTACAGATTTGGAAACCAATAAATTTGAGTAGGCTAAAAACTCGGTGATTCAAGTATGACTCTGTAAACCTGGTCAAGTTCCTTAAACCTTAGTCCCCTCATCTTTTAAGTGTGTACAATGTCTATCGCATTGGATCGTTTTAGGAATTAACTAAGTTAGGTTCATGTTGCTTGTTAGTGTCTAGCAAAATTGTAAGCACACAATGACTGTTAGCTATGACATCTGAAGGGGTAATCATTAAAGGCTTGGTTAAATTTTAGGCGCTTTTAAGGAACAGTGGATATACTGAGTAACATTTGACAGATGCTAGGAATGAAGTTATATTCTCTTTCTGTTGAATTTCAGATGTACTGGCGAAGAATATTTGGCAAACCAGGGCATCGATCTCTCACCCTGGGGCTTGTGGAAGAATCACGTGGCCTTGGCTTGTATGATTGTTATTTTCCTCACAATTGCCTACCTGAAATTGTTATTTCTTAAAAAATATTCTTAAATTTCCCCTTAATTCAGTATGATTTATCCTCACATAAAAAAGAAGCACTTTGTTTGAAGTATTCAGTCAAGTTTTTTGTTGTTTTCTGTTCCCTTGCCATCACACTGTTGCACAACAGCAATTGTTTTAAAGAGATACATTTTTAGAAATCACAACAAACTGAATTAAACATGAAAGAACCCAAGATATCATGTATCGCATATTAGTTTATCTCCTCAGACAGTAACCATGGGGAAGAAATCTGGTCTAACTTATTAATCTAAAAAAGGAGAATTGAATTCTGGAAACTCCTGACAAGTTATTACTGTCTCTGGCATTTGTTTCCTCATCTTTAAAATGAATAGGTAGGTTAGTAGCCCTTCAGTCTTAATACTTTATGATGCTATGGTTTGCCATTATTTAATAAATGACAAATGTATTAATGCTATACTGGAAATGTAAAATTGAAAATATGTTGGAAAAACGATCCTGTCTTATAGGGTAAAAAAAGCCACCGTGATAGAAAAAAAATCTTTTTGATAAGCACATTAAAGTTAATAGAACTTACTGATATTTCTCTCTAGTGGTATAATATCTCAGGAATCTTGGCTGAGGGTTTGGAACTGTAGGTAGAGTAGGGGGCTGGGAGTCCAGTAATAGAATTCTTGCACCATTTCTGGAACATTCTAGCTCTGGAAGGTCACGTAACCTTCTTGGGGTAGTTCAGTGGTTTATAATCCAGGTGTGTGTCAGAATCATCTGAGGAACTTTGCTAAAATACAAAAGTCTGGCCTAAGTATCTCCAGCTCTACCTTCATAAAGGAATCTGACCACTCCTGGATTTGGTAATTTCCAAGCTCTGAAAATTTTACTTGGGATTTAATAACTATTACATCTGTCCCTGCGTAGGTTTTCTTTCCTACTTATATACCTTATTTCTATATGTTTTCTTCATTCTAACCTTCATCAGTAATAGGGAAATGTTTTAATTTTTTTTTTTTAGTTGAAGGGTAATGTACCAAAAAATATAGTTCAGTGAATTAAAATGAATACACATGTGCAACCACCAATGCAGGTCAAGAAATAGACGATTGTAGCCCACAAAAGCCCACTCAGCCACTCTCCCAGTCACTACTTCCTTCCTTACCCCTGGGTTATTTTTGAAATGACACTTGATGTATTCCCCTCTGTCGCTGTTATGAGATCATTGCTACAGCCAAGTGTTGTGTTTCTGTGTGCATAGGTTGATACTTAATTATCTCCCCACTTTTTAATAAACTTGTAATTTGGAAATAATTTTAGATTGACAGAAAAGTTGCAAAGATAGTGAGGAAAATTCCTGTCTACTCTGCTCAGCTTCCCTTAATGTTAACATTTTATATAGCAAGGTGCATTTGTCAAAGCTAAGAAGTTAACACTGGTACAATCACTGTTAATTAAACTGGACACAATATTCAGATTTCACCACTTTTCCACTAATATTCTTTCATTGTTCTAGGATTCAATTCAGGAGACCACATTGCATCTAGCCCTCTGTTTTAAAAGTAAATACTTTTCAACACTTACAGGAATTAACTGAGCTGGGGCATCACTGGTGTGTAGACGCCCTGAGACTGGTCATCTTGGAATTCATTTAGTTTGTCACTGGGTGCCCTGACATTCTGTCACAACATCAATTTGGGAACATGGCATTATATTTTTATCTTTGAACTTTTTTCTTTTTGGATGACATTTGATTAATGCGTCATCTTGTAACACATTATCTTTTTTCTTGGTTATGTGATCATGAAGATTAATCAGTTTTTCCTGTTCTTGGTATAATTCCTGCTTTTCACATACCTGTGCCTTACAGTTCTCTATATATACCCTTTGCTTATTATACAGAGAGAAATATCTATTTATACTTTTTACACAAAATATATTTCAAAAGAAACAAAACAGCCAAAATTATTAACAACTTTTTAAATAAATGAAAATTTAATTATATCCTATTTTTTTGTATTCTCTTTTTATATTAAAATTGCCTTTATATACTTTTGTTGTGGTAGGAACCAGATAACATAAAATTTACCATCTTAACCATTTTAAAATTAAGGAAATTTTTTTTTTTTTTTTTTTTTTTTCTTTTTGAGATAGAGTCTCGCTTTGTTACCCAGGCTGGACTGCAGTGGCGCGATCTCGGCTCACTGCAAGCTCCACCTCCCGGGTTCACGCCATTCTCCTGCCTCAGCCTGTAGTAGCTGGGATTACAGTCACCTGCTACCACGCCCGGCTACTTTTTTTTTTGTATTTTTAGTAGAGACAGCGTTTCACTGTGTTAGTCAGGATGATCTCCATCTCCTGACCTCGTGATCCAACTGCTTCGGCCTCCCAAAGTGCTGGGATTAAGGCGTGAGCCAGCGCGCCCGGCCAGGAACTTTTTTTAAAGTATGGTTTATTTTCTTATAAAGTAGAAATTTACTTAAGGATATAGATATCCATATATATTATATATACCCTATATATTATATATATATTCTCTGTATTTTTATATCCTATATATAATTTATATCTTATATATGGGTATCTATATCCTTAAGTAAATTTCTACTTTATAAGAAAATAAACCACACTTTAAAAAATGTTCCTTAATTTTAAAATGGTTAAGATGGTAAATTTTATGTGCTCATTTTATGTTTTATATAGATATATATATATATATTCTTTTGATTTTATTTTCTTGGATGTCAGAACTAATCTATAATGGAGACGAATTAATGTGGTTTAACATAAAAGAAATCTCAGTTAAGTGAATATAAGTTGCTATTTATACTGTTTATACTATAAATGTATGCTATCTATATTGCTTTGCATTCTTTAGTGGCAATATATAGTGTTTTATGATACCTCACTGTACTGTGTCTAAAGAACTTTTCTTTTGGATGTAGCAGTAGGATTATAAAAGGTCATTGGCTTGACAACACCTGCAAGTCATTACAGTATTTTAAAAACTTTCGTCTGGTATTCATAGTAAAAAAAAAAATACTTCATATTATAGCCCTTTTTTTGTGCATGCACAAAAATATAATCCAAACAAGTTTCTTATGGTGCATTCTAAAAGATATTTTAAAAATAAGGTTTGAGTAAATATATCTCCTAGGTCTATCAATATAATAAAGCAAATATGCAATCAAGAAATACGTGTTTTCAAAGTTATATAATTATATCCATCTCTTTAATTATTTTTAGTGTTCTGGTTTGATAATTTTTTTGCTTATGCTGGGAATATTGCTCTCCCTACCTCACGAGGATATCAAAAGGACTAAGTAATTCTTAATTCTTTTTTTCATTTCATGTTCTTTGTTTTCATAGAATCTTACATTCCCCAAATTCCTTTATGCATCTGTAAAATGAGAGTTTCTTCTACCTTTAAAGTTCTGTGCATGCATGGATATTTACATTAAATTGTTTTTTTTTTCAACTACCTCCAAGAAGAGCAGCCAGCCAATTTGACTTTTTCAATGTCCACTAAATTTCTCAGTGCAACCCTATAATTTCTTTATTTTGATTTATTACAAAAATTTGAATCTTCTGTCATGCAGATTCAGACTAAAGTTGCTAAGATCAAGGAGGGGAGGGTGGTCTTTTGTTCAAAAAGTCATCTTTCCACCTGTGCTTCTGGTTGGTCTTGTGTATTTTTTTTTTAAGACTTTGTTTTGGTTGGTGGAGGCAGGACGGAGGGGAGTTCATTATTCCTGTAAACCAGGGGTTGACAAAACTTTCTGAGAAGGGCCTGGTACTTTCCCTCTCAGGGTCTTTTTTTCGCTATTTGCCTCTTTTAAAAAAACAACTTCATAAAAAAAGTTAAAAACCATTTTTCAGCAATGTAAAAACTCTACTTAGCTGGAGGGCTGTACATCACAGCCAGTGAACACCAGATCTGGCCCAGAGGCCATCGTTTGCAGAGAAGCCTGCTGTAGACAGTTGTTCCTGCTTCATGTGAGACCGTGTTAATATGCTAATATGCTGATAAGCCGAAGTTCTAAGAAATTTGTTGTAATTTTAATTTTCAAGATATTATATTGAAATCCTGTTTCTTCTTAATAGAGCAAACACAGTGCTTCCTGATACTTCATTCTCTTCCCTATCTCTCTGCCCTGCTTTGACAAAAGGTGAAAAGTGGGTTTCTGCATCTGGCATTAGTTTCAAGGTTGTCCTGAGTACACTCAGTCCTGTGTGGTGGCAGTTAGTGTGGTAAGAGGGTAAGAGAGGCTGATATCAGTTGAGATGGAACCTTCTGGCCTCGGGGCTTGTGGGAGAGCCTGTCTTTTTTTTTTTTTTCATGTTCAGGAATTGTTTGTTTTTGAGACGGAGTCTCACTCTGTCTCAGGCTGGAGTGCAGTGGTGCGATCTTGGCTTACCACAACCTCAGCCTCCCGGGTTCAGGTGATTCCCCTGCCTCAGCCTCCTGAGTAGCTAGGACTACAGGTGTGTGCCACCATGCCTAGCTAATTTTTGTATTTTTAGTAAAGACGAAGTTACACCGTGTTGGCCAGGCTGGTCTCAAACTCCTGGCCTCCAGTGATCCACCTGCCTCAGCCTCCCAAAGTGCTGGGATTACAGGTGTTAAGACCACACTCGTCCTGGAATTTTTCTTTTTAGTGCATCCAAAAGGGTGGCTATTCTCTGAGTAATGAATTCACGCCAGTGATCCCACCAAGGATCTGTAACCCAGAGCACCAAATCACTTATTTAAATAGTAAAGTGTTATGTGGACATTGTCTTGTCACATTATTCTCTCCCGTGTGAAACTGAGATCAGAGGGTTCCTTGGTAAACACAGAAGTGGGATTTAAGACCAATGCAACAATGTCTACTACATCCATAGGGATTTGTGTGTCAAGCTAACCTGAATAGTTGCTCCAGCTCACCTTCGCCAAGACAATGCAGGAGATAGCAGTGTCCCACCCTCATGGGCTTGTGTTTATCTTCTGTGGACTAAAGATCCCGGCCTTGAACCCCACCAGACATAGCTACCATCTGGCTTGCAGCCTGTTTGTATACATACTTTAAATAAATGGTTGACTTGCATGTTGACTTGTAGACTACTTTTTTCTCTCCACTTAGCAATATGAACATAATGATACTCTAAATCAAAGTAACTCTTATTTTCTAAACTATAAACCTTCAAATTTCTTTCCCTTCCTTCCTTCCTTCCTTCCTTCCTTCCTTCCTTCCTTCCTTCCTGCCTGCCTGCCTTCCTTCCTTCCTTCCTTCCTTGCTTCCTTCTTTCCTTCCTTCCCTTTTTCTTTCTTTCTCTTTCTTTCTTTCTTTCTTTCTTTTTTTCTTTCTTTCTTTCTTTTTTCAGCGTCTCACTCTGTTCTTTAGGCTAGAGTGCAGTGGCTCAATCACAGCTCACTGCAGCTTCGATCTCCCAGGCTCCAGTGATCCTCCCACCTCAGCCTCCTGAGTAGCTGAGACTATAGGTGCACGCCACCACACCTGGCTGATTTTTTTGTAGAGACAAGGTCTCACTTGGTTGCCCAGGCTGGCACATTTCTTTGTGATTACATAGGGTGGAATTTCCAAAGCTTGCCTGATAAGAATCAGTGGTCATCTAGAATGCCTATAATAGGAAGGAAAGTATTACCTTTTTTCTCCCTTGTGTCAGATGTAAGCTGGAAATGCTAGGTAATTCTTTAGGAAATATAGCACCTGTTTAGGATTGCAATAAGAAGTTAAGGCTCACTAACTTCCATTGTTATAATTTGATCTTCATTCAATCACTGGGTAACTGTTGCATTCAAAGCCATGCATTGTATTTTGCATCCACCTAAATGTCAGAAGCACAAGTAGAACTAAGTGAGCCCATTAAAATCACCTGATCTTCAGATCATTTTTTAGCTGCAGAGTCATCCTTCCACCCCTGAGCCCCATAGAGCAGCGTACAGATGGTCCTCGACTTACGATGGCATTAACCTTCCAGTAAACCCATATTGTAAGTCAAAAATACACTTAATACATTGAACCTACAGAATACGATAGCCTAACCTAAGAATGCGCTCAGGACACTGACATACCCTGCAGTTCAAAATCCCCTAACACAAAGCCGATTTTATATTAAAGTGTTGAATATCTCTGTAATTTATTGAATACTAAAAGTGAAAAACAGAATGTTGGTATGATACTCAAAGTCTAGTTCTACTGAATGTGCATGGCTTTTGTACCATTGAAAAGTTAACAAGCCCTAAGTCAAGCCCTCGCAATTCGGAGACCATTTGTATATGGGCCTCTGCTAAATGACACTTGGAAGTGGTGCTGCTTCGATCGAAGTGAGGATGCGGGCTCTCACTTGGCTCCTTTTGTCAGGCACCAAAGTCTGAAGCATCAGCTCAATGATGAGAGGCTTGGCAGTGTGCTGTTTGGAAAACCTCAAGCTGTTCCATCTTTTTCATTTTCCAAATGGGGAAACTTGTGTTTCAGAGACTGCAACCGGCCAGAGGTCACGCAGATTATTTCCTTGCTAAGATTTGGAAAATACTGCAGTATTATCAGGGCATCTTGACCAATCCTGAGGTGGGTTACTTTGGAAAATGCCCTATGCATAAGCCAGAATGGGTGTAGTGGGTGTCAGTGGAAGCTAAGGAGTTGTAAGAGCTATGAGGCAAATATGGGGCCTTTTTATCTCTACAGCTAATCTCTGTAATTCATTGAATACTGAATGTGAAAAAGAGAATGGTGGTATGGTACTCAAAGTATGGTACTACTGAATGCGTATGGCTTTCATACCATTGCAAAGTTGAAAAGTCCTAAGTCAAGCCAAGGCAAGATTCCCCGGTTCTCCTCCTCTTGTCATCCTTTACTTACCAGGTCTGTAACCCTGATGGACTAGCATAGGGTAATCTATAATGTTCTTTTTAAATTTTTATTTATTTATTTTTTGAGACGGAGTCTTGCTCAGTCACCCAGGCTGGAGTGCGGTGGCGTGATCTTGGCTCACTGCAAGCTCCGCCTCCCGGGTTCACACCATTCTCCTGCCTCAGCCTCCCAAGTAGCTGGGACTAAAGGCGCCCGCCACCAAGCCCGGCTAATTTTTTTGTATTTTTAGTAGAGACGGGGTTTCACCATGTTAGCCAGGATGGTCTTGATCGCCTGACCTCGTGATCCACCTGCCTTGGCCTCCCAAAGTGCTTGGATTAGAGGCATGAGCCACCACGCCCAGCCAGATCTATAATGTTCTTACCCATAAAATAGGGATTCTAATAGTATCTACCACGATTGGGGTATGGAAATTACATAAGATGCTACATGTAAAGTGCCTAGAAGTACCTGGTCACAGGACCTGCTCAATACATTTTTAGCTATTACTGTTACATTCCACAGGACATGACTGGTCGTAAGCATCATGCTAGTGGCAGTTCATGGGTGATGCCCTCAGTGGAAACTGGGGCACCATCCTCCAGCATGTGTTGTATGGATTGAGCCAGAGTTCAACAAACTGGCTTGCCAGCCAAATCTAGCCCACTGTCTGCTTTTGAAAATGCAACTTTATTGGAACACAGCCATGCTCATTCACTTTTGTAGTGTTTCTGGCTGTTTTTGCCCTATGATGGCAAAGTGGTTGCACCAAAGATCATTATGACCTACAAAGCCTAAAATAGTTATTATCGGTCCTGTGTGTAAAGTTTGCAGATCCCTACATTAAACGAGTAGTTCCTGCCTGCTTCCAACAGTTAGAATACACAGGTCCATGAATCAAGCAATATTGGCTTCTCTCAATATCATTCCCATTAACCCCTCTTTAGAATTTACACTCCTGTTTCTGCAGCTTTCGACTCTGCCCATTTAGATGCCCTGGACTTAAAAAGTTGGGGGACGTGTCCAACCTGGAAGTACAGTGAGGGTTCCGCTGAGTCTGATACTGCCTGCCACGTGGTCTCTGGGACTTCCACACCTGTGGAAGAGCAGGCAGAGAAAGGAGATGTGTTTGTCATCCTGAGAGGCTGGGGTTACTGCTACATAATTGGGCAGAGACTTCACAGAGATAACTCAGTGTTTCCATGCTCCATGGCTCTGTAAGGGCAAGGTAACCAAGGGCTCTGAGCCCTCGAGGTTGAAGGTTCGGATCAGCGCACCAGGCAAGCAGCTTAGTACAGTTGAAGTACCAGCCAAGAGCGAGGGAGCTCCCGGAAGGACAGTAGAGGGTGAAGTTATTACTACAGCTGTGTGACCAGTGGCAGCAGTGGGGGGACTAGGTAGTTCTAGTCCTGTATTGTGTTACCTAGAGATTACAGCTGGCCTCTCCCTTAAAAAGTCCAGGGTGTGCATGACTGGATCTGAATGGTGCAAGGGGTGGACTGAAGTAGACACTCTCATTGCTGTCTCCTATCTGATTTTGGTTGCAGCTCTGGTGGACAGTTCATGTGAGCTCAGATCTTAGCATCCCACCCCTGCACCACACATCTCTTCACTTTCTGCTCCTGGGCCTTCTCCAAAGCTGAAAGAAGCTCACCTTCTGTGCAAGTGTAGCCTGGTAACATCCCAGGAGCACCCCTCAACCAGTAGGGATTGGGGCCAGTGGGCGAATGCCCCAGACTTAGTTCTTCAGACAGGGGGGCATTCTGTCATGTTCCCAGAGGAGGAGCTGAGGCTGTGCTGCTTAGGCAACACACCCGCGTACTGGCATTTCCTCCTTTTTTGTGTTACTTTGTTCCCTACTCCAGTTTTTGAATATCACCTCCCAAATAAACTTAAATACTTGAACCCAAAGTGCTTGTCTTATCTCTTCTTTCAGAGAAACACAAACAAAAACACATTCTCATTAAGACGAGAAATAAACATGTCTACTTTGGCTGCCTCTCTCTAGCATGGTACTATCCTTATTTACAGATGAGATGGTCTTCTACACAGAAAACCTAAAGAAGGCCAGGCGCAGTGGCTCACGCCTGCTAATCCAGCACTGTGAGATGCTGAGGCAGGAGGATCACTTGAGGCCCGGAGTTTGAGGCTGCAGTGAGCTGTGATCACCACTGCACGCCAGCTTGGGCAACAGAGTGAGACCGTCTCTACAAAAAAAGAAAGAAAAAGAAAAGAAAACCTAAAGAAACACAGAACCAGAGCTAGTAAAAAACTTCAACAAGTGTGCTGAATGTAAGATTAATTTATTTAAAAATTAGTAAATTAATTTCCTTTATAATAGCAATAACCAACTAGAAATGATAATGAAAGAGAAGATTCTGTTCATCATAGCAATAAAACCATAAAACAGTAAAGCTATAGTAGCAATAAGACCATTCATATTAAGTATGGTCATATAGTAGCAATAAGACCATTCATGCATAAGATCTTTAAGGAGTTTTAAGACACAGGACATGACAGAATACCTGAATAAAGGGCGCATTATCATGTTTCTGATATTGTAAAGATGTCAATTCTCCTCAAACCAATATATTCACAACACAATGCAAATTAAATTTCAATGAGACTTTTCCCTCTTTTTCCTCTCAGGAACCCATCAAACTTATTTTAACATTTATATGGAAAAAAATGATTCACAAAAATAGCTTAGTCTGATTTTGCAAAACAAAAAATAAACCCAGAGAGGCATCACCTCACCACATCTGAAGATGTACTATAAAGATATAGTCATAGAAGTCATTGTGCAGGAACAATCCTAGATCAGTAGAATGGGATAAAAGTGTTCAAAAACAGTACATATATGCATGAATCTGAAATATATTGACGTCATGAGCTACTAAGGTAAAACGACTTATTTAATAGAGTGTTGATAAAACTGGCTCATTATGTGGACAAAAATACCTACAGACCTTTCATACAAATTTAAAACATTAAATGTGAAAAGTAAAACCATAAATTTGATAAATAAAAATTTTATGACCTCATGGTCTCTTGAATACCCCCAAAACAATGAGACAAAAACATTGAATTTTTCTATGTAAAAATGAGGGAAACATTGGCAAGTTATCAGGTGGATGAGAGATATTAACAGGGTCCAAACTGATAAGGGATTAATATTTAAACAATACAAGAAACTTGTAACAAACAATAAAAAGACCTTGACCAGCAGAGAAATAGGCAATAAATAGAAACATACTTGTTTCCCATTAGATCAAATTGCAAGATTTTAAAGGTTTGATAGGTAATTTACAAAGAGAAACCCCAGTGACTAATGACTAGTTGAGGGGATGGATATTCAACTTTATTAGGAATCTAAGAGATGCAAAATAAAATGAGGTCTCACTTTTAAAACATTCCATTTAGCACAGATGAAGAAGCTAGATGGTACCAGTGCTGGTGAGAGTATGGCTAAATCCAGTTTTCTCATGTACGTAGTGGAATTGTAGGCTGGTGCAGTCATTCTGGAGGGCAACCTGATGGTTCTGGGTAGAGTACATGCCTGGGATTCAGCACTCCAACTTCTGTTATATACCCACTGAGAAACTTATGAAGTCAATAAGAGAATTTACAAAGATTCTTTTTTTTTTTTTGAGACAGTCTCACTCTGACACCCAGGCTGGAGTGTGGTGCAGTGGTGCAATCTTGGCTCACTCCAACCTCTGCCTCCTGGGTTCAAGCAATTCTCCTGCCTCAGTCTCCCGAGCAGCTGGGACTACAGGCATGCACCACCACGCCTGGCTAATTTTTTGTATTTTTAGTAGAGATGGGTTTTCGCCATGTTGGCCAGGCTGGTCATGAATTCCTGGCCTCAAATGATCCACCCACCTCCCAAAGTGCTAGAATTACAGGCTTAAGCCACCATGCCCAGCCCAAAGATTTTGAAATAGAATTAGGGCCAACCATTTGCTATAGTAATGGATACTATGTAAAATGTGGCTGCATGCTAGGAACTACTACACAATCAACAGGATGACTTACTAGAGCTATACACTGCAGAAGAAATACACCTTAATAAAAGCATTGTAAGAAAAAGAAAGGTCTATAGTATAAATCTATTTATTTAAACACATAAATAGGATTTATTTTTCTGCATATCCAAAATTATCAGAATGGGCCCCTATAAGGGCAATGGCCGAAATGGGTAGTCTGGAGATGAAGGAGAGCATGTAATAGTGGTGGATAAGATAAAACGTCTAAAGTATTTATTGGGGCTGTGAGACGCATATGGCACAATACACATAAAGGGACCTTCAAAAATATAAATTGTGTTGGAAGGCCGAGGTGGGCGGATCACAAGGTCAGGAGATCAAGACCATTCTGGCTAACACGGTGAAACCCTGTCTCTACTAAAAATACAAAAACAAAATTAGCCGGATGTGGTGTCGGGTGCCTGTAGTCCCAGCTACTCAGGAGGCTGAGGCGGGAGAATGGCATGAACCTGGGAGGCGGAGATCTCGCCACTGCACTCCAGCCTGGGTGACAGCACGAGACTATGTCTCAAAAAACAAAAAAACCAAATATATATATATATATATAAATTGTATGTATGTACTCAGAATGTATCGTATTGGCAATCTTAATGGTAAAAAAGAATTATTGACCAAGAAACTGCTTTGGTTTATATAAAGACAGAACAGATTTTGCTTGGTCTTATTCAAAGGAAGGGATTTCAAGATAAAGCAGGCAACATATAATGGCCTGAACATGAAAACAGTTTTATTTTGAACTCAGCATGAAACTTGGAGGATTGCTTTTCAAACCTTTAAAATCTTTTTTTTTGTTTTGTTTTTTGTTTTTTTGTTCTTATTATTATACTTTAGGTTTTAGGGTACATGTGCACAATGTGCAGGTTTGTTACATATGTATCCATGTGCCATGTTGATTTCCTGCACCCATTAACTCGTCATTTAGCATTAGGTGTATCTCCTAATGCTGTCCCTCCCCCCTCCCCCAACCCCACAACAGTCCCCGGAGTGTGATGTTCCCCTTCCTGTGTCCATGAGTTCTCATTGTTCAATTCCCACCTATGAGTGAGAACATGCGGTGTTTGGTTTTTTGTCCTTGCGATAGTTTACTGAGAATGATGTTTTCCAAGCTTTGATCAAATGAAAAAAAATGTGTATTCTTCATTTAAAGAACAGACTAGGATAAAATAAATAAGGCATTAGAAAATTTCATCATGTGTTTCTAGTTTGTTTTTTCTTAAGTTCAAAGACTGGACTCAGATTAAACAGACAACAGTGAATAACTTTTGAACCTGCAACTGCACATTCAACTTAATGGTATGTTCAGATTTGTTTGATAAGCTAATAGACTGATCAGGATAAATAAAACAATTTGTGTTGACAGCATTAGCTCTATGACCATTCAATGCATCTCTTTAGAGTTGAAGTTCATAGGTGTTTGGATTTTCTGGGAGCACTGGCTGCCTCCATTGCTTAATGAATATTGCATTTCTCAAAGCCGTTTTGTTTTCCAAGCTACTGACATCTTTTAACTATTACTTATAAATAGAAAATAGCTTATATTTTCAAGATAGCTCTTACCATGATCCTTCCATTTTCTTGGGTGACCAAATATTCCCAATGCTTCCTCCATTTGGCAGGGTCATGATGACAGGTGCAGCATATTCAATTTTTCATCCCTCTGGATGCAGCAGAGCTCAAGTGGCTTATAATAATACTGCCATTTCAATGGCATGCCCTTACCTTCTTACTATTTACATGGTGTGATAAGGGACCACTGGTTGTTTTAAGTACATCTTTGAGTTGACCCTTTCCCCAATAGTATTAGATATTTCTTTCTTTTTAAAATGCAAACACCAACTTGAACCAGATAAATATTTCTTTTAATCAGTAAAAGAACCAGCACAGTTGGTAAGAGAAAAAACACAGATGATCCATATGAAAAAATCAAACCTTTACAGAACTGTAAGATTGATGCCACTTTCACTTACTGACAAATATTAATCTTCTCCATCAAAGGTTGCTTTTTCCTTTAAGAGAGGAGTGGTGGTCTGTGATTTTTCTAAAAATGTTGGCCATGTTTTACTATCTTAAAACTTAAATTTACATCCACTAAAACATCTCTACCTCTTAAAGTTTTCGTTTATTGGTTTGTGTGTGTGTGTGCGTGTGTATGTGTTTTTTGTGTGTTTTTTGTTTTGAGACAGGGTCTCACTCTGTCACCGAGGCTGGAGTGCAGTGGCGAGTACCACCATGCCCGGCTGATTTTTCCATTTTTTGTAGAGATGGGGTTTTTGCCATGTTGCCCAGGCTGGTGTTTACTGCTTTTTGAAGTCTAGAAGAAACTCTAAGAAATCTTGTTTTTTGTGAAGCAGTATCTGAGATTCAGCAATTTCTTCATTTTTATGCACAATTTTCTTCTGTTTAAATTTAAATAAAAATAAACACTTTTTACAAAAAAGTTCTCTGTGTTTGCAGGTGGACAAATGGGTACTCATAAATTTGGTTATAATACGACTTGGTCTACATGTTCTGAAAAATCGTTTGGTAATATGTGTCAAGACCATGTGTTCACATAGATTAACCTAATTATTACATTTCCAGATATTTCTCCATACAGAACTCCATGAAGAAATAACTAGATATGTGAAAAAAAATTTATGTCGACATATGTTAGTCATGGCATTAGTGGTAATAATAAAAAACGGGAACAATCTAAATGCCCAACAGGGCAGATGTATTTTGGGTAATTCATATGAATTAAAAATGTATAACTTATGAATTAATTGACATGTATCACATATTCGTATATTCTATATTTTTTTAATTTTAGTGACAGGGTGTCACTCAGTTCAGGCTGAAATGCAGTGGTAGTGTGATCATAGCTCACTGTAACCTTAAATTCCTGGGCTCAAGCAATCCTTCTGCTTCAGCTGCATAGCTGGGAATGCTGGCATGTACCACTATGCCCAGATAATTTATTTTTATAGAGACAGGGTCTCGCTATGTTGCCCAGGCTGGTCTTGAACTCCTGGCCTCAAGCAGTTTTCCTGCCTCAGTCTCCCAAAGGTCTGGGATTACAGATGTGAACCACTGTGTCCAGCCTTCATAAATATTAATTTATATTGATTCACTCTGTAGTTATTAATAGAAATCAGGGTTTCGGCCGGGCGCGGTGGCTCACGCTTGTAATCCCAGCACTTTGGGAGGCCGAGGCGGGTGGATCACGAGGTCAGGAGATCAAGACCATGGTGAAACCCCGTCTCTACTAAAAATACAAAAAATTAGCCGGGCATGGTGGCGGGCGCCTGTAGTCCCAGCTACTCGGAGAGGCTGAGGCAGGAGAATGGCGTGAACCCGGGAGGCGGAGCTTGCAGTGAGCCGAGATTGCACCACTGCACTCCAGCCTGGGCGACAGAGCGAGACTCCGTCTCAAAAAAAAAAAAAAAAAAAAAGAAATCAGGGTTTCATGGAATGTTTATGATACAATATGAAGTGAAAAAGCAGTACACAAAACTGTACAAATAATAGCCCAATTTTGAAATACAAACACAGAAGACTTAAGTAAGTATTATCATTTCGCAACGTCAGTCTCCTTTATTTATCTTTCAAATTTGCAATTGTCAAGAATTCCTTTCCTTTTTGCTGATTCAACAGATTGTAACTTGCTGAGCAAGTCACTGGGCTGGATACCATAGTACCTCCTTCCATTTGTAATGGAAATTTCAGCTTTGAAGAGCTTTCATACATATATATTCTTACTGCACAAGCAAAATCCTATGAGGGAGACAAGTATTGATTTTCCCATTTGACAAATGAGGAAATAGCGTCTTAGAGAAACTGGACCAGTTGTCTTGGCATAATCACACGACTAGGAAGTATAGAGTGGGGACCGGAGTCTTAGCCTAGTACTATTTTCTTTACGCTTTTAAACTTCTCCGTTTTGTGGGTGGTCTACATAGAGAGTCGCCATGTGGCACAACTCCACGGAGCCCCATTTGTAGTATTCTAAGGGGATGGAATCCCTTAGGAATGAACAATGCGTGATCATACATAGTGTATAATGTGGGCACCTTGACCGTGTGGCACTTCAGTGTATGCCTGCTGGTTTTCATCTACCAGTGTCTGCATTTCTTTGCCTGCAGGCTTGCTCAGAAGCCAGCAAAGGCTGCTTTGTCTACTGGATGTGCTGGGGAATGACTACCATTCTCCCAGAGTGGTCTTTCAACCAAAGTCCTGGCCCCTCAGCTGGGATAAGCCTGAATTGTTTGTTCTAGTTTGTCCTACACTGTTTCTCAGCATTTTACCACAGGAATTAGGCTTCAGCAGCCTATCTGTTATGCAGCTAGACAACACGCCCTTTACTGGCATCTTCTCTTCTTCTCCCCGTCTTTCCCACTCCACTATCCCTATTGCCTACACCTCTCAAACCACCTGCCCTGGAATCTTCGTTTCAGGAAAATAAAAGCAAAAATGCCATAAATGATAGCCCTGTGCTTAAAGGCTAACTGGGTACCTGAATTGTGTAGCTGGTGTAATAAACAGAGAAACATGCCAATTAATGTTTTCGGACATAGAGAAGGTGCCTTTTTCAAAGTCAAAGTCTCATGATAAAAGGCACATTACCTGTTACTACTTAGAAAACAGACAACTCTCACATCTGCTACTATATCAAGTTTTTATTAAGAAGTAAAGTGCTCAGTATTACACATTAATAACATTCTTGATTGTCAAGAAAGACTTGCATATGTAACATCTTTTTAATAACACCAGTACACAGGGAAAGATAATAGGGAAGAGATGAGGGGGGAATTCTCCATGACTAAAGAAGAAAAATATATGTAATTTATGGGTAGAAAGGAGGAATTCTGCAAAATTTTGCAAGTGAAATGAAAAATGGTACAATAAAAAGTATCATAAAAAGACTTTCTAGTGACCATAATTGATATATGGCACATGGTCGATACACATGGATACCACATAATAGCTGCACTTCAAATTGAAGTTTGTTTACATGTAACAACATGGTACATATACATAAATACGTACAGTCAATATCCCCGGAATGCAAACTTTAGTATGCAGTAATAAAGAACTTTGTGTAGCATATTCAAGAGAAAGTAAAGATAGAGATGAAGCCATGAGGAAAAACTTACAGAAACCCAGTATGTTTCACTTTCAACCTGGAAAGGTCTATTTGCTCGTGTTCTCATTGGAGATTGGACTGACATTCTACCAGTTAAATGAACAACTTGTGAATTTAAAATATAGCATTAAACGACAGGATTCTCTTGGTTCTCCAAGTGAGGGTTATTCAACAGCACTGCATGCTCTTTTGCTTATTAGCTCTCAAAATGTCATCTTACTCAACATTTCTGTAAAAGAAGATTTTTTTTTTGAGAAATAGATTTCTCCCCATAAATTTGGGTGAGACCCTCTCATAAAGAAAACAGTGTTGCTAACTCAAATTTTGGCTGATACTGTCTAATGTATGAACTTTTAATACCAAAACCTCTTTTTTATTAGATTGAGCTCCATTTGGATTACAAATTCTAGTTTCAAAACACAGGATCAAGAATACTTGAGTACTATATTTTTTATTTTTGCATTTTTTGTAGAGATGGAGTTTCGCCACATTGCCCAAGTTGGTCTTGAACTCCTGGGCTCAAGTGATTCGCCTGTCTCGGCCTCCCAAAATGCTGGATTACAGGCGTGAGCCGTCATACCTGACTGAGTACTATATTCTTAAAATAGTTTAAAACCAAATGCTTTATGAATTTCAAAACTTTCTTAAAATTGTGCTTAAAATGAACATAATTGTTGGATAAAAACTTTCAGTGCATACTAAAAATTCAGTAAGTTGGTCTTACTAGATTAGTTATAACATTAAATTCAGTTGCAAATGAGTAGAGCCACATGGGAAAAAGAATATGTAGATAAATCTTTATGCTAAACTAACCATTAAAAGAAATTAAACTGAGTGACAACTTAGGGCTCCCTCCTGTGTTATGGTTAGAGATGCCATTTTATCCTATAACTGATCGTTGGTGGTTTTACTCAGCTTATTCAAATTAGAGCCAAAATAATGTAAAAATTAAGTGATACAGTTAGTCCCATAGACATTAGATATGATCAACTTACAAAAAAGCATAGTATTTAACATTCATCTTAACCATTCACACAGATTCTATCATAATGACTACATACCCATTCTATGATTTGGAGTTCTTTTCCATTTTATCTTTTAGAAAAGTTTACCCCAGGAAGGTAGTTGAAATAAAAGGCCCCTTTCTTAAAAGAAAGCTATGTATTAAGCTCATGAACTATGCCAGAGTGGAAAGGAATGCCCCATTTTCCTTCACGCACTTGGAAAAAAATAACAATACTGATTTTTGTGACTGGAAATGAAACTCAGAAGCCCTTTGACAGCTTTCTAGCTTTAAAAGGCTACTTCATTGTCAACTGAGAAGACCCAGTCATGGTGGCAACTGGGCGCACCACTCAATATATATCATGAAGATTTTTTTTTCTGTACTCAATATTTATACCTAGATTTCTTATATGAGAAAAAGAAAAAAAAATCTGAACCATGGGTAACGTTTATATAAAATAAATTAAAGTGCAGAAGATTAGCAATCGGTCACAAAGACTAGCATCCTGTGGTGGTCAGGGCATATAAATAGTGTGCTTGTTACAGCAATTCAGAACAGCCGCTTCCTCACTTATTAGAAACACACATACTAAAACACACATATCATACGTGGACATTAGAACTCCCATTTCCACCTGCACCTTCCATGCCTTCTGTAGACTGGGAGGAAGATGGGCGGGAGCTTCTGGGGCGAGGTTGACCATTGAGTCCCACTGGCGTGCCTAAACCATGACTGATCTGGGAAGCTGCATCATCGGATTCCCAGCGTTCCAACTCTTCACGCACTAGCCGTTCCATCTGTTCCCTATGGATTTCACTGTCACGACCCAGCCTTTCATCCTAAAAAGGGAAAAAGAAACCGGTGTTGGGGGCAGTAGAAGGAAATGCCTTAGGAAGTCCAGGGACCAAATAATCTGTAGTTTGGTAAGGCTGGAGATTTACAGCATATAATAGCAAATCACAGAGTTGCTGGAGTAATTTTTCACTTCATTCTACCCTGCAGTGAAGGCAGGACCATTAGCATATGGAGTATTAAGAAAGTAACACCTCCAGATTATAATTTTATCTGTAGTTACGGAGAAAGAGAAACATGTCAGCATAAGGGTTAGACAATATGACTACCTTGATCTGTTATAGAAAGATATTTTACAGAAAGAGTGTTTCTGTTTCAGAGAAAAAAATCTGAAAATGAGAGTAAATGGAAACATCATTGTGAATTTCTATAAATGTGAATTTTTTTACTTTTCTTCAGTACTTCAAATACAACTGCCACCAACATACGTTTCATTAATAACACTATCTCAGCAGTGGTGTTTCAGCTCATGACTACTGACCTCGGCCACCCCATCCAACAGCCTTCCCAGCACCTCCCTCCTCTTCAGTTTGGCTCGCTCCATAATCTCTAGCTTCACGATCACGGCGTCGATCTTGGACACTATGCTGCCGATGGAATGCTCCATCCGGTCCACTCGTCTCACTAGGCTGCAAGGAAAACACAGTACAGAGGGACAAAGTGCTTGTCATTGTCTTTTCAGCCCCACTGGCTTTTCAAATGGAAGTGCTAAGATTTTTTTCTTAAGCAACACAATCATTTGAAACACTTTCTAAGTTGTCTCAAGCTTTACAGATAAACTGTCGGATGCCGCTGGTGGCAGTGTTAACTGAAACAGCTTTCCTGCAAGTCCGCACGTATCAGAAGTCTTCAGAATGTATGCCTAACCCTTTATTTAGATATTCCATTTTTAGAACATTTTCTAAAGGAAAATTTTATAGAAGTATATGTGTAATTTTTGGCTGTAAAAGAGTGCTGCTTCTTAATCGCAGATCATTGAAAAATGGCTACATCAAACAATTGATGGGGGGGTAGGACATGATGGCTCACACCTGTAATCCTGGCATTTTGGGAGGTGGAAGTGTGCAGATCGCTTGAGGCCAGGAGTTTGAGCCAGCCTGGGCAGGATGGCAAAACTTCATCTCTAAAAAATAGGTGGGCGTGGTGGCAGGTGCCTGTACTCCCAGCTACTTGGGAGGCTGAGGTGGAAGGATCACCTGAGCCTTGGGATGTTGAGGCTGCAATGAGCCGTGATCATTCCACCGCACTCCTGCACTCCAGCCTGGGTGACAGAGTGAGACCCAGTCTCCAAACAAACAAACAAACAAACAACACCCAACAATTGGTAGGAAATTAAACAATCATTGTTCATCCATACAATAAAATTCTAAGGAGACATCAGACATTATACTGTGGCAGACAATTTAATAAAATAGAATTAGATTTACAATATATTAAATAAAGCTTGAAAAACAGTATGAAAACAGCATGTTCACTTACAATTCTATTATTTTGAACTTAAAAAATGTATACAAATATTTTAAAAACTTGTAAGCCAAAGACAACCTCTGCAATGGTGGCAAGAGGGTTCTGTAGACTCTCTCTTTAGTGAAACAACTGTAACTGTTGAAAATTATTTTTTAAAACTCAAATATTTAAAATTTCTAAAAACTTTTAAGGGTGTACAGCAAATGAAAAAGCATTTATTTAAGAAAATCTACTAAATTTTAGTATGAAGAGATTCTGTGGCACTGAAGCCATAATCTGAGCCTTCTCTCCTGTCCCCAGCTCATGTGATAGAAGCACAACTTCACATGGGTGCAGCTAAGAGCACAGGGCTCCCTCCTCCCCCAACTTCTAGTCTAGGGCTACAGTATCTCCCAGGGAGGGGCAGGCTGCCAGCATTTCTCATCCTAACATTTCCACTCTTTTTTTTTTTTTGAGACAGAGTCTTGCTTTGTCACCCAGGCTGGAGTGCAGTGGCGTGATCTTGGCTTACTGCAACTTTGCAACTTCTGCCTCGTAGGTTCAAGTGATTCTCCTGCCTCAGCCTCCTGAGTAGCTGGGACTACCGGTGTGCACCACCATGCCCAGCTAATTTCTGTATTTTTTTAGTAGAGATGGGGTTTCCTCAGGTTGGCCAGGCTGGTCTCAAACTCCTGACCTCAGGTGATACGCCTGCCTTGGTCTTCCAAAGTGCTGGGATTACAGGTGTGAGCCACTGTGCCCGGCTTTCCCACTCTTGTTAAAAAAGTTTTTTAAAGCTTTTTTTTTTTTTAATAGAGACAAAGTCTTGCTATGTTGCCCAGGTTGGTCTTGAACTCCTAGCGTCAAATGATACTCCTGCCTTGGCCTCCCATAGTGCTAGGATTACAGGCATGAGCCACCATGCCCAGCCTCAATGTTCCTACTCTTTTTTTTTCTTTTTTTTTGAGACAGAGTCTCACTCTGTTGCCCAGGCTGGAGTGCAGTGGTGTAATCTTGACTCACTGCAACCTCTGCCTCCAGGTTCAAGCAATCCTCCCACTTCAGGCTCCCGAGTAGCTGGGATTACAGGTATGCACAACCAACCCAGTTAATTTTTCTATTTCTTGTAGAGATGAGCGTCTTACCATGTTGCACAGGCTGGTCCTGAACTCCTGGCTCAAGCAATCCTCCTGCCTTGACCTCCCAAAGTGCTAGGATTACAGGCGTGAGCCACTGTGCCCAGCCTGTTCCCATTCTTAAATGCATGTTGCAGAGGTTCTAATCCTGTTAAGAGTGGCTAAGGGGAATGGGGCTCTCTTCTTCCACTCAGTTCCCACTTGTAGGGTGGAGTTTCCATGCCAGAAGAAGCAAGGTGAGAAAATCAGAGACTGCCATCTGAGCCCAGTGACTTGTTCATAAAGCAGGATGTCACAGAGAGGTGGGCCACTGTCCCTGGCTCTGTAAAGCAGTAGCACAGTTTTGCTCATGGGGAGACACAGGTCATAGGAATACAGAACTCCTCTCAAGTGAATAGACTTTATTTGGAATAAAGCGTGAGGAAATTAAAGACTAAGGATGCTCTTGAAAACAATGGAGATTGTGGGGATAAGCATTTAAGAGGAATCTGGTAGCCTCATGAGATAAGCAAATTACCAGCTAGTTCACCAGAGAGAACCAGGGAAAGAGACAGCTAAGAAGACAGTTAAAGACTGGCCTCAGAGGCCAGGCGTGGTGGTGCATATCTGTAATCCCAGCCCTTTGTGAGGCTGAGGTGGGTGGACTACTTGAACTCAGGAGTTTGAGACCAGCCTGGGCAACTTAGACCCCATCTCTACAAAAAATAAAAATTAGCTGGGTACAGTGGCTCATGCCTGTAGTGTCAGGTACTTGGGAGGCTGAGGTGGGAGGATTGCTTGAGTTCAGGAGTTTGAGGCTGCAGTGAGCTAGGATCATGCCACTGCACTCTAGCCTGGGTGACAGAGAGAGACCCTATTTCTTAAAAAAAAAAAAAAAAAGGAAGTTATGATGACATTGTCTCATCAAATACAGGATATCATCAAATACAGAATAAAGAGACAGAGATTGCTAAAAAGAACCAAATAGAAATTCTGGAGTTGAAAAGTATAATAAATAAAAAATTCAGGCTAAGTGTGGTGGCTCATACCTGTGATCTCAGCACTTTGGGAGGCCGAGGCGGGAGGATCACTTGAGGCCAGGAGTTTGAGACCAACCTGGGCAACATAACAAGATGCCATCTCTACAAATTTTTTTAAAAAAATTAGCCAGGCATGGCAGCATGTGCCTGTAGTCCTAGCTACTTGGGAGGTTGAGGCAGGAGGATCATTTGAGCCCAGGTGTTCAGGCTGTAGAGAGCCATGATTACACCACTGTACTCCAGCCTGGGTGATGGAGTGAGACCCTGCCTCTCTCTCTATATATATATAAAAATAAATAAATAACTAGAGGAGCTCAACAGAGATTTGAGCAAGCTGACAGAAGAACAAGTCAGTGAACTTGAAGATATATCAATACAGACTACGCACTCTGAAGAACAGTGAGGGAAAAAAAACGACGACAAATGAACAGAGCCTAAGAGAAATATGTGATACCCTTAAGCATATGCATAATGCGGGTCCCAAAGAAGAGAAAGTGAAAGAAGCAGAAAAAACACTTTCCAAGTAGGATGAACTCAGAGATTTATACCCAGACGTATCATAGTAAAAATACTGAAAGACAAAACCAAAAAAATCTTGAAAGCGGTGAGAGAAAATTGAGTCATCATGTACAAGGGGACCACAGTAAAATTAGCAGCTGTCTTCTCATCAGAAACAATACAAGCCAGAGGAAATGAAGGAGAAAGAAAAACATTCTCAGATAAACAAAAACTGAAAGAACTCATTGCTAGCAAACCTGCTTTACAAAAAATACTAAAGGAAATTCCTTATGCTGAAAGCAAGTGACTCCAGATAGTAATCAGAATCCACATGAAAAGACAAAGAACACTGGTAAAGATAACTGCGTTGGTATAAAATATAGTATATATGTGTATTTCTCCTTTTGTTCCTTAACTGATTTAAAAAGCAGTTGTGTAAAAATATGTACAAAGTTGGATCTGAAGGTCTATAATAGAAATGTAATATATTTGACAATAATAGGAGGTAGGCAGTAGCAAAGCTGTATTGGAGAAAGAGAATGACGACAGATGATAACTTGAATCCAGAGGAGCAAAAGAAGAGAATTAGAAATGGTAAAAAAGTAGGTTAATATACAAATTTATAAATACATACTTTCTCTTCTCTCAGCTTCATTAAGAGATATAAAATTATATACTATATATTACACAATGTGTTATAAAAATGTAGTATTGTTCTAACAATGTGATTTGAAACATATGTAGATGACTATATATACATATAGATAGATGAATATATAGCACAAAAAGAGGGAAGACGAAAAAAGCTAAATAGAAATGATATTTCTATATCTCAATAGATTCAGTTAATATATATCTGAAGTAATTTTTCATAAGTTAATTGTATAAACTAAGTCTTAGAGCAACTCCTAAGAAAATGACTAAAAAAAAGAAAAATCATTAAAAAAATTTAAATGTTATACTTGAAAATATTCACTTAATGTACAAGAAAGCAGTGAAAGAGGAACAAAAAAAAGTAAGCTAGAAAACAAAAAATAAAATAGCAGACAGAAATCGACTATATCAATGATAACATGAAATGAATGGATTAAGCAATCTAATCAAAAACAGAAATTGTCAAACTGGATAAAAAGATAAGATCCAATTATATGCTGTCTACAGGAGAGACATACTTTAGACTCAAAGATATAAATAAGTTTAAAGTAAAAGGATGGAAAAAGATTTATCATGCAAACAGCAACCAAAAGAAAGCTGGAGTGGTTACAGTAATATCAAACAAAAAATACTTAAAACAAAGAATTTTACTAGAGATAAAGTGGATAACATTTTGTAATGAAAACAGGATCAATTCTTTTTTTTCTTTAGCCTCATCAAGTTGAGAGAGAAAATAGGGTCAATATATTAGGAAAATATACTAGTTATAAATATGTATGCACCCAACAACAGAGTTCCAAAATACACAAAGCAAAACCTTACAGAATTGAAGGGATGAACTCCAACTAATAATATTTGGAGACTTTAATACCCCACTTTCAAACATGAATACCACATCTAGGCAGAAGATCAACCAGGAAATGGGAGACCTGCATAAAACTATAAACAAACTAGACCTAACAAACATCTACAGAACACTCCATTCAACAACAGCAGAATATTCATTCTTCTCAAATGCACAAGGAACATTCTTCAGGATGAACCGTATGTTAGGCCATAAATATATATGGAAACATTGATAAACACATGCAAATAGAGACACAAACACCCAATAAACATTTTTCATTTGTAGAAATATGGGAAATGTTAATGTTTTCTTTTGCTCTTATTTGCTAATTCCTATAGTAAACATACTATGTAAGAGACAAAACACCAATCGACAAGTGCTTTTTTTTTTGAGACAGAGTCTGGCACTGTCGCCCAGGCTGGCGTGCAGTGGCACGATCTCAGCTCGCTGTAACCTCCGCCTCCTGGGTTCAAGCAATTCTCTTGCCTCAGCCTCCCAAGTAGTTAGGATTACAGGGACCCACTACCACACCCAGCTAATTTTTTGTATTTTTAGTAGAGATGGGGTTTCACTATGTTGGCCAGGCTCGTCTCGAACTTCTGACCTCATGACCTGCCCACCTTGGCCTCCCAAAGTGTTGAGATTACAGGCATGAGCCACTGCGTCCGGCCAGTACAAGTTATTTTTAAAAGCTGGATGATTAGTAATGGAAAGGAGTGAATTCAGAGAGATGAGGGAAAACTGCCTGGTCTCATGTGGACTCTTGTCAACACAAATTCTGCCAATTCATTTATACTTACACTTGAAACTCTTCGTAAGAAACGCCACTAGAAATGCTTCCCCTCCTTCTGGAGCTATGTCCACTATCTTCGTCGTCATCCTCCTCAGAGTCATCCAGGCTTCGAGGGAAACTTCGGCTGCTCATGGGACGTGGTAAAGAACGGTGATCCAAATCCAGGTCCTCCTGAAGAACAAGGGGTCACTGAGTGAGGAGCAGAACACTGAGACCCCACAGAAGCCTCACCAAGGACTTGGGCAAGCAGGAACTGGGTGCGTGCATTTACCTGGGATTTCTTTGTATTTAACACCAGGCTGGGGTTCCTGCATTTTTCAGTTTCATAGATTGGCAAATTTAACTAACAGCAAGGAATAGCCAACTTTTTGTTTGAACAAGAAAGAACATTAAAAACACAGCAGGCAAAGAAAAAAACTAAATGAAGAAATACGGGCCAGGCATAGTGGTCACACCTGTAATCCTAATACTTTGGGAGGCTGAGGCAGGAGGACTGCTTGAAGCCAGGAGTTCGAGACTGGCCTGGGCAGCAAGGTGAGGCTCTGCCTCCACAAAAAAATTTTTAAAAAATTCGCCAGGCATGGTGATGCACGCCTGCAGTCCCAGCTATCTGAGCTACCTGGGAGGTTGAGGTCGGAAGATCACTTGAGCCTAGGAGTTTGAGGCTGCAGTGGGCCATGAGCCATCTTAAAATAATAATAAAATAAATAAAGAAATGAAGAAATATATTAGAGGTTGAGTATCCCTTATTTGAAATGCTTGGGACCAGAAGTGTTTTGGATTTGGGATTTTCAAGAATATTTTGGAATGTTTGCATTATACTTACTGGTTCAGCATCCCTAATCTGAAAACCCCAAATCCAAACTGCTCCAGTGAGAGTATTTCCTTTAAGCACGACCTTTGAGTATCACGTCTGTGCTCAGGAAGGTTTAGGTTTTGGAGCATTTCAGACTCACATATTTGGGTTAGGGATGCTCAACCTGTATCACCTTCTTTTCATAAAAGATAATACATTCAACAGCTCCAAAGTAGGAAGGATGTAATGTCAGAATAAGAACTTTTTCTAAATAAAGCCTTGTAAAAATTTTCCTCATTTCCTTTATGCTTAAATTTCACTGTGACTGGAGAAGTCTGTCACCTACTAGCACTGTTCTATGGAGTGGCATTTAGAAACCACTGTCCTAGACTTCTCATAGGAAAGTGGCTTTTGTAATAACATTCATCTGTGTTCTCTGTACCTCAGTAACCACAGATTTTTGTTGTTGCTGTTTAACCATTTATTTTTGAAAGTTAATGGTAAAGCTTTGAATTTTTTTTTCTGACTATAAAAGCCCACTTATGTTTACTTTTAACTATTTTGTAAAAAGTATTCAAATGGAAGGAGGCTTTTAATTTTATTATAAATGTTAATAATTTGGAAAAGGCACAGTGGCTACCGCCTGTAATACCACCACTTTGGGAGGCCAAGGTGGGCAGATTGCTTGCAGTCCGGAGTTTGAGACCAACGTGGTGAAACCCCGTGTCTACTACAAATAGAAAAATTAGCCGGGCATGATGGTGTGCGCCTGTAGTCCTAGCTACTTGGGAGGCTGAGGCAAGAGAATCGCTTGAACCCGGGAGGCGGAGGTTGCAGTGATTAGCGATTGTGCCACTGCACTCCAGCCTGGGAGGGAGAGCGAGACTCTATCTCAAAAAAAAAAAAAAAAAAAAAAGAAAAAGAAAAAAAAGTTAACAATTTAAATAGCCACTAACTAACCAGAATAATTTCACATCTCTTGGTAAGTCCTTTTTTGTTTTCTTCACTCTCACAGACATTGTGGACTCTGCAGCTAATCAGGCTTCTCTTCTCAAGCTGATTACCAGCAAGCTTAGGGCCCAATTTGTAGCCCAATCTTAATAAGCATATGTGTTTTTATGAATGCATTTTTAAGCTTCATTAATAATCTATTATTTTTACTTTTGTTTTGCTTGCTTTTCATTTTGACTTTTTAATATCATGCTAACCATCCATTTTTATACATAATTGTGTTATATATTCTTTCTGGAATAAACAAGGTACTAACACATAAACCGACTGGGAGAGAGAGAGGGAGAGAGAGAGAGAGAGAGGTGGGGGATGGGCAAGAGACTCAATAACCCACTACTTCTATAGTGTTTGATACATCTGTGGTGTTGTAGGTACCAAATCAAATCCGGTTCTCCTAAACCAGACCCACCCTCTCTTTCTCCAAGTCGTCTCTCATCTGCTGATGTTCATGTTCGGTCAGTTCTTGGTCTCCATCTTGGTCGTACTTTGTGAATATTGCCTCAATCTCTGCATCAGTATGGCCCTTCCTGAAATTAGAGAGAGGATACAGATAAAAATCATTCCTTGTACCCAGTTCACCCTAAACACAGACATCAAAATGCAGGAGGAAAGGAGAAATCGCCAAATGGGGGCAAGTTTTCCTCTTATAACATGTTCCAGAAAGATACCTGCCTCTGATACAAAAAAAAATATATGTATCTGTATGAGCCCTTAGGCTAGAAATACTCTTATCACCAGGAATTTATCTTTAGAAGCAGGGATTTTTCAGAACCTCAGGAAGCATGATTCTCACCCTTTGAGATCTTGTCGAAGTTCATCAAAGTTTAACTTGCCTCCTCCTTGCCGCAGACTCTCTGAAATGTCATCCACAGTATTTTTTTTCAGTTTTAGTTTGACCAAAGCTTTATGGTAGCCCTATCAGAGACAGAAAAAATAAAAGACTTGGTTTAGTGTATTCTCCTTTTGCATTTGTTTTACTTTCCATTCACAGTAGTAACTACTATAAACCTGGTGTACATTGGCCATTCAACAAGTATGTGCTGGATCAATGGATAATTAATGTATCCAGTTTTCCACAAAACACTTGTGGAAGAGTTACATGGAAAAAGTCAGGGTCTTTCAGTAAGTCATGAAGAACTAAGGGTCTTTTACTCATATGTGTATTCAAGTTTATGTGATACAAACAAAAATTACTATATATGCTATAGCTGTCTGCCTCAGAGCATAAAGGACTGTGCAACAGTTCATAGGAATACCAAGAAACCCGAATCATGAACTGCATCTTAATTTTTTATATTATCTATCTCCTAGACAGTAATTTCCCTAAGTGTGTATAAACAAACAAACAAACAAACAAACAAAAAACCCAGTGAAATGTAGATAAGGATTTTCCCTTTTTTTGAGACAGGGTCTTACTTTGTCACCCAAGCAGAAGTGCAGTGGCATGATTCTGGCTCACTGCAGCCTCGATCTCCTGAGCTCAAGTGATTTTCCCAACTCAGCCCCCAACAAGTAGCTGGGACTATAGGTGCGAGTCACCACGCCTTGCTATTTTTTTTTTTTTTTTTTGTAGAGACAGGGTCTCACCATGTTGCCCAGGCTGGTGTTGAACTCCTGAGCTCAAGCGATCTGCCTGCCTCGCCTCCCAAAGTGCTAGGATTACAGGCGTGAGCCACTGCCCCTGGCCGAGGATTTTTCACTAGCAAACTTTAGACCTGACCTTGCTTTGCACATAGTGCAGCACTGTAAGTGACCATGCAAGCTGAAATTGTGCAAAATGATCTGAATAATCAGTGGGAAGAATGACAATTGTTCTGTGATCTTTACAACTTTTAATCAAAACATTAAACACTCCCTTAGTGTCAGTTATAAATGTATAGGGAGCTTAAAAAAGAAGAAAACTAATACTGATTTAATACACTAAAATGTAAAACATTAGAAACATTAAAAACTAAAGTGTTTTATTTCTTTGTAAAAAATGAATCCACAGTAGTTTAAACAGCACTTGCCTTGTTTTCATTGTGTAATATTACACTGTACACTTTACAGCGTGGAGTGAACTTCTTTTCTATGCATTAGTGAATGGTCATATTCCTTCTTAAATGTGGATCAGCTTCCAACATATTTTTCTTTTCTTTTTTTTATTTTTGAGACACAGTCTTACTCTGTCAACTGGCTGGATTGCAGTGGTGCCATCTCAGCTTACTGCAACCTCCGCCTCCCTGGTTCAAGCAATTCTCGTGCCTCAGCCACTCGAGTAGCTGGAATTACAGGTGTGCACCATCATGTCTGGCTAATTTTTGTATTTTTAATAGAGACGGGGTTTCACCATGTTGATCAGGCTTGTCTCGACTTCCTGGCCTCAAGTGATCCACCCACCTTGGCCTCTCAAAGTGCTGGGATTACAGGAGTGAGTCACCATGTCCAGCCCCAACATTTTTTCTTTTGTACTTTCATTATTGTGAAATATGTCTAATAAGGGTTCCCTTAATGTGAAGTTTTTGGCAGGCATCATTTCCTCAAGACATCTTCATCCATTTTATCACAGCTATTTTCCTCATTTAAGTTGATAGACCTGCCCTAAGTTCTTCTGGCTCTGTATCTGGATCTCTTGAATGATCGCAGTGTCAACACTCCCGTTTCTTCTTCGCTGAGCTATTTCTTCTATAAATCCATTGCTCTGTTTTGAATTTCACTTCCAGTGTTACCATTTTTCATTTCTTTGCTAGCCCATTCTCTTTTTCTTTTCTTTTCTTTTTTTTTGAGATGGAGTTTCGCTCTTGTTACCCAGGCTGGAGTGCAATGGCATGATCTCGGCTCACTGCAACCTCCGCCTCCTAGGTGCAAGCTATTCTCCTGCCTCAGCCTCCCCAGTAGCTGGGATTACAGGCATCTGCCACCACACCCAGCTAATTTTGTATTTTTAGTAGAGATGGGATTTCACCATGTTAGCCAGGCTGGTCTTGAACTCCTGACCTCAGGTGATCCATCCGCCTTGGCCTCCCAACATGCGTGAGTCACTGCACCCATTCTCTTTTTCAATTAACCATTTTTGTAAAATGTCACATGGGCTTATTACTGGAACACAAGGAAGCAACACTAGATGCTTTCTTTGTTTGTGAATTGGATAGCAGATATTCAGTGACCAATTAGTAACAGACTGAAAATAGGGTCATGACTGGCCAGTGAGCCTGCTCAGCCCGCACATCTGTTACTCAGGTAACCGATCTATATACTGAAGAGCTAGCAGTGGAGTTTGTACTTTGTGCTGTTACTCAGAGTTAATATACTATGATAACTGAAGTTTGAACTGTGTTGTTGAAGGTGGTGTTAAATAACAAAACTGGGGTAACCGAAGTTTGTGTGTATCAGAATTGTGCCAAGTGAGGAGTGCTTGCATACACACTGGAGATTTGCTAAAATGTAAGCAACTGTTATGCAGAATCAAGATAATGTGAATCTTAGGTCCCATCCCAAGGACTTGGTTTTAAGAGACTTAAGTTTTCTATTATAACATGTATCATAGATAACGTAATCCTAAGGCTTGGACTGATAAAAACAATTACAGTTAAGGAGCCACTATGACTTAGCAAAATGATATTGGGAAACAAACTGTGTATTTTAAATGTGGCTATTTGTTGTTGTAAACATTTTATACTTTAAACCAAATAAAGCAGTTACATTGAGAAGAACAAAGGGCCCAACTTTCCTGTCCTGCCCTTCTATTTAACAATGAAACCCTTCCTGAGAAGGTGCATAAGTAAAAGTTCTCAGGCCCCAGGCTATGGCCTGAATTCATGAATCTTTTCCTTTGCTTATTTTAAAACTGCCGTGGAAGGTCAAGGGTAAAGGGTGAACTACTAAGTATTTTCCTCTAAAACTTTTTATTTTTTTAAAATGGTAATTGAGATAGAAGAGGTGGAAATCCCTTTATATAATCTTCCCTTCTAGTTTATTCTCAACTCAGGATCCTGAAGTGACAGCCAGCCAGAGGAGACGTCAAAATAATAAAGGTGATGAACCTTCAGCTCAGCTCTTAAAGTGTCAAAAGATTGTTGAGAATTTAATTCCAAGGCATAAAAGGATTCCCAGAATTAAAATTCGAGATAGCAGTATATCCATCAAGACTCCAAGATAGGGAACATTTAAATTATTTCTGAAATGTAGAGATGTATAGTAAAGATGTATAGTAAAGATGTATAGTAAAGAAAAGATGTATTCTTTATTTCAAACAATTTCAATGGATCAATGTTGATTTGAAAATCTGGGTGAAACAATGTTCATTTTATGTCAGAAACAGAAGAATTCTGAGAATTAAGTCTTTTCCTACCTTTCTGATAAGATCTGAGAGTTCCATTTCAGCTTTCTGCTGTGCCAAGTCAGATTTCACTTCAGAGTAAGTATCATTGATGATGGCCAAAAACATATTCTGTTTGTAAATGAAAGGAGAGCAAAAATTAAAGGAGGAAACATAAATATAATTTGGAAACATCAATCAAAAAATTGACACATGCCTTTTTGTTTATCCTTTTTTTCCTAATCTGAGTGCTTTATGGAGACATAAATTTATTATTTATTTATTAAAAAAAAATTTTTTTTGAGACAGAGTCTCACTGTGTTGCCCAGGCTGGAGTGCAGGGGTGCAATCTCAGCTTACTGCAACCTCTGCCTCCTGAGTTCAAGCAATTCTTGAGTCTCAGCCTCCTGAGTAGCTGGGATTACAGGCATGTGCCACTACGCCTGGCTAACTGTTGTATTTTTAGTAGAGACGGAGTTTCACCATGTTGGCCAGGCTGGTCTCGAACTCCTGGCCTCAAGTGATCTGCCCGCCTCGGCTTCCCAAAGTGCTGGGATTGCAGGCATGAGCTACTGTGCCCGGCCTGATGTCATAAATTAATAGTTTTGCTGCCATGTTTTGGGAAGATTATTTTCTCCGTTAAGTCATGACACAGGAAAAATGTTGTGATATACTTTGTGAAAAGATACAAGAATAAAATACAACAAAATATTAGTATATTTACCTATGAATGGTGAGATTATTTTATTTAATATTATTTTTGCTTATCTATGTTCTCTATATTTAGAAACTTTTACATACACTACTGGAGGGTATAGAATTCTAAAAAGCTCTTCAAATTTCAACGATTAACACAGATAAGTAGAATTGTATGCTTATTCCAAGTTTTTTTGTATAATAATATATGAAATTTACAGGACACATTTTTAAAGAGTTTAAAAGGCTGTTGCAAATAGGGATACAGCAGGCCTAGTAGGGAGATAGTAAAGAAAAAGTTTCTGGAAGAGAGATAGACTTTGGAGTCAAGCAAACTTGGATTTCAGTCCTAGCACTGCTAAGATGGTTGCTCTACTTTTCTAAGTCTAATTTTAAATAATTATTTGTTTTACATTAATAAAAGGGGAAAAATAATAGTATCTCCCTTACATATTTGTTGGGCTGGTTAGTGCGACAATCTATGTAAAGTGCTCGGGACAGGTCCTGATGCAGGTAAGTGCTACCTAATTGATAACTACTATTATTATTCAGTAATGGTGAGTTCATTTTTCTGACCTTTCCCTTCCACAGTAGTAATGGTTTGCATTTCCAACAACAGACTTTCTTGAAGCACTGTATCCAGGAGACAGGTCCCCCACCCCCACTTTTTTTTTTTACATGCTCTTCGTTTTTCCTTTTTAACACATAACTGTGGTTTGCAAGTATTTCTATTTGATAATGTCTGTTTTCCCCAAAAGTCTGCGGAATCTTTGTAAGGACCGAATCAGGCTGTTTTCCTTACCCCGGTACTGGCAGTATCTAACATACTACCTCATAGTACACAATCCACAAAAAACACTACAGTGTGTATTATACAGTATATATAATATATATATACAGATATAGTGGCTTAGTAAATATTTATTAAATGATTGAAAAATGAACAAATGAGAACACTCTTATTTTAGTGGGCTATGAATCTCTGTATTAAGGAAGAATATTGTTTACAATTCTGTAGCAGAAACGAGAATAGAATATAGAATACATATAAGTTTTTGACTAAATGCTCAATTCCAAGTGCAGATAATTGCAGTCCAAGTAACATCTTCTGCCTTCTCTCTTCCAACTCAGGGATCTAATGTTCTATTTTTGCTTCCAAGTGGCTGTTAACTAATGCCTGCCAATACCTTAATTGAAACGGATCAAAGTCTGGGACCTCTAAAGAGATTTCAAAAAATGGAAAGTGCTTGAGAAAGGCTCTTGAAGGTGTGGGAAGAGGAAGCTAGCTCACCCTCCTCTCCATCCTGTCTCCCGAGGTTCCCTGAATTATCAGATGGACATTTGCACCAGGATGTCTTTCCTGTTGATGTGGGGGAAGAGTGGGGTTATCCTGGTTCAGCTGAGCCACTTCATAACACTATGCCTTCTTGTTAAACAGGGGCAATAAACTAATACCAGGCAATCAGCTCAGAAAGGTGGCCAACCCTATGCTCAGCTTGTCATTTCTTTAAAAGACAGGTTTGTATTGAAAGTAGACTTCTATCTATGTATGTGTCTATGTATGTATGTATGTATGTATGTATGTATGTATGTATCTATCCATCTCTGTCTCTGGGAGGTGCAAGAAGAGCAATTCTTTTTTGTGCAGTCGTACAAAAAACAATTTTAGTATAAAGATAGAAACTAAGAGCTTCTTTTCATGTTCTGGTGACTGATCTGGTAAGATGACTGAATACTCTAGATCTGGTAAGATGGCTGCCTACTAAAGGACCACATTCAAACAATTCCATATTTGAGCCTTTCCAGTTGCCACGACTCTATCCATCCTTTGTTTGGCAGATTGATAAAAGGAGAAAACTAGGTGGCCTGAGATCAACTGAAGGGTCAGGTGCAGGCCTCTCAATTCCTGGTTTTTGCCTTCTTAGAGATTCAGGTACTCTAGAATCCAAAGTACTATCAATGGTAGAGTAACAGAGGCTTATTCTCTCTCCATTGTTTTCTTTAATATATGATAGGAAGAAGAAGCTTAAGAGGTGTAAGTTTAAAAATGAGCCATAATCCATGCAAACAGCAAGATACATATGAACTCGAATGATATTCCTGACCTTTTCAGTCCTGTTAAGGTACAGCTATAGGGAACACACCTTTGTTTTACACCGGAGGCTGTGTCTCCCCGGAAAAAATAATTAAAAAAATAGGAAATTAATACAGTACATCTAATACCCCATCGATAAATACCATACACTTAACCAGTAATACCTGGACTGACTTTAGAGTTATTACACTGAATTACTGAAAATGTGATCACTTAACCTTCCTCAAGGGATCTTTACACAATGTACTGAAATGGAAAAAATGCTATTTTCTTAAGAAAATTGTTCTTAAGTTGACTGTTAGTGTTTAGATGAAAAATACTGCCTAAATTAAGCTGGCTTAACACCTTCTCAGTAGACAAGTAAATATATAAATGTTAAGAAAAAGAACAAAACACCTTAAAAAAATCTTAATTAACTTAGGGCGAAAACATTCAAAATGTTCATTTGTACCAGATCAAGAGAATAAAAAAATTATTTTTGAAAATAATTTTAATGCAATTTCCATTCATTGTTACATTTAGTTTTAAACTTAATTATTTGAATATTCTCTGTAGGCAGTCTAGACGAATGGGATATAAATAATTTAAAACAGAATATCCTAATTTTGACATGCAATGATTCACTCAACTATTACTCGACATCTTAGATCTAGCTTGCTTTTCCGTTCTTATTTTTTAAAAAGAAAAGAAGAAAGAGAGAAAAGTCACGCTAGCAAGTGACTACGAAAGTGCTGACGTATGTGTTTAAAAAGCATGTAAGCATATTCTGCTTTTTAGGCAAAGCACTATTTTAGGTATCTTTATAAATTTGTACTTGATCTAATTTCTTTTCTGCATTGAATAGATACATACATAGAGAGAGAAATGAAAGACCATGGAAGAGATCTAATTTTTTTGCATTGAATAGACACATATATATGGATCAATGAAAGACCACAGAAAAGACATTTGATATGAGTCTCAAAACTGTGAATTAATAAAAGGAAAATAAGTTTTCCAACATCCACACTTTTTTCTACTTCCTGGGTCTTTATTTAAAAACGATAGGACATAAAGTGTGAGAGAAAAGAGAAGACAAGGATTTATGAAGTTTAAATTGAACCTCACTATAAATAAAAATGTACATACCAAAAGAATGAAGAACATAAAGAACACAAATGTAGTGAAATAAATTGGTCCCAAAACTCGATTAGCTTCCTCAATCTCTGCAAAGTTGATATCGCCCAAAATGATACGGAATTGAGTGAAGCTATAAAAATAAAACAAAATACCACAATACAAAAACAAAGAATGTCTAGTAGTTGATGCAACATTTCTTAAAGATGATTTCATATTTTTGGAACTTTTTAGCTGTATAGGTAGCTGCCAAATAATAGAAAATTGTCAATCCCATTTAAAAAGTCTTGCTACTTATATCAGCAATTAAAGCCTTCTGCAATAATAAAATGCTTTCATGCTACAGAGGTTATTTCCATTTGGTTAAAAAGAAAATGCAGGCTGGGCACGGTGGATCATGTTTGTGTAATCCCAGCACTTTGGGAGGCCGAGGCGGGCGGATCACGAGGTCAGGAGCTCGAGACCAACCTGGCCAATATAGTGAAACCCCATCTCTACTAAAAATACAAAAATTAGCTGGGCATGGTGGCGTGCGCCCGTAATCTCAGCTATTTGGGAGGCTGAGGCAGGAGAATTGCTTGAACCTGGGAGGCAGAGGTTGCAGTGAAATGAGATTACACTGCTGCACTCCAGCCTGGGCGATGAAACAAGACTCCATCTCAAAAAAAAAAAAAAAAAAAAAAAAGAAAAGAAAAATGAAAATACAATTATTATTCAATAACTTATAAAGCAATTGGCTATAACATTTCAACACATAATCTAGGTAAAACATGTTAACTCTAAACCTTGACAACAGTCACCCTGGGTCTAAAGTTAAAAATTTCTTTAAAAAAAAAAAAAAAGGGCCTGGTGTGGTGGCTCATGCCTGTAATCCCTGTACTTTTGGAAGCTGAGGTGAGAGGATAGTGTGAGGCCCTGGAGTTCAATACCACCCTGGGCTACACAGCGACATCCCTTCTCATAAAAAAAGTAAACAATTGACCAGGCATGGTGGCATACACCTGTAGTCCCAGCTACTCAGCAGGCTGAGGCAGCAGGATTGCTTGAGCCTAAGAGTTCAAGGCTGCAGTGAGCTATGATTGCACCACTGCACTCCAGCCTGGGCAATGGAGCAAGAACCTGCCTCAAAAACAAAACAAAACAAAAAAACAAAAAACCCAAAATGGTTTGTGTTCAAAGATCCAATATTCTGACAAGTACTTAAAATGGGATCAAAGTGGCCAAGTGTTGTCAGTGCTGGGTCTTAGCAAAATCACTTTTATCAACAGCAATATTAATTAGAGATATCTATGCACAAAACTCTATTACCTCCATTGCTTTTTAAACTAACTCCTTTCTAAATGGCATAGAAATCTGACACTGGCTGCTTTTTGTTGTTTTATTTCACATTTGGGATCTTTGGAAAAAAAACTGAAAATTCTTGTACTGGTCTGAGTTTATCCTAGAATATTAGAAATATCTTGCTTTTTTCCTTAGAAAATAACTTGAAGTTCTAAATATATGGCAATAATATTCAACAGGAGTGAGAATATAGGCAAACAGCCTTCTAGAAGCTACCATCTGTATTCGGTGCAAAGAAAACCTCAGTCTTCAGAACAGTGTTGGTTTCCTATGGCTGTTAACTATATTTTACTACTTTGGGCTGCTATCTTAAGCATCAGCATTTCAGGATGCATCGTCTTCTTTGCATTGGTAGATCAATGTTTTGGGAAAAGGTAATTAATTCTTATTTAAAATAACTAGCTTTAAATAATTGATGGTCATATAGCAACCTCATATGAAGATTTATTCTTGAGAAGCAGTGACAACTCTGATTAAATTTTTCTTCTTAATTTCATATATACTTACATACACTCTTGGAAAGTACTGAAGTCATCGACCTGAGTGCCGAAGACAAGGTATGCCAACTGAGCATATGCTAGGAAAATAATGAAGAACATAATAGCAAAGCCAAACAGGTCTTTGGCACATCGAGACATGGTTGTCGAGAGCTGGCTCATGGTCCTGTTAAAATTGATGAATTTGAAGAGCTGTAAGAGAGAGAAGACATCAATAGATGAATGGATAAACAAAATGGTGTGACTGTATATAATAAAGCATTATTTTCATCCTGAAAAGAAATTAAATTCTGACACGTTACAACATGGATGAACCTTGAAAACATTATGCAAAGTGAAATAAGCCTGACACAAAAGGACAAATACTGTATGATTCCTCTTTAAATGAGGTATTTAGAATAGTCAACCTCATAGTAACAGAAAGTAGAATGGAGGTTACCAGGGACTGGGGGGAACTGGGAGTTAGTGTTCAATACATACAAAATTTCAATTTAGAATAATGAAAAAGTTCTGAAAATGCATAATGGCAATGGTTGCACAACATTGTGAATGTACTTAATGCCACTGAATTGTACACTTAAGCATGGTTAAAATGGTAGGTTTTATGCTATCTACAATTAAAAAAAGAAAGGCTGAGTGCAGTGGCTCACATCTATAATCCCGGCACTTTGGGAGACTGAGGCAGGAGGATCGCTTGAGCCCATGAGTTTAAGATCAGCTTGGGCAATATGGCAAGATTCTGTTTCACTAAAAAGTAAAAATAAATTAGTCAGGTGTGGGGGCACACACCTGTGGTTTCAGCTCCTTAGGAGGCTGAGGTGGGAGGGTTGCTTGAGCCTGGGAGGTCGAGGCTGCCGTGAACTGTGACTAGTGATGCTTTCCCCCCAAAAAGGATTAAAGTAAAAGAGAGGGAAAAAAACTCCACACAAATAAAAATTATAAACCCCCCCGGGAAATTCTTGTTGCATAATATTAACTGTCATTTATTGTGCATCAGTTATGTGTGGAGGGCTTTATGTACATTGCCTCAAATCTCTGCAATGCCTTAAATGTTGGCATTCTATCCCCAGGAGTCAGCTGGGGCCTGCAGCCAGCTGCTCTGCCTGAACTGCAAAGCCTGCTCTGCCTGACCGCAAAGAAATATTGAGCATGTTGGTAGACAGTGAACCCTGCAAAGCCATATTGAACATGTTGGTAGGTAAGGCACTGAGGATGGCTGCCCAGATTGTGTAGCTCTAGGTAGAAGCCTCAGTGGAAGAGCACATGATGAGATATTAGAAGCAGAGTCATGATCCCTGCCTTAAAGACCTTAATGATAAAGTATTGAGGGGCAAGACATTTCCAAGAGAAGCACTAAATAAAACACAATAGCCTGAGACACATGTAGGAAAATCTCTAGAAGTTTACTTAAAGGTCTGTTATACATTGTTTCTGGCCACAGTGAAATATTTTTTGAGGACTGCTGTATTATTACTTAATACAATCCCAATTCATTTGAGATCTTTTTTTTTTTTTTTTTTTGAGACGAAGTGTTGTTCTGTTGCCCAGGCTGGAATGCAGTGGCACGATTCAGTTCACCGCAACCTCCGCTTCCTTCGTTCAAGCGATTCTCCTGCCTCAGACTCCCAAGTAGCTGGGATCACAGCCACCCACCACCACACCAGTTAATTTTTTTTTTTTTTGTATTTTTAGTAGGGACAGGGTTTCACCATGTTGGCCAGGCTGGTCTCGAACCCGACCTCAGGTGATCCGCCCGCCTCGGCCTCCCAAAGTGCGTGAGCCACTGCGCCCAGCTGAGATCTTGATTATTATTACTATCTTGATTATTATTATTAAACTAATAATAATCAAGGAAACTTCAGTAATTCTCAGGCAGCACCTGCCATCCTGTTCACCAGCACAGGCTCTGACTGTGCTATCCAAACACGTGTGGCTATCTAAATTCAAATTTAAATTAAGTAAGATTAAATAAATTAAAAATTCAGTCCCTTGGTCCTACTAGCCACATGTTAAGTGTTCCATGCCTATACGTGGCTAGTGGCTACTGTCTAGACAATGGAAATATAGAACATTTCCATCACCACAGAACATTCTTATTACCATTATTATTTTTGCTATTTGATTATTATTACTATTATTATTACTATGCTGTGATCAAGGTTTTGTGCTTTAGTGATGGTTTCTCTTAAACAAGCATGTCAATAAATAAATAGCATGAGAAATACAGGATAAAGTCTATGCTTTTTTTTTTTTTGAGACAGGGTCTCACTCTGTTGCTGAGGCTGGAGTGCAGGGGTGCGATCTTGGCTCACTGCAACCTCTGCCTTCTGGATTCAAGCAATCCTCCCGCCTAAGCCTCCTAAGTAGCTAGGACTACAGGCACGTGCCACCACCCCCAGCTAATTTTTGTATTTTTAGTAGAGATGAGGTTTTGCCATGTTGCCCAGGCTGGTCTCGAACTCCTGGGCTCAGGGGACCTGCCTACCTCAAATGCTGGGATTACAGGCATGAGCCACTGTGCCTGGTCCAAGTCTAGGCCTTCTAGGTACGAATACCAACTCAGAAAAGTACATAACGGGCAAGTACCTTCTAGAACAGTGCTGTTCAAGAGAACGTTCTGTGATGATGGAAATGTTCTACATTTCCACTGTCCTAGACAGTAGCCACATACAGCCATTGAACACTTAACGTGTGGCCAGTAGAACCAAGGAACCGCGTTTTTAATTGTATTTAAGCTTAATTAATTTAAATTTGAATTTAAATAGGCACATGTGGCTAGTACTTACTGTCTGGACAGCACAATCAGAGCCTGTGCTGGGATGGGATGGCAGCTGCTGCCTGAGAATTATTGAAATTTCCTCCATCTCCAGAATTGATGCTCATTGTATATGAAATGTCATGACCTTTCACACACATGGAAATGCACATTATATCTTGGCACAATAAGGAAATGAGTGAGCAAGGAACTACTTGGAAGCGGTTCCAACCTTAATTCTAGGTAAAGCTTCCCTTACAGCCTCTACCTGGAAAAGAGGCAATCCCTTCCAGCAAGCATTTCCAAGTGCAGCAACTCTCCCCTTCCCTCCACCTGCTCCTTCCTTCTCTTTCTCTGAGTTCCTTTTCCTTCACCTGTTCATCTCATCTGTTAGCAGCCTGGGGCCCCAGGCCCAGCTAACACACCGAAAGGCCTCTTACTGCATTTGTTAAACAAAACCTATAGGAACTGATCTTGCACTAATTCAGATAGCAGAATATGTCACTGACAGTGATAGAGGAATGATCACATGAGTCTCAATAGTTTACTTTATATGTAAAATATGAGGCCTGGCACAGTGGCTCATGCCTGTAATCCCAGCACTTTGGGAGGCTGAGGTGGGAGGATTACTTGAACCCAGGAGTTCAAGACCAGCCCGGGCAACATAGTGAGACCTTGTCTCTACAAAAAAATTTAAAAATTAGCCAGGTATAGTGGCACATGCCTGTAGTCCCAGTGACTTTGGAGGATGAGGTGGGAGGATCGCTTGGGCCTGGGAAGTCGAGGCTGCAATGAGCTGTAATCATACCACTGTACTCCAGCCTGGGTGACAGAGTGAGACCCTGTCTCAAAACAAAGTAAATATCAAGCAGCTTTGGCTGGTCACTTGAATTTCAAATTCAAGTATTCCATGATTTTGTGGAACTCATTTTTTTTTAAAGAAAATATTATTTAAAATGTAGAACATGAAATTTATAAATTACCTTAATCCAGACAAAAAACACTGTGACAGCAGCTATATTGTTGAACTGTATCTGCCAATATGCCAGATGCTCAAAGTTGGGGAAAGTATTTTGATCTTCCAGAAACTGTAGTAGCACCTCCACATTTGATGTTCTGTATATGTTAATTCCTATAGCTACCACTGATAGCTGGAAAGCAAAATATTTATATTTTATTACAGTGTTTTAGAAATATGAAACTTACCTTAATATGACTAGTATATTTTTCTTCACCAATGTATTAATTATAAGGGCTCACCATTATACTTACCCAACGTCATGTCATTCTTAAGTCACACACTCAAATGGAAAGTGTTAAGCCCTGCCATAAAACAAGTAAAACAATATATTGCTTGCTTTTCCTTAGTTCGGAATAGAAACTCAACGAAGGCATGCATGCATGCGTGTGCACATATGCATTACACACACGTACATGCATACACAGGAGAGATCACACTATAACAGACTCAAACTCAAAGAGGAATGCTTTGTTTTTTCTGCCACCTTCATTTTAATCACTTTCCACCCTCTTGCTTTCTTGCCTTCATCCTGCTCTCTGTTTTTATTTGTGATTTTTAAATTTAAAATTTTTCGGTTTCTCTTCATTCTCCAATTGCCAGCCATTCTTTGCTCTGCTTAACAAAAATATAGTAGATGTCTATGTATACAGCACTGTGCAAGGGCTAAAAGGAATAAACAGAAGTAAACTGCATAAATCCTGCCCTCGAGACTCAAGGGCAGATAAACACATGAAGTTAAATAACACAAAAAACTACTAAAGAGTTGGTATCACACAACACAGTGAAGAGGGACAAAAGATATCCTAAAAAGGAGTGCCCGTGAGAACAAAGAATGAGCTTGGGCTTGAAAGACAGTGGGAATGATGAACACAGAGGGCTCAAGAAGGCCTGCAGTGGGAATATATGAGCCAAGGGCTTCTCTCTTGCTCATTTCTGTCCCTTAACTCATGAACCTACAACTTTCCACATATGCTTTGGTTCTAAGCTTTACAATCAGATCCAAGGGGACACTGCCCCCTCCTTGGCATCCATCACCACTAAATGTAGACAGTGCTAGGTGTTAGTCATAACAACCTGGCCCCACCAGGGGGTCTGAATCTGCAGCAGGTGGGCTGTGGCAGGTGCTGTGATCTTTGCTGTCCATTCTCTTTTCTTAGGAATCATGGCCAGAGACCACTTCATTAGCCCTCCCTTCCTTAGATGACCATCGAGATCATGGTCCCATTGATTCTCACAGCAAAGACCAGCCTGGTTGCTGATCACAGCTAAAAAGCCAACCTCACCATCTTCCTTTCCTTCCTTATCTGTGAAGGATTTCCAGAGCCAATCTTATATTTTTGTGTTGGTGGTGGGAATGATGAACACAGCAGGCTCAAGAAGGCCTGCAGTGGGAATAGGCTTCTCCTGAGATGAGGAGCTCATCTCAGCTAATACATGTAGAAAAACATCTGGGTTGGTGGACTGGATCCAACGGTAACTCTTTACCCAACTCTCACTAGGTACAATTTGTTATGCAGTCCAGTTGTTTTTACTCTGCACAGGACAAATGTTTATAAAATTATGAAGATGGTCATTTATACAAGATCAATGTCTTTGAAACCTTTCCTTCCAAATAGGGAATGAAAGATGAGGAAAGAGATTTTGCGAGCACTTGCGTTGTTATATCACTCCTGACTTTTCTGTGGGATTCTCATCCCTATCTACAAAAGAACTTTCTCTCCATACCAGAAAATTGGGAGGGCAGAGATTTGGGTGATTTTGTTCATTCCTATACCCCCAGTGCCTAGAACAGTGCCAAGTACATAGTAGGTGCTCAGAAAACACTCGTTGAATAAATGAATTAGTTGGGCCAGGCGTGGTGGTTCACGCCTGTAATCCCAGCACTTTGGGAGGCCGAGGTGGGCGGATTACGAGGTCAGGAGATCGAGATCATCCTGGCTAACACGGTGAAACCCTTTCTCTACTAAAAATACAAAAAATTAGCCGGGTGTGGTGGCGAGCGCCTGTAGTCCCAGCTACTCAGGAGGCTGAGGAGGGAGAATGGCATGAACTCGGGAGGCAGAGCTTGCAGTGAGCCGAGATCATGCCACTGCACTCCAGCCTGGGTGACAGTGTGAGACTCCGTCTCAAAAAAAAAAAAAAATTTTACCCTGTAAAACCTATCAAGTGGTCAATAAATTATTTGAGTTTAAATTCCTTAATAGTCTTCTTTTTTTCAAGCAATTCTGCTAGTTTTGAAAGACTATTGCTCAGGACAAATGGCTGACTGATGCAGCCTGTGTACTTCAGAACATATGTTGGGGAAACAAGGAAAGTAATGAAAATTTCAAAGTGATTTCAAGATGTGATTATATTTATATTTAGAATATAACTTCTTTTCAGGTTTTGGGTAAGCATAAGCAAATTTTGGCTAGATAAAACAAAAAGTGTTGGCTCTTTCCATTGGTTTGAAGGTCCAGTGGAGCACAGGGTGTGTTTTGTGGGTGGGCAGAAAGCATGTCCTCACTTCTACACTTGGTCAGCAAATGTTTCAAAGGACAAGTGGGATTCCAGTAGCCCTTCCTTGTTCTTTATAAACAAAAAGCACACCGTCTGAATTGTTGCCTGGCAGTATTAAGCGTTGTTTAAAAAAAAAATTGAAAAGCACAGTGAAGCAAGTTGTCAAAGAAATACTTGCAAAATGCTGTGGCTGTTGAGCCAAAGAGACAATTTCCATGATATCATCGCCTTTTTTCCTATTGGTCGCCAAATGGGTGCAAGGCAATTCACTGGGCTATGGGAAAAAAATGTTACAACTTCTAGGTAGGTGGTAAGAAAGTGTTGGAATTCTATTTGTATTAACTTTTATCCCAATCTTTAAAATTCTATGTATGTGTATGTTTTACGGATGTACCTGTTACACCAAAGTAGGCACACAATTTACAAATAAAGATAATACATTAGGGTGTGTAGTCAAAGCTTTCACTGATAGGTTGTGTATGACCAAAAAGGGTGAATACCACTGACTAGTCTTTTGTTGATATTGAGTTCTTCGGTTAAAAAATAAAAAGGAAGTCTGTTCTTAATTAGCATATCACACTTACCTTTTTACCATTATTTCAATGGCCTAAACATAAATAAATCCATATAAGCCAAGAGGCAGGGTTTGCATCCTTATAGTTCCAAACAATAATAGTGTTCTGGAATAATTGTCAACGTATATGGCCTGCACTCTGCCATCAATCCGAACAGAAATATTCTGAAAAATTATTTCCAGTATTACTGTCTCTCCTGTTTCCTTAAATGCTAAAATTCTTGTGTAACTCTGTTCATTATTAATACATTGAGAATTTGGGGATCAAGGGTTTACCTTGATTTGTGTGATGTTACATGGCCGTCATAAAAGACAGATGCACTTCTAACTGCATCATGGTCTGATGGGGTCAACACCATCTATTCTACAGGAATTTTTACTATAAGTAAAAACTCTTTCTAAAGTGCACATATCCATGGCTTGAGAGGCAGGGGCAGAGTAGTGAAGAGGGTTAGTATGAGGAAGAAATGAGCTTCTGTACCATGAAAAGCACCCGGAAATGCCTAACACTGTAGCTTCTAAAGTGTTAGCCATTATTATTATTACTATTACAATTATTATTGCTGCTAATATAGTTATTGCCATGCAATATAGGGCCATGTAGTTCTTTTTTATGCTTTAAGTGTTCTTTCACTCACTATGAATAATATATTTTCCGTATTTTATCAACTATTAATAATTCTGGTGGGGAATAGTTTAATAATGACTTGATCTAAATGCTTCGCAAAGGCCAAATGAATTTTTAGGAGTGGGATGAGGGAAAGAATAATTCTCATGAGGAGGGCTAACAGAAGAGAGAATGCTAATAGGGTAGTGCATCATTTACTGAGATTTCAGAAGGTAATGGCTATCATAGGACAGTGGGAAGGAAAGACATAAATAATACATGGTACACCTATGCCAAGCAAAGCTTGTAAGCATCTAATAATTAAGCATGTTGTTATATGCTTAAATGTACAATTGGACTTAGCGAAAGGTTACCTGTTATTGCTGAAGGGAGAAAAGCTTGTAAAAATTCTTTTATACACTGAAGCCACAGGAAGGAAGTGACTGATGCTTAATTAAGTGATAACGATGAAGGGAAAACATCTTGAAAACAATCTTAGAAGTTATAATAGAGTCAAGGGCAGACACAGAATTTACATGGTGTCATGGTCTCGATTATGACTATGCCTTTGATTTATTTTTTATTTTTATTTTTCAGAGATGGGGGTCTCACTAAGTTGCCCAGGCTGGTATCAAACTCTGGACCTCAAGTGATCCTCACACCTCAGTTCCCTAAAGTGCTGGGATTATAGGTATGAGCCACCCTGCATGGCCTGCCTTTGATTTCTTGTACCTCATACAGAAAACTTTGATGAATATAACTTACATTTTGTACTCTGTAGACTATTTGTAGAAAATTTTAAACTGCAGAAAGTTTTCTCTGCCACCCAAAATATTTTCAGGATGATTTTTCTTTTTTCTTTTCTTTTCGAGGCAAGATCTCACTCTGTTACTCAGGCTGCAGTGCAGTGGTACATTTATAGCTCACTGCAGCCTCAACCTCCTGGGCTCAAATCATCCTCCCACTTCGGCCTCTGGAATAGCTGAGACTACAGGTGTGTGCCATCATGCCTGACTAATTAATTTTTTTTTTTTTTTTGTAAAGACAGGGTCTCACTATGTTACCCTGGCTGGTCTTGAACTCTGGGGCTTAAGTGATCCTCCCGCCTTGGCCTCCCAAAGTGCTGGGATTACAGGCATGAGCTACCACACCTGGCCGACAAGTTTTTCTTGCTGTAACTTTACATATGTGCAGGAAAATATAAATTGATTTTTACCAGCAGTTGAAGAAAAATATCATTAGTGAAAGAAACGAAGAAAAAAAACCTGTTTTCTCCTCCACATCTCATATGGCATACTAAAGCCAAATATGAATTACTGAGATATTCTTGTTATTAGCGTGGCTGAGAGCATACTGTAAATACCTCTCCACTTCATACCCAGAAAAGTTACTCACGCAAAATGAGAAAATAATTAGTAACAGAAGTTGATATAATTGAAGGGGACTTTTAGATTCTTTTTTGGGAATATCAAGATCCACGATGCTGAGGAGATCAAAGACTCTAGTTAACATGCTTGTAGAACAGAATAGGACATTTGGTGTTGTTCTCAAACCTACCACAACGATCACAACATCCAGACAATTCCAGAAACTCCTGAAATAGTGTAGTTTGTGAATGCGAATTTCCAATATCTCTTCCACCACATAGTAAAGGATAAAGAAACAAAAGATAATCTCACAGGCTGCCAGGAAGAAATCAAAAGTTGTGACATATCGGATCAGCTTTAAAGGCTGAAATTGCCAAGATGGAATCACACCGCCTGTTGCTGGGAATTCAACCAATAACCTGCATGTAAATAAGAACAATTAAAACAATAACAACAACAACAATACATGAATATAGCCAGGAACGGATGTCCATCTATTCTGTTCGTGTGTTACAAGGTAATGAAACTGCTACCACGAGTCCCCCCAAACTAATGGCAAAACATTTTTATCATAGCTAATAATTCCATACTTGTAGAATTTTGTGCCATCAAAGGAATAAGACTTCCTGAGGTCTTTCAGTCCCAAAGGAGTACTTCCTGCTCAGTCTTCCCTATACTTTTCTATATTTACGCTGCTCAACATGCCATATACTTTTAATGTAAAAGTAAATCAACACACAAACTTTTCTAGGACTTCTGTTATTATTTTTTTAAGAGACAGGGACTCGCTTTGTTGCCCAGGCTGGAGTGCAGTGTTGAAATCATAGCTCACTGCTGCCTCAAATTCCAGGCCTCAAGGGATTCTCCTGCCTTAGCCTCCTGAGTAGCTGGGACTGTAAGTGTGCAGCACCATGCCCAATTAATTTTTTTTTTTTTTTTTTTTGGCAGAGACTGAGTCTTGTCCTTTTGCCCAGGTTGGTCTCAAACTCCTGGGCTCAAATCATCCTCCTGCCTGGGCCTTTCAAAGTGCTGGAATTACAGGAGTGAGCCACCGTGCCTGGCCCTAGGACTTCTACTAATTCAAATCCTTCCACTAGGCAACATGAAGAATATAAAGAAATATAAGCCATCCACTCAAAACGTGTCATCTGGTTGAGAAGCAGGATATATTTTGTCCATATATAAAGATAGGAACTGAGTCTCTCATTCATTCATTAGGTAACACCTAAATAGCATCAAATAGTTTGTCCTCCAGGGTAGTTTTCCCTCTTCTTCCCAGAGCCTTATAGTTAATAGGTGGGTACTCAATAGATATCTGATTGTCTAAAACATATACTGTTTTACATCCATACTGACGGCTCTGATCTTTAGTGCTTTACCATAACTGGACTGAGGGCTTTTTTCTTGTCAAATGCCCATTTTGTAGGTGTCCCACTGAGAAAGTTGGGTGATTCAGTTAATGATACAGACTCCTTACCCAGCTAGAAATAGAATCTCTAGCTGCTTCATTTTGAGAGATTTGAAAGCCCTTTAGTCAGCTACTAGCCATCATTATCTCTGCTATTACAGGACAGGTAGCTGCACCTGGAACCTGAGCATCCAGGACACATGCATGAGCAATAATCAAGTAAAAACAGGACTATGGTAAATCAGAACTGGTCAGAGAAGTGTGAAAATTTTCCTTCCTTTTCATTGTCAGTTCTCCTGTTCTTTCCTTCCTATTTGATGTGTTGGAGAGTAGGGGTGAGAACCAAAAACTCAGGAGAGCAACTCTGAAGCCAAGAGCCTTGTATGTGACAGCTTCACTGGGAACTCAAAAGGGAAGGAAGTGGCCTCCAAGTGTCAAGTCATTTCTCTGGCCCATTCCGGCCCTGCAGTAGTCAACCACCTCCAGAAACTTAGAAAAACAGTATAGAGAAATGAAGCAGTTGTCTTAACAATGTTCATCCTTAAAGTAAGGGAGGAAGCAAAAGAAATACTCAAGACCTTCTGTAAATAGAATTTACTAAAATACCAGAGTTGTCTCTCTGTTTTTATTCTCTTCCTTTTTATTCTTTTCTTTTTATCTGCACTGGAATAATTAGGAAAAACTCAATAATTAACTGCAATAGATTTTCATTCATTTCTAGTGATAACTACTACTGGACTACTGGTTGAGTATTTCTTTTCTTTCTTTCTTTTTTTTTTTGGCCACTGTGAGCAAGGACAGCTTGAGTGTTTCTAATCTGAAAATCTGAAATATAAAATGCTTCAAAATCCCAAACTTTCTGAACACCGCCATGACAGCACAAGTGGAAAATTCCACACCTGACTTCATGTGACAGGTCATTGTCAACATGCAGGCACACAACAGTTTATTCAACATCCCGAAGGGAAAAATAAAATTTCCTTCAGGCTATGTGCATTAGGTTTCATTTATGAAACATAAATGAATTTTGTGTTTAGACTTGGGTCCCATCCCCAAGATATCTCATTATATATATCCAGACATTCCAAAACCTGAAAAATTTCTTAAATCTCAAACATTCTGGTCTTAAGCATTTTGGATAAGGGATAACCTATAACTGATTTAATGTGGTATTATTTTCTGCAAATGTTGTTAAATACAAGGACTGGGACAATCCAACAAGCCACGTAAAGAAGAACTGAATTTAACCTCAAGAATGATGACAAAGACTATTATAAGAATAAACCATTCTTATCTTGTGTGTAAATATACATGCAATAATCCATGTTAGTGATGTTTGGGTGTTGCTGACATGCTCAACAGGAAGATTAAAGTGGGTGAACTCTGACTCCCTCTTGCTCTGCTTTTTCTTTCTTTTTAATAGTACCTATTACCTTCTAATATACTATATTATTTATTTGTATTGTTTATTGTTTAATGTTTATTCTCTAGTCTCCTCCTGGTTGGATGCAAGCTCTGCAAAGGTGGGGATCTTTATTTTGTTTGCTGACATGTCCCAAGAGCCAAGAACAATGCCTAGCCCATATTAAGTGTCCAATAAATGTTTGCTGAATAAATGAATGAAGAAGAATCCCAGACAAGCCAGTGGAATCTTTGTCATTTTCATTACTATCTCCCAGAGGGGTCATCATGGCAACATCTCAGGATATGTGGAAGGAACTTTATGTGCCTTTGGTAGCCCTGAGCATGAGCAGGTAACCTGGGTATCCTACTGAGCATCCTACAAGCACTCCAATTACTGTGCTTGTGTGCTAATAGCAGAGGCTCATCTGAGAGTGAGAAACTCCAGGAAATGAGTCAAGATTTGATGGCTGGGGGAGTTGGTGATGGAACATGTGGCACTGACCATCCTTATAATAGGTAAGGACAGGTGTTAGAAAAACACAATACTTTTTTCTGGAAAGGTTCCAGCATTGAGATGAACTTGGACCACAATTAAGGTTCTTTCCAACTCATGATATTCTAGGATCCCAACTCCCTTCCTCAAATATCCTTTATTTCAGTAAGCCTTCAGTTTTTACCCTTCCCTTGCTATCCGTCTGGGTCCTTGGCATCCTCATGTAGCTAACTGCAGGCAAAGGTTTTTCTGGCTAACCCCAGAATAGGATGTATGTACAACTACACAGAAATAGGAGGGATGCATGTCCTCAGTACACACCTGACCACACAGAACAGGTTAATGTTGGCGTTGTACACTGAGAAGTCAATAAAAGTTGCCCTGGTTCCTCGGTCCAGCCAGCCATTTTTCTTGAGGCTAGCAACTTGTGCAGCTGTTTCCTCTCTTGTTCTTGACAAATCCAGGTAATAGCCAGCTCCACTATAAGTTGCAATGATTCCCCAGTGGCTACTACCATTCAAGTCTTTTTCACTTGTGTAGATCCAACTGATTAAAAACAAAACCAAAAAACAAACAGTTACAATCAGTGGAACACTTGAGGCAATTACAAGGACAGCTGGTTCCTTGTAAAATAAAATATGTATTAAGGCCTATCAAGCTGGGTAATGTGCCTGACCTGGTAGTTCATAAGTGTTTTCTTGGTTAATTCTCATACTGTTATTAGCCTCACTTTAGGAATGAGGGCCCTGAGGCTTAGTGAGGTCAATGTAGTCCCAAAGCTTTTGAGGGCAGACTCAGGAACCAATGCGAGGGCTGTCTGTCCCTAGAGCCTCTGCTCTGCTCTAGAGCCTCTGCTCAGTTTATACGGCTGCCTTCTCTGGGTAACTGTGCTCAGGGACTAGATGACTTGAGGTCCCCAGAGAAAATTACAGCCAAAAGAGGGACAAGTTCATCAAGTGGCATTGTCAGCATTTGGGAATTTCATCCACAAATATTCAGAGGATCTCTTAGAAAACAGATGCTTCTTTGGCACTAATGGGGATATAAAGGTCCTTTCCCTCCCAAATTTATAACAAGTAGGGAAATGAGTTATAATTAAACAAGTAAAATACAAGGTGGATAATAATAAGAAGCAAAAGAGTAAAGAAATTAGGCTGGCAGATCAGAGGAAAGCTGTCCTTATTTGGGGATCTGGCAATGGAGGAATGGATTAGAAAAGGCTTTAGGAAGAAGCTGTGTTGGACCTGAGCCATGAAAGGTGAGTAGGATCTGGACTTGCACAGGTGAATGGTGATATGGTTTGGCTGTATCCCCAACCAAACTCATCTTGAATTGTAACTTCCACAATTCCCATGTTTCGTTGGAGAAACCTGGTAGGAGGTAATGGAATCATGGGGGCAAGTCTTTCCCATGCTGGTCTCATGATAGTGAGTCAGTCTCACAAGATCTGATGGTTTTATAAGGGGGATTTTCCCTGCACAAGCTCTCTCTCTTTGCCTGCTGCCATCCATGTAAGATATGACTTGCTCCTCACCTTCCACCACATGGCCTCCCCAGCCATGTGGAACTGTTAAGTCCATTAAACCTCTTTCTTTGGTAAATTGCCCAGTCTCAAGTATGTCTTTATCAGCATTGTGAGAACAGACTAATACAAATGGGAAGGGCATTTTCAACTGTGAGCCATTGGTCAACAGAAGAAGTAACTAGTTCAGTTTGACTCCCATAAGACAAAGAATGGTAGATTGAAAGGTGGTCTGTGGTCAGCTTGTGAAGGGCAAACATGAAGGAGTCTGTGAAGGGAAAGTTCTAAGAGGCACAGAACAGGGCTGGTCTGGTGGCAGCAGGGAAGACTGGAGTGGGGAGGAACAAAAGGCTCATGTGCAGAAAAGAGTTAACACAGCAGGCCTGAGATGGCCTTTCTTTAGGAAGGCCTGTTTGCAAGGATGGACTTTGGCTGGCATCTGGGAACTTGACTGATAAACAGCTCCCTGCACTAGTATACAACTTTCCCTGACCGGTAAGAGAGGCTTGCTGTGCCTGTGCTATTTGTATAAGCAATGCGGCTTACACTCAACACCTGCTTTCCTTCTGGGAATTGGGAATTTTGGCACATGCTAGTCACAAACCAGTACCAGTACCCAGTGAACACCCCAGGCACTGAGTCTCTAATTAACCTCTCTGATAGACATTTCACACATGTTGTTACAACTTGTTCCTGGAGAAATTCAGCACAACCTATGTGACCTCACTGGGAGAGGGCTCCTGGAAGCCTACACCAGGTTTTCCCCAGATATTGCCATGTGCCTTTTCTTTTGTATCCTTTCACCATAATAAACCTTAGCTATAAGGATGCCTCTATGCTGAGTCCTTCTAGTGAATCACTGAACCTGGGGGTGGTCTTAGGGACCCCTGGCACAGCTCCATTAGCAAAGTCTGTAATAACCAAGAGGTAATGAGGCCTGAACTCACTCAGTGAAGATGGGAAGGGAAAGGAAGGAGTGAGAGTGTCACCACAATGACTGCCAGCAGAACTTGGTAACTGATTTGGAAGTTGGGGCAAGGAGGAAACATGGCTCAAAAATGACTCCGGAGTCTCTTTCAGGGCAATAGGAAGATGGCAGTGCCATTAACAGAACAAAGAGCAGATCCCATAAGAAATGAGTTTAGTTTGGGGCATATTAAATCATAAGAGGTGTGAGACATCCAGGTGGAATAGAGATGTGTCTTGTATCACTCGAATGCAAGCTCTGTGAAGAAAGGGCATTTCTTCTGTTTCCTACTGCTTTGTTTCTCCAGCATCAAGGGCATTGCTAGAAGAGGGGGGACTTCTAGCAACGGGAACATGCCTGGCACATTGTTGAAGAAATGATGAGTCACCAAATAAAGATGTCAGTGGAAGCCATCTGAATGTCATGGGAAAGAGAGTAAAGAAAGAAAAGATGGAGATACGAATATAGAACCTGGGAATAAGAGAAGAGAAGTGAGAGAAAGGGGTTTCAGAGTTAAAAGAATCCAAGTGTAGAGTTCTTCATGGAAGCCAAAAGAATGAGCGGTCAACACTGCCACTTTCTGCAGACAGGATGAAGGGGATAAAGACTGAGATTTGTTCAGTGGATTTGCTAACTAGAGGTCCCTAGTAGCTTCCTGGTGAGATGTGAAAAGCAAGAACCTAAGCTTTAAGAAGTGAACTGAAGGTAAGGAAATGGAAGTGGCAAATGAAGACTATTCTTCCAAGAAGTTTGGAGTTGAAGGGAAGAAGAAATGGGAGTGACTTGAGAACGCAGGAGAATAAAGGGATGGTTTAGATATGACAGAGAAGGTGCCCTTTGGCAATCCACCCTGGAGTAGAAATCACTCATTCATACATGCATCCAACACATATTTATTAGTATCTTTACATATGAGGCACTGTTCAAGGCTTTGAGAATATAGCAGTTAACAAAATAGAATCCCTGCCCTCAGGAAGCTTGAGTACTGAAGCTTGAGTACTTGAGTTAACAAAATAGAATCCCTGCCCTCAGGAAGCTTGCTCCCTGCCCTCAGGAGCTGAGAGCATCAAGAAGCCACCCTAACGACGTAATTAATATGGAGGAGGAATTAATATGGAAGAGGTTTAGTAGACGAAACATGGGTTTTGGAGTCAGGCTGCTTAAATCTTGGCTCAGTCCCATTTGTTAGCTGTGACACTTTGGGCAAGTGAGCCTCAGATTTTTCATCTATAATATGGAGATGATACCTATTTTAGAGTTGTTTTGTGAAGGCAGATGAGATAATGCGTGAAATAACTTCTTAAATAATGTCTGGCACAGAGCAGTGGCTGTGTAAATTTATCTTATTAGTGATGTGAGATAAAAAAATATTAGAAAGGGTACCACAGATGAAGGCATGCTTATGCTTTGCTGGAACTATAAAAAGGGACATTAGAAAGCAAAATAAAGCTAGGCATGGTGGCATATTCTTATAGTCCCAGCTACTTGGGAGGCTGAGGCTGGAGGACTGCTTGAGCCCAGGAGTTTGAGGCCAGCCTGGGCAACATCGAAAGACTCCATCTGTAATAATTTTTTTTTTAAAGAAAGTGGAATCACTATCATAACTTGGATGATAATGTCTTTTGAGACTATTTAGTCCCTTTGTTCTAAAGCTCTGGATTTTTACTAAATTTGTTTTTTTTTTTTTTTGAGGTGGAGTCTTGCTCTGTTGCCCAGGCTGGAGTGCAGTGATGAGACCTCGGCTCACTGCAACCTCCACCATTCAGGCTCAAGCAATTCTCCTGCCGCAGCCTCCCGAGTAGCTGTGACTATAGGCACATGTCACCACACCCAGCTAATTTTTGTATTTTTAGTACAGTCAGGGTTTCACCATGTTGGCTAGGCTGGTCTTGAACTCCTGACCTCAAGTGATCCATCCACCTTGGCCTTCCAAAGTGCTGGGATTACAGGAATGAGAAACTGTGCCCAACCTGGATTTTTACTAAATTTGTTTCTTATGGGTTCTGGTATTAAATAGAGTATACACTGGATGGTACAAGAAGAATATACTAATTGAAAAGGTGATTGCCCATTGTATAGTAACAAATGTGGATTCTGGGCAACTCAGTTTCCAAGAAAAGAACCTAGATGAACCAACAGAATTAGCTGAGCAAAGCTTAGAGGATGACTCTGACCAGTGACGTACCCAGGGACAGCAACCGCAAAGGCCCACCCTGAAATGGCCTTGGAGGTCTTCTCATTTCTTTATAATAACTACAATACTTCTAAAATAGTAAGTGCCCTCCCTTAATACACAAGATGTTTGAAGTAGGGGTACCAAAGTGTACAAAAAGCCCCTGTAAATATGCATGTATACAAATATATACCTAAAATCTCAAACATTTGAATAAAATGGGCTTTAAACCTAATAAAAAATTGCCTCACAAGCTTACACATTAAATAACTCCATTCTGAACAAAAACCTGTTTGCAAGACCTATAAAAAAAGAGTTCCTGCACCAGAAAACGTGCTGTTAAATAACTTAGTGGATGACGTTACTGGACCTATAAAAACAGGGCCCAGGGCATCTTAAATGAAATTTTCAAAGGCTCAGATAATTAATTTTTTGGGGGGTCATATGGTCAACGATTTAGTCTTCTGAAAAATACGCATGTAGAAACTAAAAGAAGGCTAAAAAGTAGTGAAAACTTGAGAAGTCAAAGGTCAAGTTGGCCAAGGTTTAAATATAAGCACTGAAGAGTCACTGAACTTATTTTTGCCTTGGTGAGGGTGTCAGGGAATGAATGAATGAATGGTGGGAGGTCAGAGAATAAATGAGTGAATATCACCAAGTGGCAATGAGTCACAGACACTTACGCAGTTCCATTTCGGGGCCCAAAGGGAGCCCTATCTTCACTACTGACAGAGTAGACATCATAGCACTCTTTAATTTCATCTCTCAAGTCCTGGGGGATAGAGCAGGATCCGTTTCTGACTCGGAGTTGCCGTATTCGTGGAACCCCTAACAGCAGGTTCTCATAGAAGATGAAACTTCGGTTGTCAGCTTCAGTCTGGTTGCTGGGCTGCATCTTCCAGTACAGCCCATCCAATAAGGAGCCTTCTGTGAACTAAAAGCAAAGGAAAAATCTTTGAAAAAGTTCCAAGCTCAGCCGCTGTCTTGTCCCTGCCTGGAACATTTGCATAACCAAGCATTTGGCAACTCTATGAAAATAGTAGAGTGATAAGAATGAGTTTTGTTGTCAGAGAGATTTGGGATAGCATCTTGCCCCATCACTTGTTAGCTATGAGGCCTTGAGCAGGGTCCTCTGAACCAAGGTTCCTGCATCTGGAAAACCCATCTTTTACGTAGTTACTGCACCTGGCACAGAGTGGGTACTTAATACGTGGCAGCTCTGATTTTTGTTCTTAGACTAAAGGTGAGGTCATGATGGACTCCACTTTCCCTTATTAAGATAATGTCCTACATAATCATGGTTCTAAACTTTGTTTAGAGAAAAGGCTACAGTTTTGATTACCAGCCTGGCATCTGATAGACCTTTCACCTGTCTGGATTATTTTGCTGTATGGTGAACTCTCCAATTCCTCCTCATCCCTTTAGAGATTGGCATTTATCATCATGGAATGTGTATACAAAAGTCTCTTGTTAGTTTGTACAACTAGCTATGCCTGTAGGGAAGACAGATCTATTTCTCAGTGTGCTATCCTTGTCAGATGATCAACAGAGATAGACTGATTTGCCCTACTCAGATGGTAAAAGATTCATATTATACAAGTGTGGTTTTGGATGCCAAGTACTTTTATATATGAATAGGTTCCTGTGACCCAGTTGTCTCTATCCTTAAAATCAACAGCTCTGACCCCAGGGTTTAGTAAGAATTTTAGAAACTATCTCCCCAAGGAGAAATAATAATTTCCTTTTCAATTTCCCTTCCAATTTTCTTAGATTCCAAGCCCCATATCCCTCGGATCAGTTTAATATTTTTCCTATGGTATCACTCATTGCTATACTACTATGTTGGAATTTGTGACAATTTGGGAAGGGCTTGGATTGGGTTGAACTTCACAACAGCAGACCTTTTTTGTTTGTTTTTGGGTTTTTTTTTTTTGGATTTTGTTGAGAAAGGGTCTCACTCTGTTGCCCCGGCTGGAATGCAGTAGCATGTTCATGGCTCACTGCAGCCTCGACCTCAAGCAACGCTCAAGTGATTCTCCCACCTCAGCCTCCTGTGTAGCTGGGACTACAAGTGTGTGCCACCACACACACCCTGCTAATTCTTTAATTTTTTTGGAGAGACAAAGTCTTACTACGCTGTGCCCAGGCTGGTTTTGAAATCCTGGGCTAAAGCAATCCTCCTGCCTTGGCCTCCCAAAGTGCTGGGATTACAGGCATGAGCCACCAAGCCCCACCAATGGCAGACCTTTGAAAGAATGTGCTTACTTTGTATCAAGCATTGTTCTGAGAGCTGGGGATACATGCCATCATCAACAAAGAGAAAAAACACAAAAGGCGAAGCAAGACAGAAGAACCACACTGCCTTTCATTGGCCTTACATTCTAGGAGATTCTCAATAAATATTTATTGAATCTTGACTTATGGAATGAATTACAAACTAGGATGAAGTAGTAGCTGTCCGGCTAGAAAAAAATCAATTTTTCTTGTTCCCTAGCCACGTGACCATAGGCATTTAAGCATCCTGAATCTCATTTTCCTCATTAACAAACTAGGGCATACTCTTAGTACTTACCTTATAGAGTTACTATAGAAACTAAACGAGGTAAGGTATGAAACACTCAGCACAGTGCAAGGCACAGGCAAAGTTCTCCATGTTAGTTTACCCCTCTTTGAGAGTAGGAACAGTAACTTCGAACAACTCACCATAACTTATGTCTCACACAGTGTTAAATGCAAAGCAGGTCCTGTCGATACTCATGCATTGAAATGATGAAGCCAAATGAACAATTTTCTGTGATAAAGAGGTACTTTCAAAGTTATTTGCAAATACCTTCCAGAAGTCTTCCATGGAAGACAGAGTTTTAAAGTTAGTTTTCTCCGTTTTGGACACGGGGGTGTCTAGGAAGAGCTGTGACATCATCCGGGTGTAGTAGTACACATTGGAGCTCATCATGCCGTAGGTCACTGGAACACAGAAAGATCCAGATGAACACCCCAAGGGAACCAGCACACATTCACACACCAGCAGCCTTCATGAAGGGATTGTTCCTGTGGATAAACATTTTGGACAAATATCCACACAAGGTCTTCTCTCACCCTTGCCTTCCTTTCCTTTGTCATTCTTCTAGGATATCTCCCTATATCTCTGGCTTATAAAAGAAATATGTAATATTAATATTGGCTTATGTGAAACAAAATTGGCTTACTATTGAGTATCAATGTAAGATCAGGAACGTTTACTTGACATTTAGGACTACCAACATGCCTACTCGATTTCACCTTCCACCACCTCTCGGCTCAGATCCTCCATGCCAGTGAGGCTGATCTGCACAGGCCCCAACATAGCTATGCTGGGCTCCCCACCCTCCTGCTGTGCACACCACCTACTCTCCCTGCAATAGCATGGGCAAGCCATTGTTTGTTTCCTCCAGATCAATTCTCCATTCTTCTCTGCCCTGTTCTGTGCCCTGAGGCTAAACTTTATGAACTGTACCACCTGGAATCCTTTGCCCTTTGGGGATACCAAGGTCAGAGTTTGTTCCCCCACCCCTATTCTCCATTCCCTCACCATCTGGATGCAATTTGGCAGTGGAGACTCTAATCTTGGCCATAGCTGCTGAGGGAATCCCTTTGCTCACAACCACACTAGGTTCACACTGTGCCAATCCCTTCCCCAATCCCCTAAAGCCTGGAGGTAGTAACTTTTTGAGTGCATCACTTCCCCTTGTTGGTTCTCTTAGCCCCACCACATCTCTGTAAATAGTCCCTTCATTAAACTTCCCTTGATCACCACTTGAGTTCATCATTTCCTTCTTCTAGGATACTGATTGACGCAGACATATCTGCTTTCCACCTACCAATCAAATCTTGGATGGAATTCTATAACTCAAACTACAACCTTGCCATGGACATTTACTGATTATATTGAATGGTCTTGGAAGGAGGCGGGAAGATCCTTTACAAGCTCAGTAGACCAAATGAGATCAGGGTCTGATTCCTGGCCATGCTCCTTACTTGCTATGTGACCTGTACAAGTTGCTTAAACTTTCTGAGCTTCAGTTTCCTCTTCAGTAAGATGGGGATAACCAACTATCCCATGGATTTTTTGGTGCCTAAATAAAAATAATAACTAAAATTTACCTAGTACAGTGGCTGCCACTTAACAAATGTTCAATAATGGTGGCTCTTCCTCCTTACTTGGATTGCTATAATGCATTTATTATAAATTTCAGCACTTTACCAAGTACTGTCTCATTCTGGACTTTAATGGTTGCAGGTATAATTCCTATAATTAGCGGATAAAAAGTTTCAAGGGGAAGGAAACATGTTCTATACATTTTTTAAACGACAGTTCTGAATACCCGTGATTAATACTTACCTGAACCTATAATAAATTTCAGGGATCATATTCAAACCTATAGAAATTATTTTGGGATTAAGTACTATTTAGTAAATCTCTCCTTCATGCAGGCCTCTTCCCTCTACTCTGTCTTTTTTTTTTTTTTTTTTTTTTGAGACGGAGTTTCACTGTTGTTGCCCAGTCTGAAGTGCAACGGAGTGATCTTGGCTCACTGCAACCTCCGCCTCCCAGGTTCAAGCGATTCTCTCACTTCAGCCTCCCAAGTAGCTGGCATTACAGGCATGTGCTACCATGCCCAGCTAATTTTTTATTTTTAGTAGAGACAGGGTTTCACCATGTTGGTCAGGCTGGTCTTCAACTCCAGACCTCAGGTGATACACCCACCTCAGCCTCCCAAAGTGCTGGGATTACAGGTGTGAACCACCACACCTGGCCCCTCTTTCCCTTTCAAGCATCGTAGGAAATTAAGATTTAAGGAGAAGGGTAGGTAATAATGATCCAAACATGAGTGTGTTTGGGAGTTCATCTCAAGCAATCAATTACATAGTAAATACACATAATACACACAACTTGTATACTGTATCTAGAGATGTATGAATAATTTCCAGGCTCCCTGGTTTGGCTCCCTCACCTGTCATCTTATAACCTAATGTAATTAAGACAAGAACAGTCCTCTTCAGGTGTTATATGACTTACTACCTCTCAGAACTGTCTTGGGGCAGAGTTAAAAGTTTAGGATTCTAATCCATTCATATTTATGGAACAAGGTATTGGGCATGAAGATGAACAAGACGTGATCTCTGCACTCAAGAAGAGGAGTTCACAGTGTCCCCAGGGAGAGTGCTGCCTAGCCAACTCCCACAAAGGATGCAAAGGATGGACATGAGTACACTGTCCTCTGCAAAGGCCGTCTGTAAGTCTATAGCCAATGGAGGACAGAAAGAAACATGACACAAAAGCAAGCAGTGAAGGCTGCTCAGAGCCAACCAAATGACTAAGTTGATTATTTTCAATTAACTTGGAATTGGAATGTACTTTGGATTGACTGATTAATATAGACTGTTGTGGAGTTTTTAACCTGTGGGTTTACTGTGGTTGTTGCTGTTAAAAAGGAATTTTGATAAATTATTTATATATTTTTATTTATAAATATGGTACAACTATATATAAGTATGTAAATTGAAAATTTATCTCTTTATTTTCCTAGAGCACTCATAATCCAGTATTGATTTTTGCTTTTGAAATTCTCAAGATCTGTATTGGCTTTAATAGCTTCACCAAGGGCAAGCAACAGATTCCCTTGGTTATGTAGCACCATCTGCTGGACAGACAGGTAAATAATGCCTTCCAGCTTTGAAGGGATGATTATTGTAACTTTTTTTTTTTTTTTTTGGAGATAAGGTCTGGCTCTATGGCCAAGGCTGGAGTGCAGTGGCACCATTTCAGCTCACTGCAGCCTCAATCTCATGGGCTCAAGTGATCCTCCCACCTCAGCTTCCCCAGTACCTGGGACTACAAGCATGCATCACCATAGCCAGCTAATATTTAAATTTTTTGTAGAGACGGGGTTTTGCCATGCTGCCCAGGCTGGTCTCAAACTTGTGAGCTCAAGTGATCCTCCCTGCTCGGCCTCCCAAAGTGCTGGGATTATGGTCGTGAGCCACCGAGCCCAGCCTGTAACAGATATTTAATCAGCAAACGTTAACTCAGTCCTTCTCCTGTGCCAGGTCCCAGGAAAGTCCATGGCACACCTGAATGACAGCTCTACAAACTCTGGTGGTCAGCTACACCATGAGCCCATGCAGGTGGCAGCTAAAAGACCCCTGAATTTGGAGTCATAATGATTTGGTTATGAGTTTCAGCTTGCCTCCATCCTGAACATCTGCCTCTGTTCATGATTGTGGGTCTTGCATCTTGAGATCTTGGACAACTATTTAACTCTTCTAAGCCTGATTTTGGAATCTAGATAATGAGAATAATACCAAGGGTTTTTGTAAAGCTCAAATGGAGAAATATATGTGAAGACATCTTCACACTGTAAAATGCAATGGAAATATAAAACTGTTAACATCACTTCTCCATTAAGTCCCTGAAAGGAAACTGGAGAAAGCCCACTTGGAAGGTAGCATTCACTCTCTAAATGAAATGAATTGTGAAGAAAAATTTACTGCATGAAATAGATAACCTTAAATGACGACCAGAAAGGAGACAAGAGTATTAAAAAACATATAAAGGACACATACATCTGTACATGTGTACACATCTTTCTTCTGCTATTTAATCCTTGTCTTAACCACTGAATTTCCATTTTCCATAAAATAAACTAGAACAAAATACAGTAAACCACAGTATCGGCCACAGTGCTGGGCTCAAACGATCTGCCCACCTCGGCCTCCCAAAGTGCTGAGATTACAGGTGTGAGCCATCGTGCCTGGCTGATACTGGTGCCTTACCAACCACCAACCTGCCTTAAAAACATGGTCTATCATTTCAAAATAGCAACAAATACTATTTTATTCTTAATAATGTTGAAAAAATATAGGTTCAAATATTAAAAACAAATAAAGGGTATTGTAGAATGGTATATATTATATAAATTCCAAATCACTAGGATAAAAAAAGCAAAGGAAAAATTTCCAGTCTAACAAAAGAATATAAATGGAAAATAACAGGAAAATATAAAAGAGAGGAAAATACTAAATAATAGAAATTTGACAAAAAAACGCATGAAATGTGAATGGTTTAGACCCTTACTAAATTACAAAGCTTTAAATATTGGTTAAAAAATAAAAATGCATCTTTAGAATTGTTATAAGAAACCCACTCAAAGCTAAAAATAAATGAATGGGAAAATATGTCAGGGACAAAATATTTTTAAAAGGTTTTAAGTGGTATTATAATCCTCTGACAGAGGATATTATAAGGTGAATACTCAGTTTGATAAAAAGGTTATTTTACATTGGTAAATTATACTATACATGATGATTTAACTGTAATGAATTCTTATGTACTGAATAACGGAACGTCAAAATATACAGAGCAATACCTGTTAGTAATAAAATAATTACCAAAACTACAATTACAGTTGGAAACTTGAAACCCTGTATCTTTCAATCTTTGACAGAGAAAGTAGACAAAAATTACCTAGGAATATTAAGGGTTTGAATTAAATATATGACTTGACATAGATATATATATCTGTTAAGAAATTAAATTTTTTCGCTCTCTTAATACCCTTGGGCCAAAGAAGAAATCAGAGCTGCCATAAAAATATAACTGTACTAGATATAAAGACAGTAGAACCAAGATACCTTGGCCACAGTATTCCAGGTAATCTGCCACAAGATGAAGCCATCACTTTGCACAGGAAAACTAACTGTTTTGCTAGCTGTATATCTTACGGTATCCTCACAGGGATGCAGTGGAAATAAAATACAAACAAACTTTTGAAGGGACTCTATAAATTAAAAGTGCTATACAAGATGATCCTTGACTTATAGTGGAGTTACATCCTGATAAACCCACTGTAAATGGAAAATATCGTAAGTTGAAAATGCATTTAATATACCTAACCTACTGAATGAACAACACAGCTTAGCCTGGCCTACCGTAAACATGTTTAGAATACTTACATTAGGCCAGCTGGGCAAAATCATCTGGCAATACAATACACCGTGGAGTATTGGTCGCTTACCCTCATAATCACATGGCTGACTGGGAGCTGTGGCTCTATCTTTAGAGTATGGTAGCCTGGAAAAAGACCAAAATTCAAAATTGAAAGTATGGTTTCTATAGAATGTGTATCACTTTCACATCACCATGAAGTTGAAAAATCATAAATCGAACCATCATCAGTTGGGGACCATCAGTATATAAATGCAAAGCACTATACCCAAATCAAGGAATTCTTAGGCTTGAACTGATTAAGTAGACATACCACAGGAAATTCTGTGTGTTAGTAAATGAGAAGTGCTAGTGAACAAGAAATGGAAACAGGCCATGTTGTCCACATTTCGTGAGACTCTCCAGGTGTCAGCACTGAGAGGTGCACAGCTGCATCCCATCCCTGCGAGGGCGGTGAACACATGCGCTGGTCTGGTCTGACAATCCTGTGTGAAGAGGTGGGCCCAAATGGCAGCACAACTTGAAGGAGGGGGCCGGTTCGGGTGGGCACCACTAAGCTTCTCCCTGGATCTGGCCCTTGAGCTGATTTTGAAGGATGAGGAGGAATCAGAATGACAGAAAGGACAGTGTACACTGAGGCTTTTTGAGATCACAAGTGGTTTGATGTGGTTGAAGAACCAGATATTTATAGGGAATGGCAGTTCTGAAGAAGTAAGTAAAGATCGTTTAAGTAAAATGCCAGCCTATTATCTAAAGATTTTAAAGTTTATCTTGACGTTGAGATAGCATGTTAAATGGAAGAGTGATCCCAGCACTTTGGGAGGATGTTGCAGGAGGATCGCTTGAGCCCAAGAGCTCAAGAACAGCCTGGGCAGCAAAATGAGATCTCATTTCTACAACAAATAAAATTAGCTGGGTGGTAGGTGCCTGTGGTCCCAACTACATGGGAGGCTGAGGCAGGAGGATCTCTTGAGCCCCCAAACTGCAGTGAGCTGTGTTCATGCCACTGCACTCCAGCCTGGGTGACAGAGACCCTGTCTCAAATAAATACATAGATAAATGGAAGAGTGACTTGTATTAATCTGGTTCCAGAAACAGCAGTGCTTGGAAATTCTAAAAAGCCCAGACACAGGGAGAGTAGCTTCCATCTAATCTGTGGTTCATATTTCAAGGCCTCTTAAAACTTAAAGGAATCTTGTCACTTTCATACTTAAACCATGGGGTGTCCTACTGTAAATCCCTCACCAAGGCCCACCAAAACTACAGGTCTGGCCCCCGGTCACCTTTCCATCTTCATCTGATGATCTGCTCTCCAGGAACTGGCTTCACTTTGCTTCTAAGTGATTCTGGCATGATCTGAGTGTTTTCCTGCCTCAGAGCCTTCATTCATGCAATTCTCTCTTTGTCTGACTCGTTCTCATTCTTGCTTCAGGCTTCAGAGAGGCCCTTCCTTGAGGGAAATCCTTTTCCCCAATTATCTCCTTTCATATCACTTATCACATTTAAGGATAGGGCCTAAATCTGTTTTTAATTAAATTACTGACCAACTTAAGGAATGAATAAGTCAGGAAATAGATGACTAGGATTAAAATAGGGACAAGAGCGACATAGGAAAGAAAATTAGAGAGCTTCTGATGAGGCAGAATGATCACAGAAGACTGGGAAGGGAAAGCATCTAGGATGACATCCAGGGTTCGGGTGAACTAGAGAGCATGGCTGGATAGATGGGTGGGAGATGAGTTCAGGCGGGGGCATGTTACCAATGAGAGAGGCCTGTGAGAGATCCCATTGTAGATGTCCAGCAGAAGCTGGTACTAGGTTCAGAGTTCATGAGTGGGATGTGGGAGTCACTGGCACACGAGTACTAGTTGAAGCATTATTTGTGGAAAAGATGACCTAAAGAATGTCACAGGCCCAATCAGAGAAGACATTGTGTAAACATGCTTCAGAAAGAAGAAAGCGAAGCAAGTGAACACAGCAAGGAGGAACACAGGAAGAGAGGGAGTTATCAAAGCCAAAGAGGGAAGTCCTAGAATGCCAAATGCCACTGAAGCAAATGCCAGGAAGAGGCTGAAAAGAGCCATCCCCTGTGACCTTGGTGAGGGCTTTTGAGGAGGCAGAAGTGAGACTGCAGAATCAGTAAGAGAGTTTGTGAAATACAGTCACTAAAACCCCCAAATCTTTTAATCCAGGTTTGGCCAACATTTCAAAGAAAATTGTAAGTAACAATTGTAAAATTGTGAGGAAAATCTTTCAGGGGTAAAGGCTGTTGACACAAGTGCTTTTGAGAATGGTAGTATTGGCTAGTATTATTTTGTTTTAAAAGTGAGAGAAATATATATAATATTTACATATAGACAATCTTGGATATATGATGGTTCAACTTACTGATTTTTTGACTTTAAAATGGTGCAAAAGTGATAAGCATTCAGTAGAAACTGTACTTAGAATTTTGAATTTTGATCTTTTCCTAGGCTAGTGAAAGGCAGTTTGATGCCCTTGCTATGCTGGGCAGTGGCAGTAAGCTCAGCCACACAATAGCAAGGGTAAACCACCAATACTCTACAGTGTACTGTGTTGCCAGAATTTTTGGATATTGTGTCTTGTGTTTTCACAACCCATTTTGGTCACATTTAAAGTATATCTATACATCTTCTATTTCGTGTCATTTTAAAATTGAGTTTTTGTCCAGTCAATTTATCAGAAAGGGCGAGGAGCCCTCCAGCCATAGTCGAAGGCTTAATAGTTACTTCTCATGGATTGCAACGTGGGATCTTAAGACTGAAACTGTTTGTGGTGAAAAGATATGTGGGGAACTATCAAGACATTTTTCACTGGAAATGGAATTAGCTTGCAGCTGCTGTGAGATTAACTCACTGACCTTTACTTCACTGATCTTGTTATCAAGTCAATCTTCATGGATTCTCTGGCAAATTAGGAAAACTGTATTTAGACTAGCATCCTTGTAAGATTTTTAGAAGTAAAATAAAATATTCCTTTCTTTTTCAGAATACAAGGCAAAGTTTCCTTCTTTCAGAGATAAATAAATAGAAATACATAGATCTCTTCTTAAAAGGGCTCTTCCTGTCCTAGTACATACCATATTGTACTATGATTTTGTTGTTCATTTCTCCATTTTCATTACTTCTTTGGATACTACTGAGTTTAAAGTTAAATACTTTCTGTAGTAGTCCATTTTCATACTGCTATAAAGAACTGTCTGAGAATAGGCAGGAAGAGGTTTAATTGACTCACAGTTCTGAATGGCTGGGGAGACCTCAGGAAACTTACAATCATGGCAGAAGGCAAAGGAGAAGCAAGTACCTTCTTCACAAGACAGTAGGAGAGAGAGGGAGAAGGGGGAAGCCCCAGACACTTACCAAACAACCAGATCTCATGAGAAGTCCCTCACTATCATGCCAACGGCATGGGGGAAACTGCCCCCATGATCCAGTCACCTCCCAACCGGTCCCTCCCTTGACATATGGGGATTACAATTGGAGATGAGATTTGGGTGGAGACACAGAGTCAAACCATATCATTCTACCCCGGCCCCTCCAAGATCTCATGTCCTTCTCACATTTCAAAACCAAACATGCCTTCCCAACAGTCCCCAAATGTCTTAATTCATTCCAACATTAACTCAAAAGTTCAAGTTCAAAGTCTCATCTGAGACAAGGCAAGTCCCTTCTGCCTGTGAGTCTGTAAAATCAAAAGCAAGTTAGTTACTTCCAAGATACAATGGGGGTACAGGCATTGGGTAAATGTTCCCATTCCAAATGGGAGAAATTGGCCAAAACAAAGGGGTCACAGGCCCCATTCGAGCCTGAAACTTGACAGGGCATTCATTAAATCTTAAATCTCCAAAATCTCCTTTGATTCCCTGTCTCACATCCAGGGCATGCTAATGAAAGGGGTGGGCTCCCATGGCCTTGGACAGCTCCACTTCTGTGGCTCTGCAGGGTACAGCCCCTGCAGCTGCTTTCACAGGCTGGCATTGAGTGTCTGTAGCTTTTCTAAGCATGGAGTGCAATCTGTTGGTGGATCTACCATTCTGGAGTCTGGAGGATGGTGGTCTTCTTCTCACAGCTCCATGAGGCAGTGCCCCAGTGGGGACTCTGTGTGGGAGCTCCAACCCCCTGCATTGCCCTATTAGAGGTTCTCCACAAGGCTCCGCCCCTGCAGTAGACTTCTGCCTGCACATCGAGGTGTTTACATACATCCTCTGAAATCTAGGCAGTGGCTTCCAAAGCTCAACTTTTGTCTTCTGTGCACTCAAAGGCCCAACACCACATGGAAGCTGCCAATGCTTGGGACTTGTACCCTCTGAAGTAATGGTCCAGCTGTACCTTGGCTCCTTTTAACCACAGCTGGACCTGGAGTGGCTGGAACACAGGGTGCCATGTCCCAAAGCTGCACAGAGCAGTTGGGCCCTGGGCCTGGCTCACAACCATTTTTCCCTTCTAGGCCTCCAGGCCTGTGTTGCGAGGGTCTGCCCTGAAGATTTTCTGAAATGCCCTGGAGACATTTTCCCCATTGTCTTGGCAACTCACATTCGGCTCCTTGTTACTTATGCAAATTTCTCCAGCCAGCTTGAATTTCTCCCCAGAAAATGGGTTTTTCTTTTCTACCACATGGTCAGGCTGCAAACTCCCTAAACTTTTGTTGCAGTCTGCTTCCCCTTTAAACATAAGTTCCAATTTCAAACCATCTCTTTGTGAGCACATATAACTGTACACTTTCAGGAAAAGCCAGGTCACCTCTCGAATGCTTTGGTGCTTAGAAATTTCTTTTGCCAGATACTCTAAATCACATCTCTCAAGTTCAAATTTCCACAGATCTCTAGGGCAGGGGAAAATGCCGCCAGTCTCTTTGCTAAAACATGCAAGGGTGACGTTTACTCCAGTTCCCAATAAGTTCCTAATCTCCATCTGAGATCATCTCAGCCTGGACTTCATTGTCCATATCACTATCAGTGTATTGGTCAAAGCCATTCAACAAGTCTCTCGGAAGTTCCAAACTTTCCCACATCTTCCTGTCTTCTTCTGAGCCATCCAAACTGTTCCAACTGCTGCCTGTTACCCAGTTCCAAAGTCACTTCCATATTTTCACGTTATTTTTGTAGCAGTACCCCACTCCTGGTACCAAGTCTCTGTATTAGACCATTTTCACACTGCTATAAAAAACTGCCTAAGACTGGGTAATTTATAAAGGAAAGAGGTTTAATTGACTTACAGTTCCAAATGCCTAGGAAGGCCTCAGGAAACTTACAATCATGGTGGAAGGCAAAGGAGAAGGAAGCACCTTCTTCACAAGGCAGCAGGAGAGAGAAAAACAAGCGGTAAGCGACAGACACCTATCAAACAACCAGATCTCATGAGAACTCACTCACTATCATGAGAACAGCATAGGGGAAACCATCCCCATGATCCAATCATCTCCTACCAGGAACCTCCGTCAATATGTGGGGATTACAATTGGAGATGAGATTTGGGTGGCAACACAGAGTCAAACCATATCACTTTTGTATTTGAATAAATTTTATTTGTTTTTATTTTCTTTTATTTTTTTTGAGACAGGGTCTTGCTCTGTCACCCAGGCTGGAGTGCAGTGGCATGACCACAGCTCACTGCAGTCTCCATCTTCCAGGCTCAAGTGATCCTCTTGCCTCAGCTTCCTGAGTAGCTGGGACTACAGGCATGTGCCACCATGCCTGGCTAATTTTTATTTACTTTTTCGACACAAGGTCTCACTCTGTAGCTCAGGCTAGAGTGCAGTGGTCCAATCATAGCTCACTGCAGCCTCAAACCTGGGCTCAAGCAGTTCTCCAGCCTCAGGCTCCCAAGTAACTGGGACTACAGGTGTGCGCTACCATGCCTGGCTAATTTTAAAATTTTTAATAGAGACAAAGTCTCGCTATGTTGCCCAGGTTGGCCTTGAACTCCTGGCCTCAATTGATCCTCTCACCTTGGCTTCCTAGAGTACTGGGATTATAAGCATGAGCCACTGTGTCTGCCCATGGATTCTTTTTCTTTTGTTTTCTTTTCTTCTTTTTTTTTTTTTTTTTTTTGAGACAGAGTCTTGTTCTGTTGCCCAGGCTGGAATGTAGTCATGCGATCTTGTCTCACCGCAACCTCCACCTCCCAGGTTTAAGAGTTTAAGCAATTCTCTGGCTCAGCCTCCCGAGTAGCTGGGATTACAGGCACCTGCCACCACACCTGGCTAATTTTTGTCTTTTTAGTAGAGATGGGGTTTCACCAACTTGGCCAGGCTGGTCTTGAACTCCTGACCTCATGATCCACCCTCCTCAGCCTCCCAAAGTTCTGGAATTACAGGCATAAGCCACCGTGCCTGGCCTATTTTTTCTACTCTCGAAAATATTTATGGACGTCTACTGTTTTTCTCAGTGATTTTTGAGCTTCAAACGTGTTAAAATATTAACCCTTTGTGATGTTTCTTATAATCATTCTTTGTAATTGCTTTCTGCTTTTTTTTTTTTTTTTTTTTTTGAGACAGAGTCTCGCTCTTTCCCCCAGGCCAGACTGCAGTGGCGCTATCTTGGCTCACTGCAAGCTCCACCTCCCGGCTTCATGCCATTCTGCTGCCTCAGCCTCCCGAGTAGCTGGGACTACAGGCGCCCGCCACCGCGCCCGGCTAATTTTTTGTATTTTTAGTAGAGACGGGGTTTCACCATGTTAGCCAAGATGGTCTCGATTTCCTGACCTTGTGATCCACCTGCCTCGGCCTCCCAAAGTGCTGGGATTACAGGTGTGAGCCACCGCGCCCGGCCATGCTTTCTGCTTTTTAATGTTGCCTATTTCTTTGACATACAGAAATATTACATTTCTACAATGTTGACTCAGCTAACTTTTGTGATTTCTATTATTGTGTTTAAACTTATAGATTTTTTACTCAATTTTATAAAATGAGTAGAGAGCACAGAAAAAGGAAATTGCAAATATATTTTTATTATAGATTCATCAAATACTTTCCTTGCATTTTTTCCCCTTTCTTTTTTCTTTTTCTTTCTTTCTTTTCTTTCTCTTTCTTTTCCTTTCTTTCTTTTTCTTTCTTTCTCTCTCTCTCTCCTTCCTCCTTTCCCTTTCTTGTTTTCTTTTTCTCTCCTTCCTTCCTTCCTCCTTTCCTTTCCCTTTCTTCTTTCTTTCTTTCTTGCTCTTTTTTTTTTTTTGAGACAGAGTCTCACTCTATTGCCCAGGCTGGAGTGCACTGGTACAATCTTGGTTCACTGCAACCTCTGCCTCCCAGGTTCTTGTGCTTCAGCCTCCTAAGTAGCTGGAATTACAGGTGCATGTCACCGTGCCCAGCTAATTTTTGTATATTTTGTAGAGACGAGGTCTCGCCAAGTTGCCCAGGCTGGCCTTGAAGTCCTGACCTCAAGTGATCTGCCTGCCTCGGACTCCCAAAGTGCTGAGATTACAGGCATGAGCCACCGTACCCAGACACTGTTTTCAAAGAACTTCTAAATATTCTTTATTCCTTTCTTTAACTTTAACACCTAACCCACACAATAGCAATACTATTGCTATTTATAACAGCAACCCATGTATATTAATAAGTGCTTTAATGGTGAATTCATAGCAACTCTCAGGTTTCGAGTAGGAATAAATCCTAAATTACAGAGAAAGTGAGATTACTTAATTCTCATGTCATTTCTGTTCTCCTGGTTAAGTAGACTGATTTTTAAAACACAGGGGACATAACCTCATTGGTAAGATGGAAAATAAGCTCTTGGTGAGCAGTTAGTTGCTCCAAATGAATCCGAGTCTGGGCTCAAAGAATTAGAAACTATAGCTCTTAGAACTGAGATAATTCTGCCATTCTCAACAATCTTTGGCAAGAATAACTTCTTACTACTATTACTGTATGACAGACAGCATCCTAGGATCTTTTCATGTATTATTTCTAATCTTCACAATGATATTTCCAAATACTTGTTTTACGAGTGAGGAAACAAAGGCTTAGAAAGGTTAATTAACTTGCCCACATTTACCTAGCATGTTAGCAGTGGAGCTGGGATTTTAACTCAGGTCTGTCTGATGCAAAAAAAAAATCTGTACTTTTCTATGTCAAACTGCTTTCTAAAACCCTACCTACTTAATACAAGGTGATATAGTTTGGATGTTGTCCCCATCCAAATCTCATGTTGAAACGTAATCCCCAATGCTGAAGGTGGGGCCTGGTACAAGGTGATCAGATCATGGGGGTGGATTTCTCAGGAATAATTTAGTACCATCCTCTTGGTACTGTCCTTGAGGTAATGAGTGATTTCTCACGCAATCTGGTCATTTAAAAGTGTGGGGCTTCTTCCCTGCCCCACTCTCTCTCTTGCTCCTGCTTTTGCCACATGATGTGCAAGCTCCTGCTTCACCTTCCGCCATGAGTAACAGCTTCCTGAGGCCTCCCCAGAAGCAGATGCTGGAGCTTTGCTTCCCTTACAGCCTGGAGAACCATGAGCCAATTAAATCTTTTTTCTTTCTTTTCTATTTATTTATTTATTTTTAGAGACAGAGTCTTGCTCTGCCGCCCAGGCTGGATGGAGTGCAGTGTTGCAATCACAGCTCACTGCAATCACTGACTCCCAGCTTCAAACAATTTTCCCACCTCAGCCTCCTGGGTAGCTGGGACTACAGGTGTGTGCCACCATGCCCAGCTAATTTTTGTATTTTTTGTAGAGAGGGGGTTTCACCTTGTTGTCCAGTCTAAGTTTGAACTCTTGGCTCACCATTACACCTGCTTCAGCCTGACAAAGTAGTGGGATTACAGGCCTGAGCCACAGTGCCTGGCCAAACCTCTTTTCTTATAAATTACCCAGTCTCAGGTATTTAGGGCAATGCAAGAACAGCCTAATACATAAGCCACAGGGGTAAGTACACTATCTCATTTACATACAGAGTAATGAGATTTTAAAACTAGTAATTAAAAAGATAGCTGGTAAGCAATAAGGAAGGGACTCAGTCACTAGAAGCCAGCAAGGTTTTGCTAGGAGTAAATCTTGCCTGCTTATTCTCACTTCCTTTTTAATCTGGTCAACAGCTCACAGATCAGAGGAATGGTGGAATTACTCAGACAGGCATTTGGAAAAGTCTTTCCTATCATCTTATTTATGAACACTCTTAGCTGGATGATAATATAATGAAGTGAACTCCAACCAAAGAGCCTTGATTAATGGACTGATGTTCTTAGACCAATCTTTTTTAGTTTAATAATTTACAAGGATATGGATATAGATAATAACTGCTGATACTGTGAGGCTTCGGGGAATAGCTGATGTGAGATGAATGAATCCAGTTCCAAGATAATTTCAACAGAATGGAAAAATGGGCAGATCCTAACAAGATGAAATTTAACAGGGTTGAAAGAGGAGTCCTCCGCTATGGTCCCAGGCTAGCTCACATACAGCTGGGGGACACAGTGCTTCACAGTTTTTGGTGAAGAGACTAAGGAATTATTTATATGATGAGACAACCTCATGAGTCTGGCCATGGTAGGTTGCACAAGCCACAGTGTAATGTCTGGTTTAGGAATATCATGGCCCCATTCACCATGGTGAGGCTCATGTGCTTTCTTAGGGACTCTGATGAACAGAACACGCACCAGAGGGACTTTCCATCAAGGGAGTTACTCAAACTTGTGTCTCCAATCACATAATCAACAGCTGGATGAACTGGAAAGGCTTAACCTGGAGAAGTCTTAGGGGAGATTAGGTATTTGTCTCCAAACTTCCGAAGAGCTGAATTGGAAAAGCAACATGGAAAAAAGATACTTGGTATAGGCAGGCTTGGAGGGTGCAACTGGGTAGAAGTTACAAGAGATAGACTCTGGCTTCACTGAAGGAAGAACTTTCTAACATAGCTATAGAAAACTGAAACGAACGATTTCAAAGAAGTAAGTCCCTTAACCTGGGACTCTTGTTCAATCAGAGGCAGGATGAATAACCATCTGAGAGGGATGTTTTAAAGAGAATTTTAGCATTCAGTGAGGTCAGACCATATGACTGCTAAGATGCCTTCTTAACCAGAGATTCTACAATATTCCAAAAACAAAATTTTTAAATATATAGCTACTCACATAAGAAATAAAATGTGATTTGCGTGAAAAAGAATAAAAAGCAACAATATTCTCAAATAAACAAGAAAACCAATTCATTATGTGACTTTAGGCATGTTTCCTAAAACTCTCTGTCTTTAGCTTACTTCTCTGGCTTACTTTCCAAATTTATCACTGCATCTAAAAACTCGTTTCTCTGGGCTATATTATGGAGGCTCTGTTAGTAGATCTGGGCAAACCACATATGTATTTTAAAATCACTGAGTGATTCTAATGCTCAGTCAGTTTTGGGGACTGCTAAAATTCTAGACTTATGTACAGGGGTTACCTTCTATTTTGCATAAGAAATGTCTGTATATGTAAAGCTTGAAAAGAACTTAGTAATTCTAATCAACTTGTTAATATTTAAGGCCACTGCAGTTTAATGTTTAAGCACCATTTTAATGCAGGCAGCAAACTCAATCTCAGTTTCTAAACTCTAACAATTTAAAACATAAAAATATCACATCCAGGCTGGGTGCAGTGGCTCATGTCTATAATCCCAGCACTTCTGAGGCAGGGGGATCACTTGAAGCTAGGAGCTGGAGACCAGTATAGGCAGCAAAGTGAGGCCCCACCTCTACAAAAATGTTTTAGAAGTTAGCTGGGCATGGTGGTGTGCAGCTGTAGTCCCAGCTACTTGCGTGACTGAGGTGGGAGGATCACTGAAGCCTAGGAGTTCGACGCTGCAGTGAGCTATGATTGTGCCACTGCACTCCGGCCTGGGAAACAGATCAAGACTCTGTCTCTAATTAAAAACAAAAAAAAAAAAAAAAAAAAAAAAGGAACGCTTTTCTCACAGGAGTTTGATAGGAGGCTCTGGGGTCATAAATCTGCTTCCTCATCTGTTCTCGTGAAGACTTTAGATGAGACATGACAGAAATCCATCATCAAACGCCCTTTGATTCAGAGGACAAATCCATCGCCTGTGGCTTTCCGGACTTTGAGACAAATGGTTCCTACAGCTAGTCTAGCTCAGGCGTCCCTCCCCTCCCCCTACCAGAGGATGGGAAGACAAACTGAAAGAAGGAAAGAAGAGGAAAGAGACGGGCCTATAGCAAGTTTCTTGCGGAGTAAAAGCCCAGCAATTATTTAAAGATTGAGAAGAAATAATGAATTAAAATGAGGCAATGACACAACATATCCAAATCCAAAAGAAGGGGACTTTTACATGTATATGCCAATAAAAGCAATATTAGTAGCATTATTTGTATTTCCTGAAAGTTAAATTTAGAAAGTCATTTTTCTGGAAACAATTCTTATGCAGACTTTATGTTAACCGATGTAATAATAGTATGACAATAATGATGATAGTGTAATAATAGTGATACTGTACTCATTGTTAAGAAATCTAATACAAAAATCCTCTAACTTGGTTTCTTGGTGTCTGGCAAGTTGCCATGCGTATCTCATAGTGAAAATCGTCACCACTGACGATGAACTGGCTGGTCAGATAATGCTGATTTTTAATTAATGTTTACCAGAGTGCAGAAGAGAACTTGACCAAATTCTAAACTGGAATTGAACTCTTTGCCTCTCCCTTCCGGCGTTAAACGCAAGTCCATAGTCACTTAGCACTTGGTCACAATTTAGTCACAATTACAAAATTTCTTTCTTGTACATTTTTCAGAGCTTCTGTTGCCATCCGCAGTTTTGGGAAACGGGGGTACAGCAGAGAACAAATCATGGCCCTTCTCTTATAAAGCTTGCATTCTACCATAGGAAGACAGTCAATAAACAAATGCCCAAATAAAAATATTAGGATTAAAAACAAAGGTAAGAAGGTAACTTCCGAGTTGCCCCTCTGGTGCATATACACTTCCTTTTAATTATGATTTGGATAGGTCAAATCTTTTCAAAACTTTCCCATTAGTGGAAGGAAATATTCTACTTACAGATGCACAAGACTATGAGAAAAAGGAGGTATGTGACCAGTTCCCGTAAAACACTTTTAAGGTATTTCTCTCGGTTAGTGCTGCTTTCCTCCATGAGTCTTGTTCCCCAGAGACCTTTAAAATAATAATGAAAAAAAGAAACGATATCATTTTATTTAAGAAATCTCATGAATGGCAAAAGGGAAAATAAAGCACAAATTAAATAGTATCACCTGTAAGGGAGATTCTCCCTTTTTTTTTTTTAATCAAATTTTGAATGCAACCGAGAAACTGGTTTTGTAGGCCTACCTTTTATTTAAGAGTACATCTGACTCCACTGTTACCCCAAACATGCAAAACATAAGGCAACAATCCTGATCATTTTATAGGCTCCCAAGCCCATTAGCAATATCTTAGTCAAATTTTAAAAAGAGAACAGGAAATAAGGAAGGCCTAACAGAGGAGTTAAATAATTTGCAAAACTTATCAGTTCTTCCTATTTGAGGTGGATACAACTTTGTAATTATCCTACTACTAAACCCAGTTAAGAATATGATGTAATTATATTTCAAGTAATAACCTTTTAGGTCACCCCTGATGAAAAGAAGTCCTCGTTGGAGAATCAGTTCATTATAGAAACATGTTATGCTTCTAACCCACTGGCATAATAACTCTGCTCCATAAAAGCAGAAGCTGTCCTATTAAAAAACTCCATGGTGACTGATTACACTAAGCGTGCTTAGCTTAGCAGATTTTTAAAACGCCAATTAACATATAATCTTTAAAAGCAGCAATTCATCCATGTTCCCTCTCTTTCTTTGTAGAAAGAGTAGAATCAGCAACCATGTTCTACATTTTAGCAGATGGAAAAAGCGTTGGGCTGGCTGAGTGAAGATGACGTAACCCTCCACGAGCTTGCTGGAGAGAGTGACCGCAGTTTTGGACTCAGCCAGCAGCAGACATGGTGGCCATCCAAACCCCCATTAATGAACAGTGTGGTAAAGTCACATTGCTGGTTACTTGGAAGAACCTTAACACTTTCCAAAAAAGACAAACCTCTCAATCCTTTCAGTTAGATTAGGTTGGCTGTTAAATGGAAACCAACCTGGTCCCTGCATGTTGTCTCATGCTTTGATTCCACAGACCTTAACTCCTTCAATAATGGAAACTCACACAGCCACTTTCGCCACAATCAAGCCACACAGGGAAATGGGACAAAATAGCATAAGGCCTTTTACTTCGAAGAAATGAGTTCATCATTAGTGTTCATGTATTTTTTAAGTCTTATAATAATATGTAAGTTCTATTCCTGAATTTGGGTATTTCCTTTCATTTTCTTTTTTCCTTCCAAATGTCCTTTAGGAAAATCAGCACTGAATTCAAAAACACTGTGTTACGCATCTTACATTTCACCAACACTGAGAGTGGAGCATAACTTATGACCAACTTTGCTTCTGCCAAGATCTGGTAGTTGTCAGGGAATTACTCACTCAGAAGAAATGCAGCAAGCAGAATGTTTGTTCACTGAAACACTATCATATTAAAGAATTATTACAAATTTAGATGACACGGAAAATTACAACTTAGAATAACACAGAGGCAGCCAAAGATTAGGCTCGGTAGCCCTGGACACAAATACATCACTTCTTTGTGTAAATTTCTTTTGGAGGCCAGGCCTAAAATATATGTCAATAGAGACTGCTAGTCTCTTTACTCCCAGGGAAGATGGTTACCCTGTCTCATTTGGTCAATGATTTCATTCTTTCCCATGGTTTATAAACGACTAGGCACTAAGGAACAGCCATGATTCTTAATATTTATACATGGTATTGCTTGGCCTATAAATAGAAAAAACAAACTCCTATCAAATTTTCTTCAAGCTAGGCTGGGTGCAGTGGCTCATGCCTATAATCCCAGTACTTTGGGAGGCTGAGGGGGATAGATCACTTGAGGTCAGGAGTTCAAGACCAGTCTGGCCAACATGGTGAAACCCCATCTCTACTAAAAGTACAAAACTTAGCCAGGTGTGGTGGCAGGCGCCTGTAATCCCAGCTACATGGGAGGCTGAGGCAGAAGAATCGCTTGAACCCGGGAGACAGAGGTTGCAGTGAGCCAAAATCACACCACTGCACTCCAGCCTGGGTGACAGAGTGAGACTCCATCTCAAAAAAATAATACTTTATTCAAGCTAAACTTGTGATGGCCTACGGCAATTTAATTCTAGCCTTTGAATGAAACATTACAAATGGAAAGAAACAAGTCCTCTTATGTATGTATGTATGTATGAATTTATTTATCTTGAGGCAGGGTCTCTCTCTGTTACCCAGCCTGGAGTGTAGTGGTGTGATCACAGCTCACTGAAGCCTTGATCTCCTGGGCTCAAGCCATCCTTCCGCCTCATTTTTCGATTTTTTGCAGAGATGAGGTCTCAATATGTTGCCCAGGCTGGTCTTGAATTTTCGGCCTCAAGTGATCCTCCTGCTTCAGCCTCCCAAAGTGCTGGGATTACAGGCATGCCACTGCACTCGGCCTCCCTTATTTATATTTTTATATGATATACGTCCATATATTTTCTTTTTTTGTCTTTTTTTTTTTTTTTTTTTTTGAGACAGAGTCTCACTCTACCACCCAGGCTGGAGTACTCTGGCGCAATCATGACCCACTGCAGCCTTGACCACCCGGGCTCAAACAGTCCTCCCGCCTCAGCTTAGCCTCCCAAGTAGCTTAAACTACAGGTACATACTACCAAGCCCAACTAACTTTTTAATTTTTTGTAGAGGTGGGGTCTCACTACATTGCCTAGGGTGGCCTCAAACTCCTATGCTCAAGCAATCCTCTCGCCTTGGCCTCTCAAATTGCTGGGATTACAGATGTGAGCCACTGTGCTTGGCCCTGTGTATTTTCTTTTTCTAAATTACTCTATCTACTTCCTCAAATATTTACTGCTTTAAATTTTTCATCCCATTTTCCCACTGGGTGTGTATGTAGGACCAGTCTTAGGGTACAGGGACCTTTTACATCCTGATGGGTGAGAAACAGTTGTATCTACAAGTAGGAAAAATAGCTGTCCTGCAGCCAACTATTCTCCATGTTTGGCAGAGCTGATAGGATAAGAATGGTTAAGGATGGAATCATGTGCAAATTGGTGACACTCTTCAAAATCAACTGTTGTCTTTCCCATAGCTGTTCTAGTTGTGGTGGGAGTAACTTCCCAGCATTGCAGGTATTCAGTGTTTCCAGGTGTTAGGGAGAACAACGGAATGAGAGTATAGACCCAATTTCCCTTAAGAGGGGGCTTAGCTAATGCCAGAATGCAAAGCCAGAGTACATCATCTAAAGCAGGGTCCCCAGTCCCCAAGCTGCAGGTGGGTACTGGTCCATGGCCTGTTAGGAACCGGGCCCCACAGCAGGACGTGAGCCACAGGCAAGCGAGCATTACCGCCCGAGCTCCGCCTCCTGTCAGATCAGCGGTGGCATTAGATTCTCATAGGAGTGAGAACCCTATTGTGAACTGGGCATGTGAGGAATCTAGATTGCCCGCTCCTTATGAGAATCTCATTAATGCCTGATGATCTGAGGTGGAACAGTTTCATCCCCAAACACTTCCCACCCCAGGTCTGTGGAAAAATTGTCTTCCATGAAACTGGTCCCTGGTGCCAAAAAGGTTGGAGACTGCTGATCTAAACAGTGCATTCCTCTGCACAATGTTACTTATTAATATGAACACTGGGGAACTCTGTAATGGAGAACTCCAAGCACAAAAGATATTACAAACAAAAGTTGGCTTTGAACAAAAGTGCCATTTCCCCAACTATTTTATCTAAATCCTTTCAAAAACATTTTATTGGCTGGGCACACTGGCTCACGCCTGTAATCCCAGCACTCTGGGAGGCTGAGGTGGTTGGATCAACTGAGGTCAGGAGTTTGAGACCAGCCCATCCAACATGGTGAAACCTCGTCTCTACTAAAAATACAAAAGTTAGCTGGGTGTGGTGGTGAACTATTTGGGAGGCTGTAATCCCAGCTACTCGGGAGGCTAAGGCAGGAGAATCACGTGAACCTGGGAGGTGGAGGCTGCAGTGAGCCGAGATCACACCACTGCACTCCAGCCTCGGCAAAAGAGTGAAACTTCATCTAAATAAATAAATAACTACAACTTTTTATTTTAGAAAATATCAGAAATATCACAAAGAGAGAATGATATAATGACAAATCTATCACCTAGATCCAACAATATCAACTCAATGCCAATCCTAGTTCATTTATATCGTCACCCATCTGATGCCACTGCTGACATGATAGGAGGTAGTAATGCTCACTGGCCTGCTGCTCACCTCCTGCTCTGCGGCCTGGTTCCTAACAGGCCATGGACCAGTACCACCCCAATTATTTTGGAATTAATTCCAGCTATTGTATCACTTCATCTATAAATATTTCAGTTCCATGGTTAAAAGGTTAATTGTGGATCTTCCACCTCACACTAACCTGCCCCATCTGAAATACAAGAAACCCATATGGCCTATTATCAAGGCATGGTGCAACATAGGGCTTTGGAGTCAAATGATATTAAACTGAGGGCTTAACCGCTTCAGAGCTGAGAAAGCTTACCTGACATCATGAGCCTCCACTTCTTCATCTAAAAATGGAGTAAGAGTACCTTTCTGTGGGGTTGTCCCAGGAATTAGAAATATTATTTGTGGAACACTTAGAGTGCTTGGAAGAGGCCTGTATGTAGCATCAGAAACAAGCCCAGATCTGCAAAATGGCCTTTCGGAGGCCCAGTTGGTCCAGATTTCAGAGTGGTATAAAGATTCAAATCCATATGAACTATCAGTTCATTGTGATAGCCTGACCAAATTCTCAGTGCATTTATATCATAAAAGAATCCTCTTTTTGTGCTAAGACACATGTGAGTCTCGTTTAGAAGAACGAATACAATCCTTCCTAGTATTCATTTGAATTGCAGGGACACTTTCAGAAAGGGAAGTGGCTTTTTATCTCTTTGTCCATTTTCTATAGAATAGACAGTTGCTACCTTAAGTAATATTGACTCCTGAATCTTGATTTTTTTTTTTTTTTTGAGACAGTGTCTTGCTATGTTGCCCAGGCTGGTCTCGGATTCCCAGGCTGAAGCAATCCTCCCGCCTCAGTCTCTTAAGCAGCTGGGATTAAAGGCGTGTGCCACCGTGCCTGGCCTGAATCCTGAATTCTTAATCAGCCATCTCCTGAGGGGCAGACAAGTATATGTTACAGTTAACATGTAGTTCTACCTGCATATTCTCTAGACAGCTCACACTCACCTCCCCCAAAATTTGTTTTTCTTTCTCTGGAAATCTACTCTTTCTGTTCTGCCCTCTCCTGACCTAGTCTGTTACCCACCAGCCTACCCACCTCACCCTATCCTCTACATTGTTGCAAGAGTCATCTTCAGATTGACAAGCAATCATATCAGCCCCCTAAGCTTGAAGCCCACACTGGCTCCAACTGTCTACAGGAAAATGTGCCCATTCCATGGTGGGAGTTACAGGTTTGCTGTAACAGGAACAGGTCTTGTTCCTGTTGTTTTTTCCTCCTTGTATTCCCCCATCATTCTTCAAAATGAAGCTCAAGTTTTACTCCCTCTGGAAACCTTCTCTGACCTCTCCAGGTAAATCTGATCCTCTCTTTTTTTTTTTTTTTTTTTAGATACAGACTCTCACTCTGTCACCCAGGCTGGAGTGCAGTGGCGTGATCACAGCTCACTGTGGCCTCAATCTCCCAGGCTCAGTTGATTCTCCCACCTCAAACTCCCAAATAACTGGGACTACAGGCACGTGCCACCCTGCCTGGCTAATTTTTGTATTTTTTGCCACTCACTATGTTGCCCAGAGTAGCCTTGAATTGCTGGGCTTAAGTGATCCTCCCATTTCAGCTTCCCAAAGTGTTGGGACTATAGGCATGAGCTGCTGTGCCTGGCCTTATCCTCTCTTTGTTGGAATCCTCCCATACCTGGGACCTGGCATTGCAATGACTTACTTATACCTCTGTTTTCCCTACTAAACCCTGAGTTCCTTGAAGGTCGAGACCTTGTATTATTCATCTCTGCATCCCCAGTACCTATCACAAAAGAAAGTCCCATGAATGTTTTTGACTGCATGAATTCTGTTACTGACACAACCTTATCACAACCCCAAAGGGTAGCAAGCCTCCCTCAAAAAAATCCCCAGAGTAATGAAAATACAAAGTCTGCTTGTTCAAAATTATGGTGCGAATAAAAAAGGAAAGGGAGGAAGTGATGGAGTAAAGTTCAGATTAAAAATAAAGGGAAAGTCACAACAGTCAAAAGGTGGAAAAAAACCGCAAATGCCCATGAACTCATGAATGGATAAACAAAATTTGGTGTGTGTGTATATATGTGTACAAACTTCCTTTTTATGACTAAATAGTATTTCATTGTGTGTGCACATGTACACACACAATGAAATACTATTTAGTCATAAAAAGGAAGGAAATTTGCACGCATGGATAAACCTTGAAAATACTATGCTAAGTGAATAAGCCAGACACAAAAGATCAAACATGGTCTGATTTCACTTACATCAGGTAGCTAGAACAGGGAGACTCACAGAGAGGAAAAGTACAACGGAGGTTACTAGGGTCTGGGGCAAGGGGGAACGCGGAAACAGGGAGTTATTGTTTAATGAGTACAGAGTTTCTGTTTGGGATGATAAAAAAGTTCTGGAAATAAATCGTGTTAAGTCCATTTACATAATATAATAAATCTACTTAATGTCACTCAATTATATACTTAAAATGGTTAAAATGGCTAATTTTATGTTATGTATATTTCACACCAATTAAAAAAAATAAATAAGAGAGGCAGGCTCTTCCACTCCCTAGATCAATTAGAATTCTGGATACACGGACTGTGTTGGTACGATTTATCCTGCATGTCCTAATAAATAAATGTTCATAAACTAAAGAGATGCAGACAATTGCTGGCTAAAGTTAGGTTTGGGCACTACCGGCATATAGCATAGTGGATGAGAAACACTTTCAACACAAAGTGCCTGGAATTAAATCCTGACTGCAACATCTAATAGTTGTGGCCCTGGGCTAGTCATTTAACCTTTAGAAGACTTAGTGCCCTCAACAGTAAAGTGATGATGGATGAGAGTTCTTTCTTCACAGGTTGTTGTGAGGATAAAAATGGAACTATGAATATAAGGAGTTTAACACAGTGCCTGGCACACAGTGAGCAATAAACCATTATTTCTTTTTGAATTTAACAGTCTAGGGCAGGGTTTCTCAAAGTCCTCACTCCTGGCAATTTGGGTGGGAGAATGCTTTGTAGTGTGTGTGTGGGGGGCTGTACTGTGCAGTGTAGATTAGTAAGCAGCATCCTTAACCTCAACCCAGGAGATGCCAGGGGCATCCCCCCCGGGTATGACAATCAAAAATGTCTCCAGAGATTGCCAAATGTCCCCTGAGGGGCAAAACTGCCCCTCTCCCCCATCGAAAACCTGTAATTAAGGATAATGCTCTGCTGGTGATGACATAAGACTAAGTTCTGAAGCCTCAAGACAGGCTAAATTCATCACTCACTGTGCATAGACTATCATGAGCAGCAACTAAGAGCGGTGAGTTGGATGTTTGCAGTTTCTGTGTGGTAGCATCAACCAAAGCCAAGTTCAAATCTTTTTTTAAGTCTCAATAACCTTTCCAATAACTAATTATGCTTCCCTTTAGACATCAAAAGGGAAGGCAGAAAAAATAAAAATTACATAAAGTATGGCAAAATAAAATAATTGCATTGGGAGGTCACTTACTAAATACAATCAGCACACCAATTTCAATGTCAAGATCCAATTATTTTAGGAGAAATAAGAGTCGACTTACTATTTCATTCGAGCCTGAACACTAACGAGGCCATCACTAGCCATCTGCTGAAATTCATTTTTTTCCCTCCTGGGCACATGGCTACATTACATTTTCCAGCCTCCCTTGTAGGGATCCTTGGCTAAATGATTAAGAACTTTGCCAATGGGTCATGAGTGAAAGTGATGTGGGCCATTTCTAGGATAAGGCCGTTAAGGAAACAGCAGTGACAAGCCTTCTTCACACTCTCCACCAGAACCTATACCACAGAGGCAATGACAGGGCCCTGGGAGAGCCAGCAGGGAAGAAGCCTGGATCCCTTACTAACCGCATGGGGGAAAGCTGCTGGAATACCTTCTCTGAAATGTTACATGAGCAAAAAATTAACTTCTTGTTCTTCAGGGTATTGAAGGGGAGGGAGGTATCTGTTTTAGCAGCTTAGCCCACCCTGACTTGTACAGCTGGTACTTCATAGTTTCTCTAGGAAAAAAAAAAAGCCCAAGAATATATGCCTAAAATAACAAACAGGAACTGACTTTAACAGGTTGATACATTCAGAAAAACATTCAACTTCTGAAATTCAGAAAATTTTGTGACTCAGAGTGCCATATTTTATCTTTGTACTAAAAAGAATTTGCTAAGAAAAGAATAAACAAATACTTGAGGATGCTTTTAAATCTGGGCTTCATCTTTAAATCTTTCAGTCATCCTTGGCTTCCTTTGGTCCAGGTCCTCTTCACCTCCTTACTGGCTGCCTCCCACAGGTCTTCTTGCCTCCTTTCTCTCTGCCAAGCTCTCCTGTACACCATGCTGCTGACTCAATTTCCTTTCAGCATGTACTGTTCCTGCTCAGAAACTTTCAACTCCTTCCTAATATTTAGGGCTACATTCTCAATTCCTTAATTAGATACAATGCATCCTGCAAACAGGCCTCAACAGGCCTCAAACATGTCTTCTTTCTTTACTATTTTACTTCTGCTAAGAAGATAGATCTGTTTACTGTAGAAGGAGCAAAATCGACCATTTGTTGTCCATCTTGGATTCATGTCATTAAACAACAGACCAGAGCATGGTGAAGCTAGAAAGGACCTTGGAAGCTAGGTTCAACTCCTCCATTTTATAAATGAGCTCAAGCTCAGGTAGTTTGAGGGAGTTATACAAAGTCACAAAGGCAAGAGACTTCCAGGGAAACTCCTGACCACTCCAAACTTCAGTCATTTCTCCTACCTTTAAAAACTGCAAATTACTTTCTGTTCTGATCCTAGGGCACTGCTTACATAGTGCATATAAGATTTCTGTCATTAGTATCCAAAGGAGGCAGGGGGAATCTCAACCCATTCATGGCTATTTATTTTACATTTCTGGGTTTTTGTCCATAGGAAAACAGTGATATGCTATTCTAGTTTATTCATAGCAGCTAGCACAGTGCTATCTTCACAGTAGGTGCTAAATATTTAACAAATGTTGCTTATTTAATAAGTGACAAGAATATCAATTATATTTCTTCATAAAAGAAAGGAATAACAATTTATTTAAACATTTTATATAATTAAAACTTTTCAGCTAGGAGCAGCAGCTTGCACCTGTAATCCCAACTACCTGGGAAGCTGAGGTGGGAGGGCAGCTTGAGCCCAGGAGTTTGAGGCTGCAGTGAGCTACGTTCGCTTCCCCGCACTCCAGCCTCAGTGACAGAGTGAAACCCTGCCTCTTAAAAAAAATATATATAAATATATTCCCGAGCCCTGAGTCTGCTCTCCTACAAATCAGACCATTGACACACTTTGGCTAGAGGTTTTATGACTATGAGCTTATTCATTTTGTTTCCTGAAATTTTTCTTTAAAAGAAATAAATTTACATACATAGTCATATGAAATATATATTTCTCTATATTCTGTTATTGAGTTTATCAAACAAGGTTAGGTGTGTTATCAAATGCTTAAACTGAGTTAAAAGGATCATGCAACTTACCATTATTTATTAACTTAAAAGGAACATCTCTCTCACTTCAGTAAATATTTTTTAAATGCACATTTTAAATGGTGTAAAATAACATATAATTAATCCAGTTTTGAACCTTAAAAAGTGTTAGTGTTTTATTAATTTACTCACACAGGTTATCTGAAAAGGATCTTTTGTTCCCCACCATGCTTTGAATAAAACTAACTAGTATAAGTACCTCCATAAAAGAAGTACCAAAATGTTTACATTTATATTTCTGAAGCGCTAACAACATGACAAATACATGCTGCACATTTTATGTCTTAACTCATTTAATTCTCCCAACGAGTCAAGGCCTAAGCGTTATGATCATCTCTTTAAAAAAAAAAAAAAATCCAAAAATTGGGGATCAGAGAGGTTAAGTAACTTGCTCAAGGTCATACAGCTAATGAGTGGTGGAACTGGGATTTGAGTGTAGGCCTGACCTGGTTTTAATCACACTGCTGTAACAACACCTGGATTGTTTTTGTGCAAGACTTTCAAAACTGACAGAAGGGGAAGAACAAGAAAAACTCAACTGAGAATGGAAACTCTTAAAAATATAGATTAAAATAATTTGGAGGGTAAAAGCAAATGAAATACTTTTCCAAGGATATCTCTGACAAAATTTGTAAAAAGATAATTTCTTCTGGTATTGGAAAATTCACGTCCTCTTACTGGGCACTGGCAAATTTGAAAATTCCTCTTCTGCCTTTTGTAGAGCTGGGCGCACTGGACTCGGACACATTTATCAGCTGCTATCTGGTGACTTCATCATTTTGGTGGAATTTCAAAGAACATTAATTTAGTTATTTAAAATCATACTTCAAAATTTTTTAAAACAATGTAATCTTTCCTTTGCAACTGTTTTTAGAAAAATGTCTAGAATTAGAAACGGCCAAATAACTTCACGGATATTATTTTATTCTATTTGTGGTGTTCTCAACAGCTCCCACTCCCCAAAACAACCACATACATCACCAAAAAAATGCATCAATGACAATCTGCCACACTCCTCCCACAACTTGATATTATATGTACTGTACTGCTACCCTTTTCAGCCCGGGACAATGGAGCATCCAGGCAAGAAGGAAACCATGGGTGACTATAACATTTTCCTTTAGATTTTGTGACACTGGCAAATATGCAGTTGCAACTACCATCAGTTACACTACAAGTAATGTTCATTTTTTCCTCTACAAGAAAAAAAAACAAAAACCCCAGATGTACTCTTTCACTCTAACTAGCCTTTCACTAATTTTCAGTAAAAAAGACGATGGTGACATATCCTGAAGAAGAAGGTATCCAATAAATGTGCCCCAACAAAAGAGCAGTGGAATTCCGCGCTGGGTACCGGAAATAGGGCAGGATTAGCGGAGGTGGGGAATGCGCTTCCAAGGGAGGCGGAACGCAGAGGGGATGCGAGGTGGAGCCCGGGGAGCTGCCGCAGCGGGCGATGGCCGTTCTGGTTTGTGCATCTGCCGCTGCGGGTCGCGCGCTCTTACCTCGCAGCCCGCGAACCAGCCTCTCCGCCCAGGCCACTCGGGGCTGCTGCCCGTCCAGGGGGAGGTGGCGATGCAGCGGGTCCCCGCCGCCGGCCGGGCTGGGGCACGGCGGGCCCTGGTCCTCTCGCCGGCGCCGCCTCCCGCTCGGGTGGCCCGCGCCGTGGTAGCCCCCAAGCCCCCGGCCCCGCGCGCCCGCGGACCTCACGGCCGAGGAGGCGGCCGACCTCCGGCTGCCCGGGCGCCACTCTACGTCCATCTCCACCACCATTCCGCCTTCTTCTCCTTCCACCTCCTCCTCCTCCTCCTCGGCCTCGAAGCCGGGGTTATCGCGGCTCCACGCCTGCCGGGAGCACGACGAGAGCGGAGGAGAAGGGGAGGCCGAGGTTCCGGCCAGGGGGTCCCGCGCGGCCGCCTGCCGGATGCGCTGCATCTCGATCTCCAGGCCCCGCTGCTCGCGGAGGCCGCCCGGGGCGGCGAGGCTGGCGCCCACGGCCGCGCCGCCCGCCATCAGCCGGCTCGGGTCCGGCGCGCGGGGCGCGGGCGGCCGCTGGGCGTCCCCGGGCTGCTGAGGCTGCACGCGACTGGAGTTCACCATCGCGGTCACTGGCGTCCGGCGCGCGGTTGCGCGGCGCCGCGCTCGGCGCTGTGCGCCTCAGGAGCCATGTTCCTTTCTTCCCAGCGCCCGCCGCCTCCTGCTCCCCGCCCCCGACCTCCCGGCGGTCCCGCGTCCCCTCTCCCGCCCCCTTGGCCCGCCTCCCTCTGGCCTCGCCCCGCCTCGCCTCGCCCATCCGCCGCGGCGCGTTGAGCGGGGAGGCGCGAGGGAGCCGCCCCCGCGGTCTGCGCGCTTGCCCAGCGGCTCCCGGGTCAGCGTTCCAAGTGGAACCGGAGCCCGGGCGCGGGCGCCCAAGTTCCATTCCCGGGAAGGCCTGGGAAGGGAGGGAATCGCTCACCCGCCAGCCCGCCTGCAGGGAAAGGGCTCCTGGAGCTGTCGATGCCTGCCCGACGCTGAGATAACTCTTGGGTCCCCGTTAACCACCAGCCACTTCTGCCTCGATTCACCAAAGTGCAGGGAAAGAACCTTTTGGTGAGATGGTGTGAATTGGCGACATCCAGCCTGAGCTGAAGTCTCCAGCGGGGCAAAGAAATCTTTCCATTTGCAAACTACCAAGGCTGACTTGTTGTGCATTTGGCGGGCCTCCTGCCCTTGATTTTCCTGGTTTGGAGATGCTTTCTCGATCTTTGGTTGGCTTCTGTCTCCACACATTGTGGGGATCCCAGGGATTCGTCATAGGACTCTCGGATCGCTGGTGCCTCCACCGTGATCTCCGGTCTCCCTCCGGTCTCCCAGCACTGACTTCTAGCAACAGAATCCTGCATGAGGGCCTAGGCATAGAACTTTATTTCCACTCTTCTGAACACATCTAACGTGATGCTCGGCAATTGTCTGAAATTTATCCTACCCTAAGCCATTATCTTGTCCCCTTCTCTGGAACCTGCTTCACTTCCCGTATCCCAAGGTGAGGTTTGGGTCTTCGCTGTCCTCCTCACTTCCCAGGCCACTCTTCTTCATGGAAGGCTCGCGGTTTACCCTCCACCGCCTACAGCACATATTCTTGTTACTTTTGCCCCACAAATATCTCCCTGATATGATCTCTGTTTCTCACTCCTGCTGGCTTGATCTTATGTCTTACATTGTTCCGCATTAGAACAATTGATCCCTGTCAACTCCATCTCTATTCTCCACGTCGGTGTCCTCACTATTTCCAGGTTATATTGCAGAACCAAAGCTGCTTATTTGTCACGTTGATGCTTAGACACCTCTGTGGGCTTCTGGCAGCTGAAAGGATAAAATTTAATTTCTGTGGTTTGGTTTACCAAATTCTCATAATCTGCTCCTATATTTGTTTGTCAGGGCTGCCATAACAAAGTACCAGAGACTGGGTGGCTTAACAGAAATTTATTTGCTCACCTCATCTCTACAAAAAATACAAAAATTAGCCAGGCTTTGTGGCGTGTGCCTTTGGTCGCAGCTACTCGGGATGCTGAGGTGGGAGGATCGCTTGAGCCCGGGAGGCAGAGGATGTAGTGAGCTGAGATCGGGCCACTGCACTCCAAGTGACAGAGTGAGACTCTGTCTCATAAAGAAAGAGAGAGAAGAAAGAAAGAAGGAAGGAAGGAAAAAGAAAAGAAAAAAATGTATTTTCTCACGAGGTATTGGCAGAGTTGGTTTCTTCTGAGGCCTATCTCCTTGGCTTGCAGATGGCCCCGCTTTTGTGTCCTCACGCCGTCTTCCCTCTTCCCTCTGTATGCGTCTGTGTCCTAATTGTCTATTCTTATACATCATATTGGATTAGGGCCTACCCTCATGACCTTGTTTTCACTTCATGACTTCTGTAAAGACCCTGTCTCCAAGTATGGTCATGTTCTGAGGTAATGGGGGTTAGGACTTCAACACAGAAATTTTGGGGAGGACACAATTTAGCTATAACAGCTCTTAATCTACTCCTCTAGCATGGCCTCCCATGCCATCCATCCACCTTAACGAATTATTCATTTGTTCCCTAGGCACATATAACATGCTGCTAATATTTAGGTAGTTGTGGCTACCTATTACCTGATCCCGTCGTTTACTAATTTAGATATTCATGTTCTTCTCTTAACTGTGAGCTTCTCAAAGGCAAGACTAGTGGGTCTGGGGCACAGCCCTAGCTCATGCTATTCATCAGTTCATTCTGAAGACATTTCCTGTGCCCTGAATTAAGATCTGGGCATGTAGAGTGGAGTATGATACAGCCTTGGCCCTCAAGAGGAGACAGACCAAAAATCAGAGATTAGCAAGTGGGTTAAGGGTTATGGTGCCTGTCATCCAAGGACCTTCTGAAGCTGAAGATGTCCTGAATAGCACCACCAGCAATGCAGAGTCAACGGATTTTTACAGACACATTCCAACAGAGGAGAGCCAGGCCTGGAAAGAGAATGCAGAATCTGAGCCAAAGGGTCCTCTGGAGAATAGGCCTAGTACAATGTTTTCAAATTGTGATCTGAAGATCTCCAGCATCACTTGGAGCACTTGCTAAAAATATAGATACTGGGTCCCCATTCCAACCTTATCGACTCAAAATCTTCCGGATTCCAGTCCTGAAATTCTGAATCTTCACAGGGGATTCTCAGGCATCCAAAGTTTGAGAAGCACCAATGTGTTCCAAATGGAAGAGGTTTCATAAATATTTCCCCCACATTTCTATACTTCACTGTTAGCACTAGTGAAGCAATCATCTGGAATCCCAGACTTAGAAGAAAATTCAGTGGTCTTTGAGTCAAGTTACTCTATGCTTGTGCCTGCAGTCACTAATTCATTGTAAGGACCCTGGAGCCAGACTGCCTGGATTCCGATTTTGCTCCCTACTTCCTAGCTGTGTGACCTTAGGAAAGTCACTTTATCTCCTTGTACTGCCAAAAATGAGGATAATGATAATGCCTACCTCATAGGGTTGTTGTGAGGATTAGGTGAATTAATACATGTGTTTTAGTTTATTCGGGCTGCTATAAAAAATATCATGGCCGGGTGTGGTGGCTCACGCCTGTAATCCCAGCACTTTGGGAGGCCGAGGTGGGTGGATCATGAGGTCAGGAGATCAAGACCATCCTGGCTAACACGGTGAAACCCCGTCTCTCCTAAAAATACAAAAAATTAGCCGGGCGTGATGGCAGTCGCCTACAGTCCCAGCTACTTGGGAGGCTGAGGCAGGAGAATGGTGTGAACCCGGGAGGTGGAGCTTGCAGTGAGCCGAGATCGTGCCACTGCACTCCAGCCTGGGTGACAGAGTGAGACTCCGTCTCAAAAAAAAAAAAAAAAAGCCATATATATATATATAAATATATATATATAAAACGTACTGGGTGGCTTATAAACAATGAACCTTTATTTCTGACAGTTCTGGAAGCTGGACGGTCCAAGATCATGCTGCCAGCAGATTTGTTGTCTGGTGAGGGTCCACTTTCTGGTTCATAGACTGCACCTCCTAGCTGTGTCTTATGGTAGAAGGGGCAAAAGAGCTCCCTTGAGCTGCTTCTCTAAGGGCACTCATCCCATGTGTGAGGGCTCCACCCCCATGATGTAATCACCTCTCAGAGGCCCCACCTCCTTATACCATCACTTTGAAGGTTAGGATTTCAGTGTATGAATTATGCGGGGGAACACAAACACCCAGACCATAGCAAGTGGAACACCGTCTGACATGTACGTGCTAATAGTGTTAGAAGTAGTCTTAGCTCTTATAGCTTAATTATGATAACTGTTTTCATCTATTATAATTGCTTTTGTGGATGTCTTTGTTAGTGTTAGAAGTGGTCTTATCTCTTATATCTTAATTATGATAATTATTTTCATCTATTATAATTGCTTTTGTGGATGTCTTTGTTCCAGCTAGGCTGTGAGTTTCTGGAGGCCTCCATGCCAATCCTAGAGGTTTCCATAACAAATAGTAAACACCTACTATATGCCAGGCACAATACTAGGAGAGATGGCAATTCATTAAATAGGAGAAAAGCCCAGCTCTCATAGAGGTGAGCTAATATTTTACAGGGTTTGGGGGATTCAGAAAAGAGATTGCCCACGCTGGCATGGGTAGGGAAGGTAGGTAGGGCCAGATCATGGGAAGCCTCAGATGCATGTTAAGGAGTACAGACTCTCTACAGCTAATGATAACGTAAATAGGCCTTTTTTTTCTTTCTAGAGTGTCAGTTCCTATTTAAAATAAAATCTGAAATCTTCTTCCTGAAACTATATCCTCACCCTTAAAAGAATTCAAATTGATTGGAAATGTGTCTGCACATACATAATTCAGAGTTATATGTGTGCTTACCCAAAATTTTCTTTACAAATTATTGCAAGAAATGTAATCATTAAAAATTCACAGCAATTTTCGTGTAATACCACCTAAATAGCATTTGGTCCATTGCACCCTAAATCTTACGTTTTGGAGTTTCAATATTAATTTCAATCTTAATTTTCATAAACCCAACACCAGCCATTTAATATATTTCCTGTTCAAATACTTATTCATTCCTTCTGGCTTACTAAGGTTCCCTTTTGTGCTTTTATGTTAATTTGTTTCTCCCCTTTAGAGTGCCCAGCTTTTGCTCAAGCAGGCCCTGAGGCTGTAAATTTCTCTCCCTACCCACAGAATTCCTTCCTTTAATACCCGTCTGAAGACCTTACTTCTAATAAGACGTTTTCCATTATTAAATAAGTGACATGCACAAAGTTTTTTTCATCTCATTTCCACAATCCTGTTGTCACATTACAAATTTCCATCATCTGTAGGGTCTGGAAATATTGAGTGGGATAGATAACATGGCCTGGCTGCTGTTTGTTTTTTTTTTTTCATCGGTGTGCTGGATCCTCCTGGACATGCTGCACAAATCTCACCTCAGTCTTAGTGCCACTGTGGACGCTGGAAGGAGCCATTTTAAAAGGCAACCTTAAACAGTTCAGTCTAATTTAATATTAGTGACCTCCACACCTCTGACTCTTGTATTATTAGAATTGCCTGTTTGGCTTTTATTTTCCAGTGTGAACTGATGACACAGACACAAACTGAAGTACCCGTTGGTTTCGCGGTCTCCACTTCAAGAGGAAATCCAAAAGGAGTTTCTGGCGTGTGTGGTGTTGCTTAGCAATTTACCCAAACAAACATGTTTCCTCCTCATTTTTTTCCCTAGTACTTATTTACTCAAGAACATTGTAAAATCAATTTTTACCACTTGACATCTGAAATCATTAGAAGAAAATCTGGTGTTTTGGGCTCTATGAGAAGAACTACTAACCACAGTAAGACTTTGACTTTACTTTGTTTCTCATTTTGCTGCTTTAATAACATAAAGCTAGGATTTGTGGCCTTCTTCATGACTAGATTTTGGTTTGGATTGGCCTGCATACATCCCTGTCTCTGTGGGGTTATCTTGGCACCATAATTGGCTGGCACCGTGATCTTGATGACCTAATCTCTCTATCTCAATTTCCTTCTCTGGATAATGTGGTTAAATACCCATCTTATAAATCCCCCATGGAATTTTTGTTGAGGACTAATGAAGGAATATTAATACGTTTATAAAATATGTATTGAGTGTCCGCTACATGCCAGGCAATGTGTTGCATTCCAGAGTGACAAAGATAAGACATGATTCCTTCCTTCAATGAGATCAAATCTTATAGTTAAACTGCCTGGAAACATCCATAGATCATTCTCAACTTCTCTACCTATAAAAACTTAGCAATCTTTCTAGACTCAGACTTCATCTCTCCCTGGAACCTTCCATAGACACAATCTTGGCCCCCAGCCTGAATTTACATGCCTCTCTATCCTGTAAACCTTTATTCCAACATTTTCCACCTTATACTGAAAATATCTGTTCACATAGATGTCTTCCTGAGTGGCACATAAGCTTCTGGAGAGCAGGGACCCTGGCTTATTAGCAGCTCAGCAGCCAGTCCGTTTTCTAGTGCAAATTTTCTTGGGGACACCCCCACCTACCCACCCCTGCTGCCATTCTTCCTATATGTGTCTCAGGTGTGGCTGACACCACTGCTAGCTCCCAAGTGGTGATTGTGGAGCTCAGGCTTGGCCAATCAGCATCACGTCCCCTTGGCCCCTGTGAATGGTATTTCACGAGTATGTTATCCCGTTCTGTTAAAAAAAAAATTAGGCCAGAAATTTTTTTTCCAGTTGTTGGAAAAGAAAAGCTTTTCTTCCCACCAGATTTAGAGTTTTAAAGATGTAAGTCCAGACAAGCTGGCAGTCAAAATGTTAATGCTTAGGGGAAAAATGGCGCCAACAATAGAGATACAAAAAATATTTATAATGTGGATACTGGAAGAATACTAAAATTGAACTAATGTTTGGGTGGCCATGCTATTCAAGAACATTATGAAATACATTTTTATTATGTGCCATCTCCTGGTTTTGTCAGATAGCAGATATGATATTTATTATCTGTATTTTTTATCCAAGTTCAAAAGAATTTTGAACAAATTGGGGCCAAGAACAAGAGTTCTCTGAAATACTGTGTGAGGCTCTTCTGTTCATCAACTCTAGTTTATTCATTAATACTCTTTAGGTATAGTTGTTTTTTAAAAAAACTTTAAATCCAATTTTCATAGCCTAGATTTTTCCAAAGCTTATCAGAATTTTTTTCAAATACCTTTTGATGCCAACATGAATGAGGCTTCCAGCATTCCCTGATCTACCAGACTTTGCAGAGTACCTGTTTTATGTCCACTTCGTACAATCTTAGATATGATTAGGATGCTAAAGAAGTTGTTTATGCCTGCAAGAAGCTTGTAACTAGCTTCCTATACATGGATAAAACATTTAACCACTAAGAGCTTTAAGACATTCTTCTGGGAAGGTTTTTAAATTTCGTTTTATTTTAAATAAAGATTCTGGAGTCTAACTTCTAGGGATTCTGATTCATTATGTCTCAGCTAGGTCCTAGGAATCTGTATTTTAAGAGACCAGAGCAAAGAGACAGAGAAAGACCAGGTTCTCAGGGCATCATTTGAACCCCTGAGTTAGAACTAATTGAAGCTAGATCCACCCCTGGACTCCATGAGCCAAAAAATATCCTTTTAAAAAATTAAAAAAATAATTTCAACTTTGCCCTTGCCCCTTTCCCTCCCTCCCTCCTCTTGTATTCCCCACTGTTTATTGTTGCCATATTTATCCATGGGCACCCAATGGTTAGCTCCCACTTATAAGTGAGAACATGTGGTATTTGGCTTTCAGTTACTATGTTAATTTGTTTAGGATAATGGCCTCCAGCTGCATCCATGTTGCTGCAAAGGACATGAGTTTGTTCTTTTTCATAGCTGCATAGTATTCCATAGTGTATACGTACCATGTTTTAAAAAATCCAATCCATCATTGGTGGGCACCTAGATTGACTCTATGTCTTTGCTATTATGAATAGTGCTGCAATGAACATACAGGTACACGTCTTTGTAATATTATTTACGGCATTCCCATCAGCAATAAATAAGAGTTCTTTTTCCACATCCTCAACAGCAGTAGCATTATCAGTGTTTTGGATTTGGGCCATTCAAATGGGGGGGCAATTGGATCTCATTGTTTTAATTTGCAATTCCTTAATGACATATATGTGGAGCATCTTTTCATATGCTCAGTTGCCATCTGTACATCTTCTTTGGTAAGGTGTCTGTTCAGGTTGTTGGCTCATTTTTTTCCTTTTATTTACCAGGGAAAAGCATGAATTCAGTATGCTACTGCCACAAATTATGCAGTTGAGTCTCCCACATTTGGAGAAATCACAGGGATCAGCAAGTCTTCAGTGGAATAGAGAAGCCTTGCCCTAGGAAAAACTACCCTTGTGGTCATGGTATCTACCCTGCCTGGTAATCTTTTGGGCCTATTTTTCAATCGGTGGCTTATTTTCTTATTGAACTTTAAGGGTTCTTTGTATATTTTGAATCACAATCCTTTATCAGATAGGTCTTTTGCAAATATTTCCTCTCAGTCTGTGGCTTATCTTCAATTTTTTTTTTAATTTATCAACTTTTTTCAGTAGCTGATATAGTTTGGCTCTGTGTCTCCCCTCAAATCTTAATCTCCAGTTGTAATCCCGACATGTCAAGGGAGGGAGGTGATTGAATTATAAAGGCAGTTTCCCCCATGCTGTTCTCGTGACAGTGAGTGAATTCTCATGAGATCTGATGGTTTTATAAATGGCAGTTTTTCCTGCATCCTCACTTCTCTCTCCTGCCACCAGGTGAAGTTCCTTGCTTCCCCTTCACCTTCCGCCATGATTGTAAGTTTCCTGAGGCCTCCCCAGCCATGTGGAACTGTGAGTCAATTAAACCTCTTTCCTTTATAAATTACCCAGTCTTGGATAGTATCTTTATAGCAGTGTGAGAATGGACTAATAGAGTAGCCTTTGACCTTTCTTCTTAAAGATAAGGATATTAGCAATTGTAAACTTTTTACCAACAAACACCTTTTAAAATAAATATCTTTTACATTGCCAAAGTCTATAAACTTTCATTTTGTTGTACAACAGTAAATATAACTTATTTTATATATTTAAATTTTTCATTGTTCACTACCAGCACTTTTTTAAAAGCATATTATCTTTATAGTCATTAACATATTGTTTAATTTCTATTTTATAGAAGACAGTTCCTAGTACTGTTTAATTTACAGAGATAAAAGAGAAAATATGCAGATCCAACTTCTAAGAGCATTCCATATTATACACCAAGCTTATTCCTGAAAACAATGACCCAGAAAACCACATGAAAGAGTTTTATTATGGATATCCTAAAACAAGTAACTATAAGTTTCAGATATATATAGAATATTCCACAGTTCCTATAATCAAAATTCATGAGTTTTCTGATCACCTTCAATGTTTGTACTGAGTTACACACTGCTGTTACATTAAAGAAAACCATTAAAAATAAAGCTAGTTTTCTCTTTTTTTTTCAACTTTTATTTTAGACTCAGAGGTACATGTGCAGGTGTGTCACCTGGGTATATTGTGTGATGCTGAGATTTGGGGTATGAAAGATCCTGTCATCCAGGTACTGAGCACAGTACCCAATAGTTAGTTACTACCAGTACTTTACAAACATGAATTTTTCTTCCTTGAATTTTTTTCTCTTGATTTAATCCTTCTGGAGTAGATTTTTTATTAGGTGTTTTTTTTTTATTTGTTTTCAAAGAACAACCCATTAATGTTTCATTATTCCCCAAATCTGTTTAAAATTAAGAAGGCCTTTCTGTTACCATAGACATAAAATGAATGGATTGGGCATTATATTTTTGGCTTATTCTTCTCTCCTCCTCTTTAGGATTTTCTAAATATTCCTCCACTTTCCTCTGCCATTAAATGTTGTTATGGGAAAAGTAGGAGGTCAAATTAAACCCGTTGTTTTTCTCTCAGGCTGAGTAGATGACTTTATTTTATTATTATTATTATTTGGCCCAAAAGTTATGTCTGTTTAGTGAAATTATTATTATTATTACTATTGTTATTGTTATCCTGCTCTCAGATACATCTTTCTGTTGATTATTCAGCATAATTATTTACCTAGGAGATACTGTGCATGTTTAATCAGCAAATTCAAATTTTCACTTATTTTAACAAGGTTTTCTTCTTTTATAATTTCAAATAATCTGCTGTTTCATTAATTCTGTAAATTTAGCAATACCTATTATGCATATGTTGAGCTACTGTGTCATGTTTCTGTATTATCTCCTTTCTGATTTCTCTGTCATTTTCTATTTTTAATGGGATTTTTATAAATCTTGACCTGCATATTATTGTACCATTCATGATTTTGTGGTTTTAAATGTGGCTTTTCTTTTCCTAATTATTTGTTTAAAATCTTTAATTCCTCCTGTGAATTCTGCCAGCTCACTTTTCATTTTTCCATAGTCATGTATTTTATTTTATATTTTTCATTCATTTTTAAAGTTAAAATTATTTTTAATGGATTTCTATTCCTGGCTCTGATGGAGCAACAGGGACAGATTTACCCTCTTACTTAAAAAAAAATATAGACAAAATTTATAAAGGATGGTTCTCAAACATAGGACAACAGGCAGTATAAACAGTAATTTTTCAAAGAAGATAAACAAAGGGAGTAAACCCTATGGTTTCTCCACCGATTCCCTAGAGAGAGATTCCAAGCTATCAGTCTCACTCAATTGAGAAGACAGAGTTCACTGAGAATTTGGGGAAAGTCAAAGTGGACAGAATTCACAAAGAACTAAAAAAAAGAGTATTGTGCAGAGAAAGAGCTCCAGCTACCTCCAGAGAGTTTCTCTTGAGTTTTCAGAGCATGCGTTTGGGGAACCCATCTGAGGCAAGGGAAAGAACTACCAGGAAGAAGCAGGTGGAAAAATTCCTGATGTTCACATAGACGGGGAAATTTCTCAAGTTTTTGTCATCTGAAGTGGAGAAATCTTATACGGTATGAGGTGCTGAAGAGAATACTCAGAAGGACAATGCCTCCGTAGTAGGGCCAAACTAGCCTGGAGTAAAGGCTGGTCTGTCTTGTATGACTCCTTGTGAGACGATTCTGCTGAGTATGTCACCAATTTTCTAAGCTAATCTAAGTGATTCCAAGTAATAAGTTGAAATTTTCACTATTTGTATGTTTTTATTAATTATTCATTGTGGTTGTAATAGTTTTTGGTTTATAATATTTTGTTGGTCTGTTATTTGCTGCATAGTGGTTTATGAAGTCATATCTTTATTGGATCTTTAACAATGTAGATAGAATAAGTTCTTTGTTTCATTTCATGTTATTTGTTTTTAAATTTTACTTCTTATTTAACAGTAATGTTACAAATCTTTAAAAATGTTTTACTTTATTTGTAAGGAAAACATCTAAAGAAAAGTGAAACAAAAAATGATGTAGGATCTATTATTATTATTTTCCATCATGTGAATCTTTGTCGTAACAGAGAGGCTTCATCTATTTATATTTGTTGTTACAATTGATTTCTTTCATCATTCTGTTATTTCAGTGTTTTCTCTTTAAAAATATGTTCTTGTTATTCAATGATTTAGTTTTCGCTTTATGTACCATTTTCTTTATTTTGTCCTTCATATTTTGCAAGCTATATAGCCTCTGTTAAATTCTATTAATGGATATCTTTAAGCATTCCTTGACATGTAATTTTCTAATGTCCCAGTAAATAAAGAATTTGTCAACATAAAATGTGTGCATAGGCCAGGAGCGGTGGCTCATGCCTATAATCCCAGAATTTTGGGAGGCCAAGGTGGGTGGATCACTTGAGGTCAGGATTTTGAAACCAGCCTGACCAACATGACAAAACCCCATCTCTACTAAAAGAATACAAAACTTAGCCGGATGTGGGGGTGCGCACCTGTGGTCCCAGCTACTTGGGAGGCTGAGGTGGGAGAATCACTTGAACCTGGGAGGCGGAGGTTTCAGTGAGTCGGGATCATGCCACTGCACTCCAGCCTAGGCAACAAGAGTGAAGAGTGAAACTCGGTCTAAAAAAAACACCATCGGATCTCTGGAGACCCCACTCATTATCATGAGAACAGCATGGGGGTAATTACCCCCATGATTCAATTACCTCCCACTGGGTTCCTCCCACCCACGACACATGGGGATTATGGGAACTACAACTCAAGATGAGATTTGGGTGGGGACACAGCCAAGCTATATCACGGGTAAACATGAGTAAATGTTTTTCTGAGTTTTTTTGAGTTGTTTTCAGCAGACTATTAAACCTGAAAGGAGGTCATGGAAACCCCTGAATTTGTAGCCAAGTTGGACATCATTTATGGGTACCCTGGAGACCCAGGACTGGTGAGGACTGGTGTCTGAAGTGAGGACAGTCTTGTGAGACTAAGCCATTTAACTTGTGGATTCTGCGCTATGAGTAGCTAGTGTGTAGACCTTTATATTCTAGATAAAAGTTCTTTGCAGGATGTGTGGTTTGCAAGTGTTTTCTCCGGTCTCTAATTTATCTATTCATCCTTTTAGCAGGAAGTTTCACAGAGCAAAGGTTTAAATTTTTATGAAGTCTAATTCATAATTATTTCTTTTTATGGATTGATTATTCCTTTGGTGTGAAGTCTAAGAACTATTTGCCTAGTCCTAGGTCTGAAGATTTTCTTCTATTTTTTTTTCTAGAAGCTTTATAGTTTTATATTTTACATTTAAGTCTCTGATCCAGTTTGAGTTAATATTTGTATAAAGTGTGAGCTTAAGGGTTTTGTTTTTGTTTTTGCCTATGGATATTCAATTGCTCCAACACTATTTATTGCAAAGATCATCTCCTCTTCCTTATTAGATTGTTTTCCTTCTTTTGTCAAAAACAATTGGGCACATATGTTTATGTAGATATATTTCTGGCTTCTCCAGTCTGTTCTATTGATCAATGTTTCCATTCTCCTGCCAGTACCACCGTTTCTTGATTACTGTAGCTACATAATAGGCCTTAAAATCATAAAGAGTGATTTATTGTTCTTTTTCAAAGTTGTTTTGGTTATTCTTAAAGACTTTACCTTCCCATATAAATTTTAGAATAAATTTCTCTATGTCTACAAAAAATGATGATGATTTTTGGATAAGAATTGTGTTAAACCTGCAGATCAATTTAGGAAGAACTGACCTGTTTACTATGTTGAGCCTTCCAATCTGTGAACATGTTGTGTCTTCCCAAGTATTTAGGTGTTTTTCTTTTTATAATCAGCATTTTGTAGCTTTCTTTACACAGATTCTGTACATGCTTTATTACAGGGGTCTCCAACCCCCAGGCCACAAACCAATACTGGTCTGTGGACTCCCGGGAACCAGGCCACACAGCGAGAGGGGAGTGGTGGGCCAGCAGGCATTACCACCTGAGCTCCACCTCCTGTCAGATCAGTGGCATTAGATTCTCATAGGAACACAAACCCTATTGTGAACTGCTCCTGTGAGGGGTCTAGGTTGCATGTTCCTTATGAGAATCTAACTAATGCCTGATGATCTGAGGTGGAACAGTTTCATCCCCAAACCATCCTCCCCAGTCCACCTGCTGCCAGTCCATGGAAAAATTGTCTTCTATGAAATTGGTCCCTGGTGCCAAAAAAGGTCACTGCTTTATTAGATTGACACTTACATATTTCATTTTCTTTGAAGCAATTGTAAATGGTATTGTGTTTTTGGTTTTGGTTTCCATTTGTTCATTGTTACAATATAGGAATTCAGTTGATGTTTGTGAGCTGATCTGTATTTTGCAATCTTACCAAACTCTTAGTTCTAGGAGTGTTTTTGTAGATTTCTTAGAGTTTTCTACATAGATAATCATGTTATCTGAAAATAGAGACAGTTTCATTTTCTTTTCTCCAATCGGTGTGCCTTTTAATTCTTCTTCTTGCCTTATTACAGTTCATACAACTTCTAGTGCTATGTTGAATAAGAATGATGAGAGGTGACATTCTTTTTTTTTTTTTTTTTTTTTTTTTGAGATGGACTCTCCCTCTGCTCTGTCACCCAGGCTGGAGTGCAGTGGCACAATCTCGGCTCACTGCAAGTTCTGCCTCCCGGCCTCCAGGGTTCACACCATTCTCCTGCCTCAGCCTCCCAAGTGGCCGAGACTACAGGTGCCCACCACCACGCCCAGCTAATTTTTTGTATTTTCAATAGAGACGGGGTTTCACCGTGTTAGCCAGGATGGTCTTGATCTCCTGACCTCGTGATCCACCCGCCTCAGCCACCCAAAGTGCTGGGATTACAGGCATGAGTCACTGCGCCTGGCCAAGAGGTGACATTCTTGCTTTTTTCCCAATCTTAGAGGAAAAGCATTCAGCCTTAAGTATTCATCCTTAAGAATGATGTTAGCTGTAGATTTTCCCAAATGCTCTTTATAAGGCTGAAGAACTTCCCCTCTGTTCCTGAGAGTTTCTGGGCGTTTTCGTTTTTGTATTTTGGTAAATTTTGAATGGATGTTGAATTTTGTGAAATACGTTAGCCACATTATTGATATTATCATGGTTTTTGTTCTTTAGCTTCTTGATATAATAAAATATATTGTTAGATTTTTAAATACTGAACAACCCTTGTGTACCTGAGTAAATCCCCCTTGATCAAGGTGCATTATTCTTTCTATTGTTGAATTTGATTTGCTAACATTTTTGTGTCTACACTTGTGAGAGATATTGATCTATGCTATTCTTTCTTTTTCTTTTGATGCTATCTTTGTCTGGTTTCGATATCGGAGTAATTCTGGTCTCATAAAGTGTATTGGAGAGTGTTCTCTTCTATTTTCTGGAAGACAGACAGTGTGTAAAATTAGTGTTAATTCTTCTGTGAATGTTTGGTAAAATTCTCCAGTGAAACCATCTGGGCCTGGAGATTTCTTTTTTAGGAACTTTTAAATTACGAATTGAATTTCTTTACTACTTATAAGGCTATCCAGGTTATCAGCTTCCTCTTGACTGAGTTGTGATAGTTTATGGTTTTTAAGGGGTTGGTTGATTTCTTCTAAGTCGTTGAATTTATGAGTATAAAGTTTTTCATAGTGTATTGGATTTCCAGGGCTGCTGTAATGAGTACCACAAACAGGGTGGTTTAAAACAACAGAAATATATTGTCTCACAGTTCTAGAGGCCAGGGCCTGAAGTCAAGGAGTCAGCAGGGCCATGCTCCCTTGAGACCCCTGGGGAGAATCCTTGCTTGTCTCTTTCTAGCTCTGGTGGCTGCTGGCAATCTGCAGTACTTCTTGGCTTGTAGCTGCGTAACTCCAACCTCTGCCTTTGTTGTCACATGGCATTCTCCCTGTGTGTCTCTGTCCTCACATGGCCTCTTTCTATAAGGACATCATCATACTGGATTAGGAG